>NW_006921902.1:2272747-2365882 GCF_000298275.1 Orycteropus afer afer | reverse complement strand
TTTGTGATAGGCCTGTTCAACTTTTCCTCATCAGTCTGTGTTAGTTTAGGTAAGTGGTGTGTTTCTAGAAATCTGTCCATTTCTTCCAGATTTTCAAATTTGTTGGAGTACAGTTCATCATAGTATCCTGATATTATCCTTTTTATTTCAATTGGTTCTGTTGTGATTTCACCCATTTCATTTGTTATTCATGTTATTTGCATTCTCTCCTTCTTTTCCATTGTTTAAATTTGCCAGTGGTTTGTCAATTTTATTGATCTTTTCCAAAAAACACCTTCTGGTCTTGTTGATTTTTTCTATTGTCTTTGTATTTTGTTTCATTGATTTCTGCTCGAATCTTGATTATTTCCTTTCTTCTGGAGATGGTTGGCTTTTCTTGCTGTGTTTTTTCTAATTGTTGGAGATATTAATTTAAAGTGTTGATTTGGGCTCTTTCTTCTTTTTTGATGTGTGCATTTATTGCTATAAATTGTCCTCTGATCACTGCTTTTGCGCTGTTCCAAGATTTTTGTATGTTGTGTTTTCATTCTCATTTGATTCAAGAAATTTTTGAATTTCAATTTTGATTACTTCTATTACTCACTCTTTCTCAAGGAGGGTGTGTTCAGTTTCCATGTGTTTACTCTTTTTCTGTTGATCTTAATATTGTTGATTTCTAATTTTATAGCGTTATGATCTGAGAAGATGCTTTGCAGTATTTCAATGTTTTTAAATTTATTACGGCTTGCTTTATGGCCTAATATACAGTCTACCATGGAAAATGTTCCATGTGCACTGGAAAAGAATGTATATTGTGCTGTTGTTGGGTGAAGTGCTTTGTAGATAGATGTCTATAAGGTCAAGTAAGTGGATTGTATTATTTAGCTCTTCTTCATCTTTGTTGAGTTTCTTTCCAGTTGTTCTATCTTTCACTGGATGTGGTGTATTAATGTCTCCTCCTATGACTATAGGAGCTCTGGTAGTGTAGTGCCTAAGGCGCTTGACTGCTAACCAAAAGACTGGAGGTTCAAACCCACCAGCCACTCCTCATAAGGAAGGTTGGGCAATCTACTTCTGTAGTGATACCACCTCGGAAACCCAAGGAGCGATCACTATAAGTTGGGTCTGACTCGACAGCACATAACAACAACAACACTATGACTGTGGAGTCATCTATTTGCCTTTTCAACTCTTGTAAAATCTGATTTATGTATTTTGGGGCCCTTTCATTGGGTTCATTGATATTTATTATGGTTATATCTTCTTGTTCAATTGTTCCTTTAATCATTATACAATGTCCCTCCTTGTCTAATATGGTGGTTTTTGTCTTAAAGTCAATTTGATCAGAGATTAATATTGCCCCTCCTGCTCTTTTACAGTTGCCACTTGCTTGATATATCTTTTTCCAACCTTTGAATTTTAGTCTATTTTTGTCTTTGTCTCTAAGGTGTGTCTCTTGTAGACAGCATATTGATGGGTTTTGTTTTCTTATCCAATCTGCAACTTTCCATCTCTTGACTGGTACATTCAATCCATTAACATTCAGTGTCATTATTGACAAGTATGAGTTGGCTGCTGTCATTTTGTTGTGTGTTTTTTCAAGGTGTCCCTTGTTTCTTTGTTCCCTATTTTCTGTGCTGAGCTCATTATGTTTATGAATTGTGTTATCATTTCCTTTGTTGCTCTTGTTTTAGTATTTGCTGAATATTTGTGCTTTTCTTCTTTTTCATTTTGATGTGAAGGTTTATCATTTTTCTTTGCGCTTACCCTGTGTTTTATAATTTTCTTCCCGAGTTTGGAATAGTCAGTTCTATTTTGCAATTCTCTTGACTTCCTCACCATTTAGAAGTTCTGTAACTATACAGTATTTTCCTTCTTTTGGTTTGTAGTTTTCCTCATTTGCCATTTGAAGTCTCTGGTTCCCTGTTTACAATCTTATAAGCTTATTTGACTTTGGATATGTTCGTAGCTGTGGTTTCCATGTTATATTCTGTTCTGGTTACCTAGTGCTGCTCTGACAAGAATATATACCACAAATGGGATAGCCTTAACAAACAGGAGTTTATTCTTACAATTTGGAGGCTTTAAGTCCAAGTTCAAGTGCCAGGCTCTAGGGCCTGGGTGAAAGCCCCTCAACCTTTGGGTCCATCTCTGCCTCCTGATCCCTGCCCACTGGAGCTAGAGGCATTTCGTCACTCAGACAGCTGCTGGCTACTGAGGCTGAGAAGCCCCAATTTTGACAAGTAAAAAGGGCACAGTCCCAATGTTACCAAACCATATGGTGGGCCATTAACTTAAATCCATTGTAAGTCCTAAGGTCTGCAGAGCATAGCAGGCTGCTGAGCAATGACATGGCTACATGCAGGGCCTAAGCATGCCACAGGCTAGAGACCATTCCTAAGGCTTCTCCTTAAATACAGGAATCAGACCACATTCCCAAAGGCAGCTACTCAGCTGCTTGTGCTAGATCCCACCATGGAGTTGATTGCCAGTCTCAACATGGGGAATAACTACCACCAGCTGCCCAGCCACTCAACCAGGCCCAGCCAAGTTGACAAACAAACATAACTACCACAGTCATCTTGTGTATTAATGGTCAGTTGTTGTTTGTTATTTTTGGTTCTCTGTTCAAAGGACTCCCTTTAGTATCTCTTGTAAGGTTGTTCTGGTTTTAACAAACTCCCTTTGTTTCTGCTTATCTGGAAATCTCCTAATTACACCATCATATTTGAGGGACAGTTTTGCCGGATATGTAATTCTTGGTTGAAAATTTTTCTCTTTCAGGGTTTTATAGATACCATTCCATTGCCTTCTCACTTGCATGGTTTCTGCTGAGAAATCAGAGTTTATTCTTACTGGTTGTCCTTTGTAAGTAAATTTTTGTTTTTCCCATGCATGCTGCTTTTCAGGATTCTGTCTTTGTCTTTGGTTTTGATAAGTTTGATGATGATATGTCTTGGTGATTTTCTTTGGGGTCTATCTTGTTTGGGGTTCGTTGGACTTCCAGAATGGATACATTCTCATCTTTCATCATATCAGGGAAGTTCTCTTCCAACAGATCTTGGATGATTTTCTCAGTGGTTTTATTTTTCTCTTCCTGTTCTGGAATTCCAGTGACACATAGGTTATTCCTTTTGTTGGTATCCCACATGATCCTTAGGCTTTCTTCATTTTGTTTTGATCTTTTTTCTGATTGATCCCTTTCCATAGAAGTATTCAGGTGTTTGTCTTCAATCGCATTAATTCTGTCTTCCATTGCATCAATTCTATCCCTTTGCTCTTTCAATGTGTTATCTATTTCTGACAATTTAGTATTAATCTTCTGGATTTCTATATGTATATTTTTTTATCATTTCTAATTTTTCATTTGTTTTGTCATTTTGTTCCTGTATTTTCTTCCAAAATTCTTCTAGAGATTTGTCTGTGTTTTCCTTGATCTGTGTCTCAATCCTCTGAAGATGCCTAAACATAATTCTTTTGAATCCCTTACCAGGGAGTTCCAGTACTGTTTCTTGCTCAAGGTTGTGTTCTGGGTCTGTATCCTGCTCCCTTGTTTCTACCACTTTATCCTGCTTCTTTGTGTGGACTGTGATGGTCTATTTTCTCTGAGACATCATGATGTTGTTGTATTTAGATCTCTGCTAACTCTTTGTGAAGAGCAGCTAAGGGTGAGTCAGGCTCTTCTTGGTGGTTGTTTATCATAGGTCCATTGTTGGAGAAGGAGGTGGTGACTCTCACTCAGTAAGTGAAGCTGCAGGAGGTGTGGGTGTTATTTCATATGGGGATTTCACTGCCTCCCACTCAGTTAGACAAAAATAACAATTGAATAACCATCAAAAAAGTAAAAGGAAATGGAGAAAAAACACACCATGTAATCACATAAGAAGAGTAATCAAAAAAGAGAAAAGGGGGAAAAAAAAAGAAAACACCACAGTATCTAGGTAGAGGGTAATAAGAGAAAAAATAGAGGGGGAGAGTAATGAAGAAAAAATGGTAAATATGCAAAAAGGAAAACAAAGAATGGGGTTACCCACAAGAAAAAATGAAAAGAAAAAAAAGATGGAACTGGAACAGGGAAAAGAAAAAAAAGCTGAAAACTAAAACTTGGGAAGGGAAGAATAAAGAATGATAATAAAAAGGACAAAAGTAATAATGATAGTAGTAGTTTTAAGACAGACAAAAACAAACAAACTAAAAAAAAAATGAAAAAAAAAAAAAAATCTGGACAGGATGGGGCAGGGCACCCAGGCTCCGTGGGAGCACACAGACTGGGATGGAATTCCTGCCAGCCTGGAAGGTGGGTGGGAGTGAGGGATGGCTGAAGCTCCATTCACCAAGAGGGTGTGGGGTATAAGAGTAACAAGGGGAATGTCACATCTTTCTAGTAGTCCAAGTGTCCAGGATGCTTTTGCAGTTCCCAGCCAGTGGAGCCTTTTCTTAAGTCCCTGGAACCTGGGACAATGCTGTTGCTTTAAATATCCAAAATGGTCAAGCCACTTATAAACATTCAAAATGGCTGCACCCTACCAACAGGCAAAAGTCCACAGCTCAGCCTACCTTCCTCTTCTCTGCTTTCCCTTTTATTCCTGAGCCACCAGAGCAGCCTTCCATGCAGTCCCTGGCTAACAGGGCTGATTTTTAGGTTAATTCTTAGGTCCTACCACCACTCAGCAATATCCAAGCTGTCTGTGCCTTCAGGATCGCTGCCAGACTGCAGATCCATATGTCTGTTTTTTGGCATTTTCATGCAAATTTTTCTACTAGTTGGAATTTAATCCACTTCTATATCCTTCCCTTGAAAGCTCAGGGGTCCAGGGTTATCTTCTGTATCTGTGTTAATTGGTTCCCCTTTTCTTTGTTGAAGAGGGTCTGTGCAGTCTTTCTGCCTATTCCGCCATCTTACCAGAACTCTAAATTTAAGTTTTAAAAGCTTAGGAAAACTTTATTCAAAAGAAAGCTTAAAAATATGACTAATAAATAAGCCAGATAAAGAAGGTATCATTCTGGAATTGTTCTTTCTAAAATGGGGTAGGGAGGGTTTAAATCATACCTGTTACAACATCTCATTCCCATGCTCTTTTGTGCAGGTTGGAATCCACTGATACAGATAACATTCTGGAAACATAGATTTTGGACCTAGGATTTGCAACTAAATAAATGGTTAGTCTTAAAATATGTTTTTGGTCTCTATTTTATTACCTTAGAATAGAAACAGTATAATTCTCCATATAAGCCATATAAAATATTTTTATGTTAAAATTTATAATAATAACAATAATAGCTTAAACTCATGGAGTATTTATAGGTACTTTCTAAAAATCTTTTCAGGAGTTAGGTCATTCAGTGTTCCTTACAAAAGGCAGTTTACAGTTATTATGCCCATTCCACAGATGAGAATACTGAGGCACAGAGATATTTGATAAATTACCTGAAGTCACATAGCTAATGAGTATTAAAGCCATGATTTAAAACTGGCCTTCTGTGTCCTGAGCCACACTGGTACTATTATTTCCCATACACAGAAGTATATGTTGAAATATTTGAGAGTATTGAGATGGTTGTTAGCACAGAAATCACTGCAAACACACTGTTAGGAAGAATGAATGACATTGTGCTTTTGTTTTGTTTTCCTTAGTAGCTTTGAATTTTCCAAAGAAGGTGCTCATTGGATCTTTTTCTCCTTGCTGATAGCATTTATTTTCCAAAGAAAATTTCTATTTCTCAAATGAGAATTTGATAGCTGAATTAGAATTGCTGTAAAGAAGTCTTAGAAGTCTAGAAAATAAATGTCCTGTGCTTTCACCCCCTCCGGATGCCTCCATCCTACCCACAGGAAAAAATATATAGTCCTAGTGGAGTTATAGCATAGTGCCTAAGGCACTTGACTGGTAACCAGAAGGCTGGTGGTTCAAACCCAGCAGCCACTCCTCGGAAGGAAGGTTGGGCAATCTACTTCCGCAAAGATACTGGCTCAGAAACTCAAGGAGAGGTCACTATAAGTCAGATCCAACTTGATGGCAGTGCGTTGTGTTTGTTTGTTAGTGGAGTTTGAAGCTAAAACATATTACTAATTTCTTATTAAACTAAGAGGTAGAAGAGTCTCTTTCCAAAGCACAAAATTGCCCCTGGCCCCAGTGCAAAGATGTTGCTTAATACCCTCTAGGGAGAGGTTGGCAACCATTCAAAATAGAGTGGTCAACTTCCCCTTGTGGTTCTATGGAGCCAGGGACCAAAGAAAGTACCCATTCTGGGAGAGGAGGGAGCAGAGAAGCTCTCATTGAGGCTGTCTTTTTGTTTTCTTTCTTCTATCATCTTGTGCCAGTTCTGGAAACTCCTTCAAAGGGTCTCCTAAGTCTGAAAACAGTATGAGGCCAAATTTCAGCACATACTATTTCATGATGTTGGAAGGACAAATATATACAAGTTACTGTTACAGTAATAAGACAAAGATTAAAAACACAATGGGTTCAAGGAAGATTTAAGACCATATATTTTAATTCAATCATTAATGAAGAACAGTACCGCATTTGGTTGACATTTACCATTGAATTTAAAGCTCAGGGAGAACAATTGTCCATTCCAACAAAGGCCCTGCAGTCTTCAAAGGAGCCATATTTTGATGGTGTATTAAGCATGGGTCTGACCTCATTTTCCATTTCCTATCTTGTTAAACATTTGAATGACATAGAAACCATCAAAAAAAGATGGAGGGAATACAAGGCAAAAGACTAAGCTTCAGTATGGATTACATCCGAACATAAAGAAAACAAAAATTCTTGCAACTGGACCAATAAAAACACCATGCTAAATGGTAAAGAAATTGAAGTTGTCAAAGATTTCATTCTTTTTTGATCAACAATATCCATGGAAGCAATAACCAAGAAATAAAAAAAAAAAAAAAGAAAGAAAAGAAAAGATAAGACACAGACTGGGAGAAAATATTTGCAAAATACTTATCTGATAAAGGACTGTAACCAAAATATACAAAGAATTCTTAAAACTCAAAAATAAGAGAACCAATGATCCAATTACCAATGGCTATAGATCACAACAGACACCTCACCAAAAAGATATATGGATGGCAAATAAGCATATGAAAAGAAAGGTCCAACAACATACCACTGAACACCTATTAGAATAGCAAGATTCAAAACACTGACAACATCAAATGCTGGTGAGGATACAGAGCAACAGGAATTCTCCTTCATTGCTGGAGAAAATGCAAAATAATACAGCTACTTTGGAATAAAATCCAGTAATTTCTTACCAAGCTAAGTATTAGCTTAGTACATGATTCAGCAATTGCACTTCTAGTTATTTACCCAAATGTGTTGAAAATATGTGTCCACAAAAAAAAAAAATACACACTGATGTTTATAGCAAATTGTGTATAAAACTACAATTTCCAAAAACTGGAAGCAACCAGATGTACTTCAATAGGTGAATGAATAAATAATTGTGGTAACAATGGAGCAATAAATTCATCAATAAAAGAAAGGAGTTAAGTCACAAAAGAGACATGAAGCAATTTTAAATACATATTGCTAAATGAAAGAAACCAGACTAAGAAAGCTACACACTACTTGATTCCAACTATATGACAATCTGATAAAAAACAAAACTGTGAAAAGATCAGTGGTTGCCAGGGGTATTATGGCAAGTGGAGAGGAAAAAATAAGTGAAGCTAAGGGCATTTTTAAGGCAATGAAACTATTCTGCAGGATATTATCATGGTAGACACATGATGCTATGCATTAGTTGTATATAGGATTGCATAAGACAAAGAGTGAACTCTAAAGTACACTGTCAACTTTAGTTAATAATAATGTATTAATGTTGGCTCATCAAATGTATCACATAAATGCAAGGTGTTAATAATTGGGTAAATTGTGTGCAGCAAGGAGAGGAGATATATGGGAACTCTGTATTTTCTGTACAATCTCCCTGTCAATCTAAACTGCTCTTAAAGATAAAGTTTCTTTTTAAAAAATGAAAAAAAAAAAATCAAATGATATCTTTCATTGGGAAAATGTGCTGCAAAAGTCACTTTGATGACTTAAGTACGCCTGCCCCAAGCCATGGTGTTTTTAATTACTTCATATGCATGCAAGAGCTGAACAGTGAATAAAAACAACTGAAGAAGAATTGATGCAATTGAATTATGGTGTTTGTGAAGAATATTGAATATATCATGGACTGGTAGGAGAATGAACAAATCTATCTTAATTGAAGTATAGCCAGGATTCTCCTTAGAAGTGAGTAGAGCAAGACTTCATCTCACATAGTTTGGACATGTTATCCAGGAGGGACCAATTGCTGGAGGAAGACGTCACTCTTGATAGAAGGTCACTAAAAAAGAGGAAAATCCTCAATGAGATGATTTGATACAGTGGCTGCAACAATGTGCTCAAACATAGCAGTGATTGTGAGGATGGCTCAGGATCAGGCAACATTTCATTGATTCTGTTATACATATGGTAACTATGAATCAGAGCCAATTTGATGGAACCTAACAATAACACTGCTCCAGAAAGACCTCTCATTACTTCATGTTGTGAAATGTGAGACTCTGAGTCCAGAGGCCAAGCTTCATGATGTTAGGTGTTATGAGTGTTAAACCTGTAACCTTAACCCAAGCTTTATTTAGAAATTACCTGTGAAGGTTTTTTAAAACTTGTAGATATCCTTGTCTCATCCATTCCAAGGTTACTGAATCAGGATATGCAGGAAAGCTTGTACATCAGCCTGTTTAAAAACTGTAATAGGTGAATCTGATGCAAGGCCTAGGTTGAGAGTAAGTGTTTCTTATATGTAGTTTCTCCTTATTGGCAACCAAAGGCTGCACATATCTAACTCCTCTTTACCTGCTGGGTGATGACATTAAACTTCAGGTAGGCACCCCAGAGCTGTAGTAGAGGAGAATATGAATATAGTGGCATAACATAAAGAAAGAACTTTTCTAGTTGCATTTTCTGGTCACTATAGTCAGTACTGTATGTCTGTCTGTTGTTAGTACAAATGTGAGGAGGTCATGGGAATGATGATGATCAAAATACTTGAAATAGGTCTACAAAAGAAAGTGTGCACAATTAGGAACAGTCTTTTTCTGCTTATGTCTTACTAAACCAAAACACCAAATTCACTGCCATTGAGTCAATTTTGAGGACAAACAATGAATATCCACACTGTGGCTACATAGTAACTTCTCATATCACACTTCCATCTTATACCCAGATCAACATTATTATTGTTGTTATATTTTCCTAATTCACCAGACACAAGAGTTCAGTGAAATGATAGAGATGGCTTTGAATGGGAATCAGGAATTTTATTTGATACTCCATCACTGTAGCCTTGAGTTAAGTCCCCAACATCACTGGGCCTAGGTATTCTTGTTGTTGTTTGTTTTTTCATTCATAAAAAGAAGGCACAATCCAGATCCCATCAACATTTTTTAAGGATATGGAAAAACCAATCACTAACTTTATATGGAAAGGAAAGAAGCCTCTGATAAGCAAAGCACTATTGAAAAAGAAGAAAAAAGTAGGAGGTCTCACACTGCAGGATCTCAAAACCTACCAATATAGCCACAGTAGCTAAAACTGCCTGGTACTGGTATAATGACAGACACATAGACCAAAGGAATAGAATTGAGAACCCAGAAATAGATCCATTGACCTATGGTCAGCTGATCTTTGACAAATGGCTGAAATCCATTAAATGGGTAAGAGAAAGTTTATTTAATAAATGGTGCTGGCAAAACTGGATATCCATTTGCAGAAAAATGAAACAAGATTGGTACCTCACACCATACATAAAAACTACCTCCAGATGGATCAAAGACTTAAATGTGAAACCTAAAACTATAAAGTTCCTCAAGGAAAAACTAGGGGGAAATTTAGGGCCCCTAATATATGGCATAAATAGATTATCAAGCATAACCCAAAATGCACAAACAGCAGAAGAGAAACTAGATGAATGAGACCTTCTAAAAATTAAATTTTTATGTGCTTCCAAAAACTCCAAAAGAATCAAAAGAGAATGTACAGATTGGGAAAATACATTTCACAATGACATATCTGACAAGGGACTTATCTCTAGAATTTATAGAAAACTCCAACACCTCAATAACAAAAAGACAAATAATCCAATTAAAAAATGGGCAGAAGACATGAATAGACACTTCACCAAGGAGGATATTCAGGCAGCCAACAAACATATGAAGAAGTGCTCATGATCATTAGTTATTAGAGAGATGCAAATCAAAACAATGAGATACATCTTTCCCCAGCACTAGTAGCAAAGTTCAACAAGACAGAAAATAACAAACGCTGGCAAGGATGTGGAGAGAAAGGGACTCTCCTACACTGCTGGTGGGACTGCAAAATGCTACAACCACTGTGGAAAGCAGTATGGCAATTCTTTAAAAAGCTGGAATTAGAAATACCGTTTGATCCAGCCATTCCATTACTAGGTATATATCCTAAGGAAGTGAGAGCCATGACAAGAACAGACATATGCACACCCCTGTTCATCACAGTACTATTGACAATAGCCAAAAGAAGGAAACAACCTAGGTGACCATCAACTGAGGAATGGATAACCAAACTACAGTACATACACACGAGGGAATACTGTGTAACCCTAAAGGACAAAGTAGAATCTGAAAAACACTGCATAATGTGGATGAACTTGGAGGACATTATGCTGAGTGAAACAAGTCAGTCATAGAAGGACATATATTGTATTAGTCCATTATTGCAAAAGTCAAGGAATGGTTTATCTACGAAAGGAAATTTTCTTTGTTGGTTACCAGGGGTGGGAGGGTAGGGTAGAGAACACTATTAAGTAGGTAGAGATAAGTATTGATTTCAGTGAAGAGAAGGGCAATGTACCAAATGTGAATGAGTAACATGGTGGCATTGAGGAAGAGGAAGGCATTGAGAGGTACATGGGAGGTGCAGACAACAAAGATGAACCCTTTTGCACACACAGTACTGGGTTGTCAGTGAAGCCAAACATGGGTATGTGGATAGAGAGATGGGTGGACAGGCTGAGCTACTAGGTAAGTCTATGAAGCGGGGAGTGTACCAAAGACCATGTATAGGTTTGGCAGATAATGGTCCTATAAGTGTATTTGTATGATCTGAATTCCTAAATGTATAGTAGAGGTGACAAGGGACAAGGTTGTAATCACTTCTTGGTCACAGCCAGCTACCCAGAAGGACAGAGTAGTTGAACCTGTGGGCTCGGGATGATAGTCACAGGGGACATCAAGCTCAATGACCATAACATACTACACAAAACATTGTTCCATCTCCTACTTTGGTGAGTAGTGACTGGACTCTTAAAACCTTGCAAGCAGTCAACTAGATGCAATGATGGGTCTCTCCTCATCCAGAGCAAGGAAGATGAAGAAAACCAAAGATTCATGGAAATAATTAATCCTGGCAACTAGTACACCATGCGATCTGCAGCCTATATGACTATGAGACCAGAAGAACTAGATGGTGCCCAGCTCCCACTGTCAACCACTCAGAGTGGGATCTATGTAGGAGATCCTGGACAGAGAGTGAGAACAATGTGGAACAAAACTCAAAATCATTTGAAAAAAAAAAGTGGGGGGGACTAGATTTGCTGGTCTGATAGAGCCTGGTGGAACCACTGAAACTATGGCCCCTAGCTGCCTTTCAGGTCGGGAATTGAACACACACCTGTGACTTCCAGCCAAACAAAAGACAGGCATGTGAGTTGAACATTCACCTGAGGTAGATTCCACTCCTTGGAGTGAACAATCATGGGAGACAGAAGGGCTGTTTATACACAGGGAGACAGCTCAGCGGGCAGGAGTACATGGAGGGATGGACACAGGGAAGAGGTAACTATTGGGAGGAAGTGGGAGGGGAGCTATTGCATTGGGGTAAATTGCAGTCAATGTCATGAGATAAAGTGTATGTGAACTGTTGTTTGGAAAGTGAATTCACTCTATAAATTTCCACCCAAATCACAATTAAAAAAAAAAAAAGAGGACAATTACAGGGTACCATCACCTTCTGTGTTTGGTTATAGACAGTGCCATGTGGTCAAGGGCCTGCTGGGTGTAAGGAGTCTCTGGGTTTGCGTTTAAGGAAAGAGATATGGGATTGATTCGTAACTACAGGCTGTACGTAAATCAGACATTCATAACCTGGGAACAGCCAGTAGTTGCTTTTCAAAAGAATAACAATTTTGGGAAGTGGGAGAACCAACTTTGAAACAGATGAAACAATATAAAACTCCAGTAAATTCAGGTATCACTCTGGAATTAATGGAGGAAAAATTGGATCTGCTGTTAACTTAAATACCCATCTGCTCACATCCCCAGAGCCCATAAATTTGTGGGGCTAATTAGTTGTTGCCTTTCTGAGAGCAGCAGGGGGCTAACCGCACTCCCTGGAGTTTCGTTACATACACAACTAGCTCTCCCTGCCCATCCTCACACCTGAGTCTCAGGGAGAAGGAGAGATGGAGATGGCTCATCCTGATCACTCAACGTGTGTGGAGGAAATTGTGACACTCACCCATGTCCTCATGTTGACCTTGCCACAGATGAGATTGAGAAATCAAATTGTCAAGCTATGTAAATTTTTTTCTTTCTCTCTCTCTTTTTTTTTAATCACTACAACAAACATTGGTTCTTCTTATCTACCCAATTATCATCCTACTCCCTCCCTCAGTCTGGCTCTGCTGCCTGACTTGAAGTCTATAAAAGCAATTTTGTCTCCACTAGAAAAGTGCAGCCTCTTCAGCATAATCACTTCTTAATTAAGTCAGGCGATGGCTCTGTTTCTGAGAATCTGTTTCCAGAGGGCTTAATTTTACTCCTGCTCAAAATTAATATTTTACATTTTACACTAAAAAGAAACAGAAAGGACTGAAAGGGAACTTGAGAAGGGCAGAATGAGAAAATGGGTGAGAGAAAAAGAGAGAGAATATTTCAACTCCCATTACAGAAATGTTCAAGCCTCTGTCATTATTTTTAGCAAGATAATACTCAATCTGTGACATTCACTTTAGCAAAACAAAGCATGGATCAAAGGAATTAAATGGCACAGCTCAGAGTGAATTAAGGGATGATTCTATCAACAGAAGACACCTGCTGATGTGACACTTTCCATAAATTAGCTTTGTCCTGTCTGTGCTGCCCCTGACCGAGGAGTCTGCAAGAAGTCTGTTTACTGAACATACATGTGATTGACATGTGTGCACTTATTAGCAAGTGCATGGCATATCACTGTTTACTTGCCCTGCTTCAAAATCCAGGACACTAATGATGGTTTTTGTTGGTTGCCTTCAACTTGGTTCATGCACAACATAATAATGCTATGAATAATACTTTAATACTATGATGTGATCCATAAGGTTCTCATTGGCTAATTTTCAGAAACAGATAGGCAGGCCTTTCTTCCTAGTCTTTCTTAGTCTGGAAGGTGTTGGTAGTGACCAAAATTTCCTTCCTTAAGAGCTAGCCAACTATTGTTCTTTGCTCTGGACCAGGCATTCCCTGGGAGCCTTCTACTTAGCTCTCATTATTGTCTGTTCCACATAGGCTTGTGGACATAGAGGCTTATAAATCCCTGAGATGATCAGGAGCCTAGTTTTCCATAGGAAGCTGGCAGAACTGCTGGTCCTATCTAGCAATCATGTCTATGGCCATGCAGAAAATAATTACTGACTACTTATCATGTGCCCAGCACTGCCTAGGTATAAATATAAAAACAGAACTCAGAAATAAGTGGTACATTATTCATCCCTGCAAATCTGTTGGGTGCAAAACATGGGTCTGGCCTATACTTCACTTGTACAAACTCTGAGTGTCTTGGGGAGTGCCATAAAGGAAATTGAGGGGTTCTCAACTTAAGACTGGGAGTGTGTTCTGAAGTTACATGCTGCCAAATCCAGATTTGGATTCTTGCTGCATGCTTGGAATCATGTGTACACAGATACACTGAACTTCCTTTATCATCTTCCATTATAAGATTACTGCTGCGAATCTCCCAGGAAAATGCAGAGTGATAGTTGAGAATGCCATACAAGGGCCAGGGAGCAGGAATGTCAGTATGATGCATCTGGCTGGAAGTGTAGAAGTGGGATGATGTCTTCCTGAGAAAAACCTTCCTTTTGCCCTTAGCCTTCCTTCCTTCCTACCTCCCTGCTGATATCAGTGCTGCTATAGGGCATGGGGAGCAGAGAGAAGTTAAGAATTTTCAGAGGGACCAGTTAGGCTGAGTACTTAACCATTCACTCAGTCACATGGAACGTGTGAATCTTTGTGCTACACATGATGTATCAGATAACACCTGAACTTCTGGTTCCAGTGTGTGGTAGGATGTTGTGAAACTTCTTCCTATGGCCTGTGAATGAGGCTACACCAGGCTATTTCCTGTTCCTTTTCATTTTCATACCTGATTATCAGCCAGAGACCTTCTTCTCAGTCATATTCTAATTTCCAACAAACAGATGCCAGCAGAAGGGGGTTACTACTTTGTAACTGGCACTTGCCAAGGGACTGTCCAAATTCATTAGTTGCCAAAGAACTTTATTGTGCCAGATACTATATAAGACAATTGTGCTGAATACCAACAGGGATTGGGAAATCTTTTCACATAAGGATTTTTTCCATAACCATATGTATCTTTTATGAACATAATTTAGATGGAAAAAACTCTGAAAGTCCAATTTTCTTTTCTCTACCTTAACTATTTTTCTTTCTTTTCTACAAGTGTCTATTTGAAAAGAAGATATCCAGAACTTCTGTTTCTATGATTCAAATATTTCTTCAGAATATTCAGTGCCATGGTCTCCTTAGGTATAGATTTTAGACAAGGTTCCATATTTTATTATTGTACTTTACCTTTTTTTGAGCATATTTCAGCATAAATGATACTGAAATACTTTGTATACTGTCTCACACTTGGAATCCCTTTGCAAAATGCTGCAATTGGGCCAGGCACTTCTGGGATAGATGTGATAACCATCAGACAGTCCTTGACACTTCCAAATAGAAATGAATAGTGAAAAATTGAGAAGAAATGAACTCTAGAGGGAGTTTCAATCTCAGGATTTTCCAACATTTGGAGTTTTGTTTCAATTTTAGCCTACCAGTCTCAGTCAGACATATTTCCTGTTTTTTGTACTGATTGTTAAATTATAGAAGAAATAAAAGAATGTATGCACTGTTTCTGGACCATGTTCACACAATATTTTGTGTATTAAGGAATACGTAAAGGCCTAAGTCTAGAGTTACATGGGACCAGGAAGCAAGAAAAAGGATATGAAACCAGTATGCTGCCTTGTAGGACTCCCAGGCAGTAGTATATGCATGAAAAGTATGGCTTGAGAGCCAGAGTAGTACCAATTGATCAAAACAAACAAACAAATTCATTGCCATTGAGTTGATTCTGACTCACAGTGACCACTTTGGGTTTCTAAAGCTGCAAATCTTTATGGGAGCAAATTACCTCATCTTTCTTCCACAGAGCAGCTCGTAAGTTTAAACCACTGACTTTTTGGTTAGAAGCCAAATGCCTTAACCACCATCAGAGATCCTTAGTACCAACGGAAAGCTGTGGGTTAACTTCCCTTAAATCCCACACATCATATCATTGGGATTGAATCCCCCACAAACTTTCCTTAACTAAAAGTCAACTGGATCATGGACAGGGGTCCAAAAATAACATGGCAAGTTCTTGAGACTCTTTCAGTTGATGTAGGGAAAAGATGAGCTCTGAGCAAAGAAAGAAATTCAGAGCTTACTTCAAACTTGGGAGTCTCATCATTGGATTTTCTTAAATGTAGAGATGGACTTTACTAAGTTACTAAAGCAGTCTAGGGATGGCCAGTGTGTATCTAACCTGTGAGAATGGGATCAAAAAGGGCAGCTACCACAGTGCCTACATTGTCTATGGGCTACAATGTAGAATGATATACTCAAGATACATTTTTGGGAACACTTTAGCTTTCAATAAGGAGTTCTTGTAGTGCAGTGCCTAAGACATCAGACTGCTAACCTGAAGGTTAATTGTTCAAACCCACCAGCCACTCCCTGGAAGGAAGCCTGGGCAACTACTTCTGTAAATATTCACTGCCTCAGAAACCCAATGGGGGTGGCTATGAGTCAGAATAGATTCGATGTCAATGAGTTTGTTTTTTATCTTTCTAATACAAGGGAGAGTGAGCACTGAATAACAACTGGAGTGAAGGGAAACCCAACATATAATGTGCCACACAGAAGGCTAGGTGTTTTTCATACATTATGTCATTTGATTCTTGCTGAATTGCTGAATGCTATAAATCATGTCTACTTAATAAATGAGGAAATTAAGCCTTATCAGAGTTAAACAATTTGTTCAAAGTCATACAGTGTATACTTTATACATGGTGGGACTGTGTGGTGGTAGTTAAATTTGTATGTCAACTTGGCTGGGCCTGGTTGAGTGGCTGGGCAGCTGGTGGTAGTTATTCCCCATGATGAGACTGGCAATCAACTCTATGGTGGAATCTACCACAAGCAGCTAAGTAGCTGCCTTTGGGATGTGGTCTGCTTCCTGTATATAAAGAGAAGCCTTGGGGATAGTCTCTAGTTTATGGCATGCTTGGACCCTGCATGTAGGTGTTTCATTGTTCAACAGCCTGTCATGCCCTGCCCACTTGGGCACTTACAATGGACTTAAATTAATAGCTTGTCATGTTAACCTATGTGTACTGTAAGACATTTGGCTGTTAATTGAAAGGTCAGTGGTTCAAACTCATCAGCTGCTCTGCTGAAGAAAGATGGAGCAATCTGCTTCCATAAAGGTTTGTAGTCTTGGAAACACAGTGATGGTTGCTATGAGTCAGAATCGACTTGATGGTAGTGAGGTTTTTTTTTTTTTTTAGATTGCGTATACGTTACAAAAAAATTGTAATGCTCATTAAGTAGTTTTATTTCTCTTCAAAGGCATATATTGTGTCCTAAGATAAATCTAGCTTACAACCTAGTTTCCTTTGTCAACATATACCCCTACTATCCCATCTTCTTGTAATGCTAATAGTGCCTAAGGCATTTGACTGCTAACCAGAAAGCTGGTGGTTCAAACTCATCAGCACTCCTTGGAAGGAAGATTGGGTAATATACTTCCACAGTATTACTGCCTCATAAACCCAAGGAGTGGTTGCTATGAGTTGGGTTTGACTCGACAGCAGTGAGTTATATAAAAGGAGGAGGCAAAAGTGTATGATGAAGCATCTACCGTTTTCACACTTTTGCCCCATATTATACTTATTAAATGGCATGAGCACATAGAACCTGAAATATGCTGCACACTTCACTTGGAAGTCTTGATGGATATTCATGAATTATTTTTTATAACATATCCTGAAAGAATAATCAGAAACATGGCTGAATTGTACTGAAATAAGCCATAAAATTCACCCTACCTTGTGTGACTTCAAATGCAAAGCAAAAGATCTGACAAATATCAAAGCGTAAGTCAAAGACAAAAGTGGACACCATGATGTCATCCACTGTTGCACTCGGTCATTTGATCATGTAAATGTGTCAATATAAGGATAGAGCAAGTCATTCTTTTCCCTACTTCTTAAGTAGTAATACTAATTCAAGCATCTTACATGACACCAATAAATGGTAAATAAGAAAAAAAAAATATTTATATGATTTAAGTCCAAAAGTTATTGTTTTGCTAACAATATTTGATGCAGGTTAGAAGTACCCGGGGTCACCAGAAACACAATGCAGTGTCTGTTTATGTATGTGGAGGTGGAAGGAGGGTGTAGGTATTGAATGGGATAAGCAGAGGTCTGAATAATCCCAAGCTTCTTTCAGTACCTGGAGAGAGCTCTAATTCATAATCTTCAAATGCATGACCTGATAATTACCTTAATCACTAGAGAAACATGGCTGAATTGTACTGAAATAGGCCATAAAATTCATTACAAGATAACAAGATTCTATCTATTCTCTGAGATCAAGTTAGAGCTCTGTAAGGTCAGAGAGTTAATCAGCTCATTCAGTAGAAGCAAGGATGTAGATAAGAAACCATGGTTTGTCTGAGTGAATGTAAATGTGTGTGTGTGTGTGTGTGTGTAAGTGTATGGTCTAAATCTTCTTAGATCCCAGGCCAATAGTGATAGTCAAGTAAGTGGAAAGAGAATGGATAACTTTCCATGAATAACCAGTTGTCCTGTGCTTTCCTTTTTTTTTTTTTTTTTTAACTTTTGGAATAAAACTTTCGGAGATATCAGTACCTGTTAACTGTGTTGGCTTTGTAAAACTACATTCCCTAGGCCATTCCCTTCTCACAGACACCTTATTATAATAGATACAACTCAGGTAAGCTGTCAACATGTCAGCAATAGCACAGAGGCTATGCCTTTAGAGAATGAACAGACAAATTTCTTTCCCATTGGGCTGATGAAGTGAGTCATAGACAGGGCTGGAAGGACTCAGACTTCACCTACTCTTAGTTCCTCAGTCTCACAGATTAGAGAAACAAGGCACAGGGAGGTACAGTGATATCCAAATTTTCACCAGTTATTCATGATATAGTGGTAAAAGATGCCTCTATGCAAGTCTGCTCCAACATTACCTCTAAATATTCTCTCTGATACCAATTGCAGATGCAGTTTTTCTTCTTTTGATCCTAGCCACCAAGGCTAGGTCAGATCTTACAAGTTAATAAGCACAATCCTCCAGACTATTAAGTGTGCCCAAGACTTAAGGCACCAGCTCTGATCTTTGAGGTTCCCAGGGCCCACTTACTTCTGAACTTCTGGCTACAAAGTCAGGGGTTCCCATTATCCCCTTGCCACCAAAATGATGCACAAAATTCACAAAATCACTATACTTATGATTACAGCTTTACTATAGCAAAAAAAGATACAAATTAAGAGATGCATAGGTAAGGTCTGGGAGAGTGCATAACATGGAACTTACGTGTTGCAAGGGATGCATCACCTTCCTGAGTATCAATGTCTTTCATCAACCAGACAGTTCCAAGAGCTTCAGTGTCCAAAGTTTTTATTGAGATTTTATTACATATGTATGCTGGATTGAATCACTGCCCACCTGGTTGAACTTGACTTCCAGTCCTCTCCCCACTCCCCTGATGTTGAACTGATATCACCTGATGTGAGTCATTCTGACATGGCCAGCCCCTGTCCAATGTCCGAAAGGAGTTCCCTCATTAACATAAACACTCAGGCTGAGTCTGGAGCCCTCAAGAATAACAAAGACACTTCAATTGCTTAGGAAATTCTAAGGGTTTAAAGATTACCTTCTAGTAACCAAAGACAAAGACCAAATTCTCTGGATAAAATTAATCTTCAACCTACAAGTTGAAATAATGTGGTAGTTGAGAGTACTACTTCACAAAGAGAATAATGCTGCCTTAAATTTTTAAGTTATATCCTCACAAGTGTTTTAATCTAAAGCTGTGGTCTTTAAGTTTTGCTGGTTAAATCAGGCCCAGGAACTGTTGCCACTCTTGCGTCATTTTTCTTATTTGCTGATGGTGTCCCGTCCTCCAGACCCTGCACTCTTCTCCCTTCCAGTACCTGAACCCAAACCTTGCCTTTCACTTTTCTATGTAGCTACTAAACATCCAATCTTACTTTCAAACTAGATTGCTCTGGTTTTTCAAGAGAGACTGGAAAATAGCAAAAATAACAAGAGTTCCAAAATAGTATCAATGAAGTTAAGATGTGATTGTGTGCTAGGCTTATAGAAAATTCTCTATGAACAGTCATCATCATCATCATCATCATCATCATCATCATCATCATCATCAATATAGCAGGGATGTATGTGTTGAGGGATGTAAGAAGAGTCTATTATTTCATTTTAAGAAAATATCTAGAAACCTTCTGCCCTTCTCTGCATGATAAATCAGCTATGATCAGTCATGAGATTATGTCAGTGTCAGCTCCAAATGTTTTTAGGCATGTACATACTATTAATCATTAATCAGGAGCCCTGGTGTTGGAAGTGATTAAAAGTTTGACTGCTAATCAGAAGATCTGTGGTTCAAACCCACCAGCCACTCTGTGGGAGAAAGGTGTGTGGGAGAAAGTTGTAGTTGTCTACTTGCATAAAAATTTACAGCCTTGGAAAATCTATAGGGCAGTTCAACTCCATCCTGTGGAGTTGCTATGAGTGGCAATCTACTTGATAGTAGTGGGTTTGGTGTTGGAATCATCAACCAATTGCATATAAATTTATATCAGCTGATTAGAAATCCTGTTTTTTTTTTTTTTTTGCTTGTTTTTTGGTTGGTTGTTTTTGGTACATATGGTTTACCAATCTTCAGATAAGAACAGTTAAAAAAGGTTTTTTTTTTTTTTTTTTGCTTAACAAAGTGAGAAACCTCAATTTTTGACCTGTAACTGACAATTCTTCTGCAAAGTATTTTTTTCCCCAAGTTGTCCTTTGAAAGCAATTTAAATTAAGATCCTCAAATCTGCACATATTGAAGATTAACTTTGATAGATGCTGTATAGGTGGTTATTGCAAAATTAATTCTCAAAAAAATATGTTTTTAATAATCAGTCAGTTTCCATTTAATAGACAGTAGCAACTACATAACTCTAGTCAAATATATCTAGTTAAAATGAAAATTGAATAAATACCAACCAGTTATTGAGAATTGACTGTTAGTTGCTAAATGCACCAGACTCAATTGGGCATATTGACAGTAAATTTTAAGTGAAATTCCCTAGCAGATGTGGTGAAATAAAGCACATTCACCAACACCAGTGAGATGGATGGGATTCTTGGATGTATATTCAACTTGGGACCAATAAGCTTAAATTTTTGCTCCCTAGGCTGGATGTAAATGAAGAGAACATAAAATTCAAAGTGGAGTTCACCAGAAATGGGGCTGAAGTCAGCATATCAGCTCTGCTATTCTGGGAAAGGCTGTGAGTGATTGGTTGGATGCAGGCCCACAACAGTTGAGGTCATCTCTAGCCATGCTGACCTCTGCATAGAAAGTGGACATTCTTTCCTCAGTCATTATATTATGGACACTGGAACTGCAGTCCTCCACCAATCTAGAACTTGTTCTAGATTTATGAGTTATAATATCAATTTCCTCTTTTGTAAAATAATAATATAAAGTAATATTAACCTCATAAGACTTCTGTGACGATCAAACGGATAATAATGTACACAAAATCAAACAATAAACTGCATAGTGCTTTGCAAATGAATAGATATATTATTATTTTAATGTTTTCTAAGGGTGATTGAGCTTGAGATAATGTATCACAATCCCTGATCAGTGTCTCCTTGCAAATTAAATACATTTATTAGGAAAGTAGGTTGTTGTTGTTGTTGTTGTTATGTGCCGTCGAGTCATACCTGACTCATAGCGACCCCTCCTTGGGTTTCCGAGGCAGTATCACTACGGAAGTAGGATTGCCCAACCTTCCTTCCGAGGAGTGGCTGGTGGGTTTGAACTGCCAGTCGTCTGGTTAGCAGGCAAGTGTCTTAGCCACCATGCTACCAGAGCTCCCGGAAAGTAGGTATGCACACAAATTCCCAGGGATCACAAACAAGTTCAAAGTAAAATAATCCTTCAGCCTTTATTCCCTTAGCATGGGGCCCAACCTTTCTGGGCTGCCAGTCACAGAGCAAAGTCCACACAACACATAAAGGGAGAAGAGTCCCCAAAGGCTCCAAACATGCCAGAGGACTCCTTGCCCTCCTTCCTAAGTGCCTACCCACCCTGGCTATCTATCTTTTTGGAAAATTCCTCCTTAGCAGTACTGTCAAATACATAGCTCAACTTGGCAGGAGCAGTTGACTCACCTGGAAAGCTGCAGGGCAGGTCCTGAATTGGGGTGATGAGGGGAGCCCATCCTTTACCTTCTCTTAATGGGATCTCTGTGGAGCCAGAATTCTAGAATATCTGGAGTGTGAAGACACTTTGCTCATTGGCAAGTGCATTCCCTCTCCAAGCTGCTCAGAGGCTGAAAGTAAAAGGAAGGAACCATATCTACTTTCTTATTAATAAGCAAATAAGAAGCAAAAAGGCAAAGGGATGTCGTGTGTTTGCTTGTGCCTGCAGTGGAAAGGAAACTCAGAGAGCACTGGGGTTCCCAAACTCAGTGCCCACCCTGTAATCAAGTTGATTCCGACCCATAGCAACCCTCACTGGGTTTCAAAGGCTGTAAATCTTTATGGGAGTAGATAGTCTCATCTTCCTCTTCTGGAGCAGCTCACTCACTGTCCTTGAGTAGAGTCTGACTCATAGTAACCTCTCTTTGGGTTTCTGAGGTGGTATCTCTAGGAAAGTAGATTGTCCAGTCTTCCTTCCGAGGAGTATCTGGTGAGTTTGAACCTCTAGCCTTCTGGTTAGTATTCAAATTCCTTAGGTACTAAGCCACCAGAGCTCCTTAACCCCATGGAAAACCTGGCAGCTTTGGTAGCACTTGCTGACTTCAGAAAGCCAGTTGAAATGCAATCTTTGCAATTACCTTGATCTTTTACTGTCCTGCCAGACTGTTTACTGAAGCAACCTTATTATCAATCTCCTAAAAATCCCCATAAAATCCATATATCATAGGCTATAGCATGATTGCAACCACAAGTCTGAATGATGAGCCTCTGCAATTACTCGCCAGGGGCAGGATGAAGCAGGCCTGGCTCACAGCTCCTCACTGATGCCACAGAACTAGCTTCAGCAAGGTGGAGAAGAAGGAAGAAGAAAAGAGACTTCATCATTCTCTCTTTCATAGTCTTCTTTTTATGGCTCTTTTATCTGAAGGTATTTTTCCCTTTGTTCTCCTGGTCTCACATATCTCCCTCCACCCACAGCCTCTCTCAGCCTCAAAAAATGTATGTGGGACATTACGAAGATGACTTCATAGCCTCCCTTCTCCACTAGGGGATTGTCAATGGCCACATGCCCTGTGGGGATGCCTGGCTAAGTTGCAGCTGTGGGGAGAAATCTCAGATGAATTTCAAATTTCACCTTTGCTTTGGATGTTATCGACAATCTCAGTGGGATCTTTGTGTTTTACTACAAGAATAAGCTCAGAGGGAGGAGGAAGACATACAGGGTCTCTTGTCTTCCTCCCTCCCCTGCAAAAGTGTGCCTGACTCGAGGGAACGGAGAAATGTGCTTGTCTCTGTGTCATGGGAAATACTTGCCCTGAGTGGAGCAGTTCTGAAAAGGTAGGAAAAAAGTGGTTTACAGTCAACATACAGCTTCACTTCAGCTGCTCCCACAACCTCATCTGTAGAAAGTGCAAGGTGCATAGTTAATGTGTTTCACTGCTAACCAAAAGTTTGGAAGTTTGAGTCCACTCAGAGGATCCTTGGAACAAAGGCATAGCAATTTACTTCCCAAAAAATCACACCGAAAACCCTATGGAGTACACATAGTTCTACTCTGACACATATGGGCTCACTGTGAGTCAGAATCAGCTCAGTGACAACTGGTTTGAAGTGGGGAGCCAGAATGTCATTAGCAGAAGTCTGGGCACCCACAGTATGGGGTCCTGGAGGAGCTTCCAGGATGTGAACATACGTGGGGACATCACTGAAGCATCCCTCTTAGGGCTGATCATTCTCAGCTTCTTAGTTTCTTGGAATGTCTGTCTCATTGGATAACTGATATGAACTGGTGATCAAACTCAGCTGAAGGTGCTGTATATTAGAAAATTTCATGCAAATAAAACCCCTGTTTGTGTTATTATACCTCTAAACTAAAAAAACTGAACTCACTGCCATCAAGTCTTTCCTGACTCATAGCGACCCCTGATTGTGTTTCTGAGGCTGTGAATCTTTATGGAAGAAGATTGCTGTATCTTCCCTCCCTGGAGCAGCTGGTGGGTTTGAACTGCTGACCTTTTGGTTAGCCGTCAAATGCCTGATCCACCAGGCTACTGGAGCTCTCTGATGCCATGCTCATAGAAATACTAAGAATTTGTTGATTAACTATATATTCTCCATCAAAAAACAATCAACACCCTCTTGATTTTCCAGCCTGCAAACTGGACCAATCATCCATAGATTAATTCAATAGACATGTGTCAGAGATGGTGATATAAGACAAACTGCTTCCTGTCCTCAGCAAACTTACTATTACGCAGGACCATAGGCGTTAATTGATATCAAAGACAAAAAGTTAGAATCCCCTAACAGCAGGATAGGTGGGAAAAGGGAATACTATCTGTGGTAGTTAAGTTTGTGTGTCAACTTGGCTGGGCCTGGTTGATTGGCTGGGCAGCTGGATGTAGTATTCCCCATGATGAGACTGGTAATCAACTCCATAGAGGAATCTACTGTGAGCAGCTGAGTGGCTGCCTTAGGGGTGTGGTCTGCTTCCTGTATATAAGGAGAAGTCTTGGGAAATGGTCTCTAGCTTGTGGCACACTGGAACCCTGTGTGTAGCTGAGTCATCATTCAGCTGCCTGCCATGTTCTGCCGGTCTTGGGACTTTTAATGGACCTGAATGAATGGCCTGCTCTGTGGTTTGGTAATATCAGAACTGTACCTTATTACTTGTCAACCTTGGGCTTGTCAGCCTTAGCAGCCAGCAGCTGAGTGAAGAAAAGCCTCCAGCTTCAGTGGGCCAGGAGCAGGAGGTAGAGCTGAATCCCAAGATTGAGGGGCTTTCACCCAGCCCCTAGAGCCTGGCACTTTGAACTCAGACTTGAAGCCTCCACATTTTAAGAATAAACTTCTGTGTGTTAAAGCCATTCCATTGATAGTATATTCCTTTCAGAGCAGCACTGTTGTTGTTATTGTTGTTATGTGCCATTGAGTTGGACCTGATTCATAGAGACCTCTCCTTGGGTTTCCAAGGCTATAGGCTGTATCACTACGGAAGTAGATTACCCAGCCTTCCTTCTGAGGAGTGGCTGTTGTCCTTCTTCCTTTTGGCTATTGAAGCCCTTTGTACAGAAAGCTTCCCTCCCAGGCAAAGCCCAAGGAAGAAAAAAAAAAAAAAAAAAAAGCCAGGTAGATCCTTTTTCTCAGTGGTGGGGCTGATGTCATCATATATGTTTCAGGCAAGACTGATAGGGGTGATGGAGAATTACAGTCCCAACTATTCCCTAAAGAGTTTCAGGGACCGTCTCATCCAGTGTTCCTCATCATTTCCAGCCAGCTACTAGTCAGAAATGCAAATTCTCAGGTAGTACTTAAAATCTCCTCAGTCAGAAACTGTGGCCTTGGATCCCACCAATGGATGTTTTAACAAGACCTTTGGTAGGAGTCCCTGGATGATGTAAGTGGTTGAGTAATTGGCTGCTTACTTGGTGCTACCTAGAAACACCTTGGAAGAAAAGCCTGGTGATCTACTTTCAAAAAATCAGCCACTGGAAACCCTATGGAGCACAACTCTACTGTGACACACAAGGGGTTACCACAAATCAGAATTAACTTGATAGCAACTGTTTATTTATTTATTTATTTAAATTCTGGTAATTTAGAGCACTTAAGGAGCTCTGGTGGCATAGTGGCTAAGGCATTTGAATACTAACCGGAAGACTGGTGGTTCAAACCCACCAGCCACTCCATGGAAGGAAGACTGGGCAATCTACTTTCATAAAAATTTACTGCCTCGGAAACCCAAAGGGGGCCACTATGAGTCAGAATTGACTCGATGGAAGAGTTTTTGTTGTTTTTTTTTTTTTTCCAGTTACAGCACTTGCTCTCCAATTTAACTGCGTATTGGAGCTACTTGAAAAGTTTTTAAAAAACACTGACAACCAGGTCCCATGTGCTCCCAGATGTTTTGATTTAATTTGTGTGGAGTGCAACCTGGTATTGAGGTTTTTTAAAGCTTCCTAGGTGATTCTAATATGCAGTCAAATTGGAGGATTATCAGTCTAGTATTCAATTAGTTGAAAAGATATTCTGTCAGCTGTTGAGAAGAGAAGCCTCAGATCCTAAACAAACCCCAAACTTTGGTGGCTATCCTTTTTGTTTCCTGGAATTTTTATTAAATTATGGACATTTGTCTTTAAGAACAAATTTATTCTAATAATTAACAATCTAAACTGGCAACTTCCACCTTCCTTTGTAGAGATACCTCCAGGTTTACACCAGGGCACCTGAAGCAAAGCGAGGTCAGCAAAAATTTCTATGACTTTCTTGAAACCGAAGGAAGTAACTGGATCAATTGTTGCTGCAATTAATGAATGAAAGACACAAAGAAGGTGGCTGTAACTGATGCAACAAGCAGGCTCAGGCTATGTTCCTGCTTGGTTCAGACCCTTTTACTGACATCCCTTCCCTTTAAATACTCCACTGAAGTCTACTGGAGAAGGATGTAACTCTTATGGAGGAAATTTGAGCTCTCCTGGATGTTTAACACATTCTATCCAATCATGAAAATCAATAAATACATTTAAGGGCCAGGGGGTGGTGTGGGGTATCCCCTACCTAGCGCAGCTCTATGTGAAGCACTGAGGGAAAAGTAAAAATGTGACTCAGAGGAATTCTGGTTTCAAATGGAAACTTCAACCAGTATACAAGAAACTCCCTACTGAAGTGCTATTGCCCAGGTCCATTACCCACCTTGGCATCTGCCTACCCACCACTTCACTTTCTGTCTAGATCTGGAAGGACCTTGTACCTCATCCTAGGAACGCATTTGAGGGCAAATGAAGGACCTCAAAGATTTTTAGCCCCATTTATCTCTTCTGCATGCCTCAGATTCCACACTGTTTTTACCTTGACCCAACCACAAAGTGTTCATGTTAGACTTCTCTCTCTAGAGTGTACAGAAGATGTGAGTAGGAAATATGCAAGCTTTTGGCATCTCCAGCAGTGTTCTCTACAAGGTAAGAATAAAATACAGGGAAGAGTGAGGGACAGTCCATCTCACCTTCCTCCATGATTTTGCAGGCAGAAGAGTGACTTTAAATCCATCCCACTACCTTTCAAAACTAAAAAACATAATGCCTCTAAAATGTCTTGCTTTATTTTTCTATCTAAATAGACTCAGGAGAAATTCCACCCTCTCTCTTCTCTTTCAAGCAATATATCAGGAGATGGGGTGTTGTACCACTGAGTCAAGGGAATGAGTGCAAGTTTTTAGGACAACTTCTCCACGTGACATAGATAGAGGTTGGTGTTGACACATACTCTTGCTCAATATTAAGGAGTAGTTCAAGACTAGCACCCTGAGGCCTGTGTTATAGAGATGCTTTCTAAGGCCACAGCAATAAGGATGCACACATACTGGCCCTCCCTGGTGGAGGTTTAGATTCTCAGTTTGGACAGAAGAAGAATGTGGGGTGTGAGACCAGGGAAAGAGGAGGAAGGAACACTGCCAAGTCCTAGACTTGAGCACCTGCCCTTACATTCTGGGTTTCTTTTCTTGAAGGCCTAGAGAGAGGTCCTGGGAGAGAGTATTTGAATAGTAGCTAGTCTTAGAAAAGTCAGACCCACATTTGCAGTACATATGCAACTTTCAGTACAAATATACAGTACAGTATATTGTCAGTATACTTGACAATATATGTAGAAATATCCTTGCATTCTTTTTGCTCTATGAGCCTCCATGTAGATCAAGCTGCTTTTTTTTTTTTCAGCTCCAGTGTCTGGATTTCTTTCCTGGCTGTGGAACTGTGAGGATTAATTGAGTTGTCTTCTGTATTCATTGGTAAAGTGAGGCCTGGAACCTGGAAAAGGAGAACCTCTTCAGCCAAAATTGATTGTGAACTTTTGGGCTATCACCACTTGTGCTTTTACAGTGGTCCTATAAAGACCAAACACATATTCTTTGAAACAGATCAGCTTACCATATCTTGAGCAGGGATCAAGAATCAAGCATTGCTAGGCTTATCTGCAGAGTGAGTGCCTATCCAGGACCTCTACCTAAATTGGCAAGCATAGGAAGCCATCCTCAGATTTTGGGAAAGTCAGTGGTGAATTCCATCATAGGAG
This sequence comes from Orycteropus afer afer, assembly GCF_000298275.1. Lineage (NCBI taxonomy): Eukaryota > Metazoa > Chordata > Mammalia > Tubulidentata > Orycteropodidae > Orycteropus > Orycteropus afer. The sequence continues at coordinate 2,337,960 of NW_006921902.1, read as the reverse complement.
AACTTGGCGGTACGAAAAGGGAGGAAAATGAGCAACACTTCTCCCTGCATTGAAGGGAGAGAGGACAGGTGGTGGCCAATAGATTTTTAATGTAGAGTTTTAGCAGAGAGCTACTCAAAAATGGTCAGCCTCCTCCTTGAAGATGTCCCTGATGGTTTCCATTGAATTCTAGGTTTTATTTTCCCTTATATTGTTCTGGGACATTGGTGGTTCCATAGTAGAATTCTCACCTTTCGTGCAGGAGACTAGTTTCAATTTCTGGCTAATATAGCCTCATCTGTCAGTGGAGTCTTGTATGTTGCTGTGATGCTGAAAGGATTTCATTAGAGGTTCTGGATTAAGACAGACTAAGAATAAAGGCCTGATAATCTACTTTCAAAAATCAGCCAATGAAAACTCATCATAATGATCTGATCCTCAACCAATCATGGAATGGCTAATTATGTAAACAAACATCGTTACATAAACAATATAATTACAAACAAACAATGTTTTCTAATAATTTATTTTTCACAAAATGTAGACTAGGTGTTGTAAAAGTTGCAAAGTCTAAATGTAGTCATAGGGTAGAAACAGCAGACCCTCATCATGACAAAATGGAAGAAGTACTAAAACGTGATGCAAGTAGCAAGCTCCTGGATACAGAGGAGAAACTGTATTCTGAATTGAGATATAAGAAGGTATCAGGGATAAGATGGACCTTAGTCTGGGATTAAGTTGTAGGTGGGATTCCGAAGGTGAGAAGGCATAAAACAGACATTGAAGAACATACATGTTTTTTGTGTTTTTCCTAAACTTTTATAGACATATCTTCTCTATTTCCATGAAGTTGTCAAGCTCTCCCAGAATTAGTGCTCCAGTTTCAGTTGTTCCATTCTGGTCCTATGGACCAGCGTGAGAAACAGTCTTGTGACTGTATGCAGAAAATTGTCATCTTCCTGAATCATCTTGTTGTTGTTACCTGCCATCAAGTAACTCCTGGCTTATAGCGACTCCATGCACAAGGGAAAAAAAAAAAAAAAAACTTTTAAGTGCTACATCATTCCATGATTGTTTGTCGTTAAGAACATTGTGATCCATACGGTTTTCACTGGCTGATTTTTCAGAGATTAATCCCCAGGCCCTTCTTCCTAGACCTTAATCTCAAAGCTCTGATTAAATCTGTTCAGTGTCATAGCAACATGTGCATTCATAGATGGGTGGTAGCTTTGCATGAGGTGTACTGGCCAGGAATTGAACAAGGTCTCCTGTATGAAAAGTGATAATTTTATCTCTGAACCACTATTGCCCAAATAGAGTCATTCTAGTCTGCAGAAATTAATTCTGGCCCTTGCACATTGATTGAGATGAATAATAGTTTCTTGCAAGATGATGCACATGACTAATATCACTGAATGGCACACTTGAAGAATCTTTAAATGGCAAATGATTTGTTACATATATACTTACTACAATAAAAAATATATTTTAAAAAGAATATAGTTTTGTGAATGAATGAAAACATAGTGATTTTAATGCTTATGCTATTTCTCACTTTAATTTTAATAGAAGCAGACAAAATATTGCCCCACAGATGGAATCCAGCAGACTTTCTCTTTCTTTTCCTCACTTAGAAGTCCTTGGTCTACTGTGAAACTCCCCAGCTGCAAAGCTGCAGAGCAGAGAAAAAACAGGATTACAAGCATTTGAAAGGTGTAAACACTGAGGAGGTAGAGAAGTTATTTCTGTATAACAGAGGGAGACTTGTAGACATAGATATTAAAGGTGTAAAAAGATTTATTAGATCAATCTCTTCCCTTGTGTCCAGGATAGGGGCAAAAATCAAGACACACTAGCCCCTCGCTTCTCATTCACTGAGGGAAACAACACTCACACTTTCTTCACAAGCTCCTAGGAAGGAGAGGTTAAGTGTTTTCTGTCTTTTCCGTGAGTGGGACCCCAAGGAAAGCAGTGCTGATAACACCACTTCTTCAAAATTATTTTTTCTGCAGTGTATAAAGCACATTGAAAATAGCATAACATCACAGCATCACAAAATCCTAATGAAGCATCAGAGTGATTAGCATTCTCCCCACCTCACAGGTGAGGGAGCTCTGAGTAAGCAAAGTTGCTGGACTTTCATATTGAGTGACCCATGAGCCCAGCTGGGGTCCAGTTCCCTGAACTCAGGTGGTTTCTTCTTCCAGGGCATTGTTGGGGAAGATTCATTTTTAGAAGTCTTCTGGTCATTTGTTTTGAGTTGCTGTTGCATGGGTCCTCACCCATAGTCATCTCATTTATAATAGAACCCAAAATTGCCCAAGTCCTATGTCATCTTCATGATCACTGGTGTGGTAGCATCTATTGTTACTGTTTTACAGCCCATGAAAAAAATAGAGCAAAGTTTGTACTTTAACAACCAAAATAAAAATAACAAAACAATCATCATTCTGAAGTAGAAAAGAGTATTTACTAACTTGTGTTAAATTGTATGTAAGAAGAAAAGTTTTGCAGTCAAATCTTTTAGAAAAAGCTTAAGTAGATTTCTTCACTTCAGACTTTCTCCATCCAAGTCTTTAATACACTAATGTTATCATGAGTTTCCAAGAGAGGGAGGAGGATGCAGTGTTTCCCATAATTGATTGGCCAAAATTCCATCATTGCAGAGTATCTTGAGTGGAAAGCACTTAGGATAATGCTGGATCAAAACCAGTCAAAGAGGGGCAAGTGACTACTTTTCTATTAAGGACTCAGCTCTGAACCATCCTTTATAGAGAAGCACAGAGATGTTTGGAAGGAAAGAGACAGAAAAAGAAAATCTGTAAGAAGTGGCTAAGAAGAACTAAGTTTTTCAGGCATAGTAAGAAAATGATCCTGACAGAGCATTTAAAATATATATTAAAATATTTAAGCATATTAGGGGAATTTGAACATAGTGGAGTGCCTGGATGGTGCAAACAGTTAATGTGCTGTAAACAAAGAAGTTGGAGGTTCAAGTCCATCAAAGCCCGGGAATCTGAAAAATCAGCCACTGAAAACCCTGTCAAGCTTGGTTCTACTCTGATATGTATGGGGTTGTCATGAGTTAGAATTGACTCCATCGTGAGTGGTTATTGGTTTGAAAGAGTAGTGTTGTGGGGGACTGTTCTTGAAGGTAGAAGGTGTACAGCTGGGCTTCCTGGTGTCATGTGTGGGCAAAACTTTGAGGCCAGGAGCCAAGCACTATGTGGACTCAGCATCCCAGATTTCCTAGACAAAGAGTCCTCCAAGGTTAAGATGGATGAGTCTGGACCTTGCTTTTGGGAAGAGGCCAGATGAAATCACCTATACACTTTGCCTGAGGTTCTGCAATAATGAGCATTTTTTCTGCCAAAACAGGTCAGACCTTGAGTGTTAAGGTAAATTAAAGTGAGTCTGTGCCATAGATACAGACCTATAGGATTGTACCCAAATAGGGAGAGGGAGTGGGAGAAAGTCAGGGAGAGAAAGACCCAGAGTCCAGGAGCCATTTGAAAAGGTCCCAGTGCTGCCAGATGGAAAGTCACTCAGTGGGGAGCTCACCACCTCACTGCCTTGACACCAGCCATCTCTGACCCTAAGGTCCTCTGCCATCTTCCAGAAGAAGCCCCGCTGTCTCACAGCTTCAAGACCCACATTTGAGGTCTCTCTCTTGATCTCACTGGACCTGACCTTTCCTCAATGAAGAGCTGGGCAGACAGTGCAGGGTGAAGGTGAAGGAAAGGGGAAGTGAGCAAAGACAAAACAAAAGAAATAATGAAAGGAGGCTGGGCCCTAGGGATGGGCTTCTTGCAAAATCCAGAGTTTCATTAAATATAGAAAGGTAAGATGAAAACATAATATTCACTCATTGTTACAGTTTCAAAGTCAGAGTCTGGCCTTGATTTCAAAGAATCTGTATAATGTGATGCATGACTTTCTTTTCTGTCTCTCTTTTTATAGGTAAGTGACATTTCATTCTGCTCATCCCCAAGGCAAAGTTGGATGTTTTTAAAGTGGAAAAAAAAAATGAGTGGAAAAATGAAACAGGGAAAGTGGGAAGAGGTGAAACTCGAAGGGCAACACAGGTAGGTGCCCATGCAATTAATCATTTTCTGCCAAGGCAGGTGAGGAGGGCTTGCTTGTCCCATCATAGCTTGTGGTGAAAGTCTTTCCCCGGGATTGGAGGACAAAGGTGTGGTGTGACCTTTGCTTTGGAGATATCTTTGCACTTTGAAAGGAGGATTGCAAAATGGTTAGCTTGCGCTGGTGTCAAGGGCTCTTTCTGTGGTGATGTTTCAAGTCTGTAATGGTTTGGGGTTTTGGAAACTAGTTTTGCATATTAGATTATTTACTGTGGGGAGATGGTAAAGGAAGCAGGGAAAAATATGTTTACACTGCACTGGGAGAGGCAGAATTAAACTCTGGTGGTGTAGTATTTACAGAGTTCGGCTACTAACCAAAAGGTCACAGCTTGGACTCACCAGCTGCTCCATGGGAGAAAGATGAGGTAGTATGCTTCTGTAAAGATTTACAGCCTTGGAAACTCTATGGAGTAGTCCTACTCTTTCCTGTATGGTCACTATGAGGACTCAACTCGATGGCAGTGTTTTTGTTTTGTTTTGTTTTGAGGAGAGTAATTAGTAATGTGAAAGATTAGCATCCATACTATGTTGGGACTGCAAATCACATGGAAATTTCTGGAAAGAAAGGAAGTTTTGGAGAAAATTATATTTATATAATTATATCCTCTGGTACAGGAGCTCTGGTAGTGCAGTGCTTAAGGCACTTGACTGCTAACCAGAAGGCTGGAGCCCACCAGCCACTGCTTGGAAGGAAGGTTGGGCAATCTACTTCCACAGTGATATTGCCTCTGAAACCCAAGGAGGGATGAGTTGGGTCTGACTCGACGGCACATAACAACAACAACATCCTCTGGTACACGAAGAATCATTTATGTACTTTTTCAGTTTGTCTAATTACTATCAACTTATTTTCTGTTCCTCCTGGGTCATGGAGACTGGAGCACCAGTTATTTTCTCCTTAGCATGAAGCAGAATGGATTTTTCTAAAGCTGGAGGCAAGGAAGGCATTTTGAAGTTCAAGATTTGTTGGGCTTTCTATTGCTCTGAAATTCAATTGTTCTTCCCTAAGATTAAACTGGGAGTTCTTTTGATGTTGTTGTTTTTCCCCCTTACAAGTTGCCAATGTTGCACTGAAATAATTAACTGATGGCCCTTTCCATACATATTTCTTATTGTCTTTGAAAGAGATAAATGTAAAACATCCTATGTAATAGTTTGTAAGTATTATCTGGGAACATCATATCGATTCAATAAAAAAAAAAAAAAAAAATATGAGAACTAGTAGAGACATTCAACAAAGTGGCAGGATAAAGGTGAACATACAAAAATCAATTGGATGAAAAGTGAATTTACTCTGTAAATCTTCACCCAAATAAAAAAAAAAAAAAAAAAAAAACTTTATTTCAAACATGCAGTTCTATATTATGTTCAATTAAGGAAGATAATCAGACTTGATTGGAGGATGGGTTGATAGAAAGGCGGAGAAGATAGAAACAACTTTGATTTTCAATATTTGCCAGAGCCCTCAGAGGGAATGCTCTTCCACATATTCACACTCACACACACAAACAGGTCTGTAGACTATAGAAATTTTAGAAACAAGCAAAAATTGCAGTATTTTTTATTAAAGATGTTTGACTCCTTTTCTAAAATGTAGATGCACGGACGTTTTTTAAATTCTCTTTTCCTCACTTTCCACAGAGAAAGGGAGAAAAAAAGCAAGCTTGAAGCCCAACTTCCTCCTCTGAAATGTGAAGTTTCATTGTATATGGAAAATTGCAAAACATCACTTTTAATGATGTAATATTCCAATCTTGTGGTCTTTTATTATATTGTCACTAAAGACATTGTGACTCATGTTACATTTTTGTGGCTGTAGACTTCCCTGGGAATGCTTTTTGATTTTTTCCTTGCATAATGGGGAAATTAAGATGCCATCTACCTGGATCCCAGCCCAAGCTGGAGCTCCACATCACCCCCATCCTATTTTGAGGACAAAGAAAGCCTGCAACCATGAAGTAATCCTATAATCTTGCCCAATAAGGTATTTAAAAAGTAAGGTTCTTAGCCATAGGACTTTCTATAGTCCCTTGGTCACAATATGTAGTTTTCACTTTGCTACCTTTGGATCAAGTCTGATTGAGTCTTTGACTTAGTTGAAAATCCATGCTTTTCTTGAATTTGTCAACAGAGTAAGAGCTGCAATATAACTTCTTACCTGTATTGATGTCCTACTTTACCTGCACATAGCAAGGTGTGGATAGACTTGGAAGGGGCAACATTCTTCTCTCTTGGGCTTCTCTTTTAGATGCCTTACCTTGTCCTGTCAGCTCAAGGACAGGGAATTTTGAGAGTCCACGCTATTATGATGAATAACGTCAGTGTTTTAGAATGTGTTATTGATATGGAAGTACTCTAGAGTATATAAATATGTGTGCTATTTTGAGTACTTTTAATAGGCTATGATTTTCAGAACCATGAGACTAAAATTCCATTTACACTTGCCTTAAAAACAACACATTCCCCAGCACTGTTGTGCCCTTATGGCGTAGGATGACAAAGGCATGATGCATGCACACACACACACACACACACACATACACATACACATACAATACACAGAGACACTTGCATGTTCTCATACAGATGTGTATTTATTGATGAATACATACCAAACTGTGACTTTGCCTTTCAAAGATGACAAGGAGAGAGGACATTTTCAGAGTGAGACCAGTCCCCAGTATTGTTTCCCAAAATCTGTATGTTCTGTCTCATCTCTCCCATCACTCACCAACTCCTTACCCAGTCAGTGTATTAACTTCACAGCTTGGCTGCCAAGAGCACCAGATCCTTAATTTGCTTTGAAATCCATTAATCTGGCTGCCTCCCCAGCTCCAGTGGTCCAGATCAGTCCAGTTATTCATTTTGTGTCCAGCGTTGATCTTTTTCCCTCCACTGCTCTCTGTACCTGGCCCTTGTGGCCTTCCTTGACATCCTTTGATCATCCATACCAGGCTCAACTTGGAGAGAGATAGCTTCTGTGCTTCTTGGGCACTGGGACATGTAGGCTTTAGGAAACACAAGTGAACAAAAAAGGTGGGCTATACTAAGTGGCTTCTACTGGAGACTGAAACAAAGAAATGTATCTTATTCAATAACAATTCAGCCCTCCCCAGTACTTGCAAAACCTATTTTGGGGCTGCTGGAATCCTCACTTTGGGGCAAGGGTCATTTTATTGTTTTTTATTTTTTAGCTAACTTTTACTGAGATTCAGATACTATGTTAAATTACGCATACACACATTCACATATATTCATATTTTTATCTTCAAAACAATCCTGTGATGTTTTTTATCATCCTCTTTTTATAAACAGGGCACTGAGTCTGAAAGAGATAATTTGCCCAAGGTCACTTGACCTTAAAGCCTGAATATGAACTTGTATCTGTCTGACTACAATTTTCATGGCCTTAATTGTTTATGTACTATGTAGAATATACTATCCCACAATAGCAGAGGTTGGACAAGAAAGAAAAGCCTTTAAACCAAGCTGAGCTTACTCTTTTCTATTTGCTCAGATAAACCAAACCCTGGACTATGTACATACTCTCTGGACAGGGCCTGGAGGAGGAAGCATAAGTAGGTAACAAAGAACTGGGCCCAGGTTTAGAGGAGCTGGGCTTGAGGCCTGGATCTGGATTAATTCTCTGTGTGCTTCCTAGCAATTTAATTCCTTGAGCCTCTTACATTACTAAAAAAAAGCCAATTGAGTGTAATATTTCATAAGCTTAATATGAGGGCTAAATAAAGAAATAAAATCTGTGAAAGGATGTTTTAACAACACGTAGTTATTACCATTACCTGAAAAATCCCCTTTCACCCTTGATTGCCATTCTCTAGATCTAGTTCTTGATTTTTCTTACGAGATCTAGAATTTTTGCCAAAGCTAGAAACAGTTCTGGGCAGCTTTCTAAGTGTTTAATTCCCTTCAATACCAGGTGTAGCAAAGAACATAAATAACCTGCCAATCACTCGCAAATATGTTGGCCACAGGAAATTAAATTTTCCCCCTTTCTCCAACTGTCTGCTCCCAAGAGCCGGGCACTAAGTTAATAAGTGTGCTCCATGTCTCTACATAGGTGTCTTTTCTACTTATAGGTTACCTTGGCAATTTTAGTAAAACAAAAGAAACCCAAGTAGATACCAGGTGTAGCTCATTATCCCCAAAGGCCAAAAGGTTATAGAACATAGTCAGCAAGCTGATGACTACTGTTCTCTTTCATCATTCTTTTGGACTTCAACATTTTCATTTTGTAGCAGTATTTAAAAGCCACCCTTTCATGTTTGTTACCATTTTTAATGGCAGACTGAAAGCAAACAAGGCCAGTGAAAGGAGTATGATGACTCAGTACATCCTTCCATGTGTTGCTGTCTTCCAGTTCCTGGAATTGATGTGCATTATGCATCTATTTGGGAGTAGGGGGAAAGTCCATGTAACTGTAGACCATGCATGACTGCACTATTTGCTTCAAGGAAAACTATTCTATAGATGCTGTCAGTGTTTGCCAATTGCATTCACACATTATCCCCTCCCCCTTGGGGAAATTAAGAAGGGGTCTCCTCCTATGACTGACACCTGGAAACAGCTACTTTGTCTTTGCTTTTGCACATCTCTTCTTCGGAGGGAGTTATCTTAATCCTGACATTTGCCCAACCATTTAGAGTGAAAATACCTTTGTTCTCAGGGTCAGAAATCTTTTGGGTGTGCAGTGATTGCAGTTATGTGAAAAGCCAATTATAGTTCACATGGGAAGTAAAGGGTAAAGAGCTTTATTCTTTACCAAACTACTTGGTCACAAGGTGAGTTCATCAAGACAGCCTGAGTGTCTGGCCACACATCATGGTTCCTAGAGGCTGTGAAAAAAGGCAGGGCAGTGAGTCAAATCCCTGGTCTGCCATATTTTAGCTATGGACTTTATGTATTACCATTTTTACCCTCAAGTTCTTTGTCTGTACAATAGGTCTGATATATACCACTGCTATTTCAAGAATTAATTGAAGTAATGGATAATAATAATAATAATAAATTTTCAAATATTCAGTGCTCAATGTTTGGTTCTTCAATTCTTGTTTCTTTTAATAGTAATAGGAATAAATATTATTAGGAGCTTTGGTGGTGTAGTGCCTAAGGGGTTTGACTACTAACCAGAACCCTTGTGGTTCAAACACACCAGCCACTCCTTGAAAGGAAGATTAGGCAATCTACTTCCACAGAGATACTGCCTTGGAAACCCAAGGAAGGGTCACTAATGAGTCATTATTGGTAAATGTTATTAATATTTATTATTAGTTGTAATTGTTATTATGTGCCAAGCATTGTAGTTAATATTTGCCTAAGTCACTTTGTTTTGTTCTACAAGTCTAAGCAGTTCTTGGTAACTGAAAGCAAAAGATCTGTTCTCAGCACTCTATGTCAGGACTGGGGAATTCATCTGTTTGTGCATGACAGGATTTATGTGAAGGCCTAGAAGCCCTCTCCTCCTCACCCTGCCTGACTACCCACAGTCAGTCCTCACCCTTACCATTTTGGAGAAAAGGACTCCCTTAGATCACTGTTCATAATATGATTACACCTCCTTCTCTAGCCCTGCCTCTTCTCTTCCCATCTCCAAGAGGCTCCTCTAATTCAATGAAACTTACAGTAAGAAAAAAAACTCAGGAAAAAAAAAAAAAAAACTCAGGAAAACTCTAAGGATTCCCTTAAAATGATCTCTTCTCAATGAGGATGAGAAATTATTGATCATAAACATATAATCTATCACCGACACACACAATTTGGGGTCAATGATTCGTGCTTTCTGGTCTGGAGCTCTAATGTGGAGCCCTATCTATCACTAGAATTCCCTGCCACAACATGCAGACAAATATTCAATGCACATATATGATTCTGATGTCTTAACATGAACAACAAGCCACAGCCACCCAGCAGAGGCAGATCAAAAGCCAGGAAACTGTGGACACACTCCCACGGTGCCATCACCAATCACCATGAGAACAATGTGAGCTTCTCAGTCACAGACTGGATTGAACCCAACAGGGATGGACAGACTCCTGGCAGGAAATGCAAACATTAAATCCACACAGGGCGATGGGTAAACTAGAATTACAATGAAACAATTACCATGAAGAAGGCCATCACTTTCTAGGGCTGCTGGTATCAAACTTGTTAGGAAGCTGAGTTATTGACTAGGAAATGTCTTGGTGGATAAAGAATTAGAGCAGAGGTTCTTCAGTATTTTCTGCTCCAACATAAATGAGAGATAGAACCCCAGTTAGTAACCAGAACTTGGTCCACTGTGCTTTTCCATAAGGTGCTCACTACTGAGAATTGTAGGATCTCAACAGGGGTGGTGGGCTTTTATTGGTCCCTGTGTCATTTCAGTGCCTTGTCCCTCAGGATCATTGTGCTAGGAAGTGAACAAATTTGAGATGACTTATTTGATTTTGTAGCTCCTGCTTAAAATTCTTCATTATAAAAGTTTCATTTTGCACTTACACATGAGGACTAAAACTCGTAAACCAAATCCACAAGACCCTTCAAGTTCTGGTCTCTACTTTGTTTCCAGCTTCTCTCCCCCAGACTCTCAGTTCCCCAGGACATGAACCATGTCATTTTGCTCTAGTTTTCAGTCTTTCTTCCTAGAAAACATTTCTGCTCTCTCCTCACCTGGGTGACCTATGCCTCCTTTATAACTCAATTTAAGACCCTTGGGGAGCCTTCCTGGTCTCCAGGCTGGGTCTCAGGCTCTGATAGACCCTTTTCCCTAAGAGCACTTATTTCAATTTATACTTAAACATTTATGTGTGATTTGAATCCAGCTCTCTGATAGACTATTCAACACAATATGCCCAGCACCTGGAATAAGGTGGGCACTGATCTTACTCGTGGAGGAAACAAGAAAAATATCCTTGCCCCACAGCAGCTAACCTATTCAGCATCACTCATCTCTGAACAAAACTAGATTCAAAAGTACATATCTGAGTCAGTTTCCATGGGCAGCCCTTTCAGGAAACACATAGTTTGGTTATTCTCACTGTTTATCACCCCAAACCTTGAGTGGTTGAGTGGTTTTCTCACTGGGCTCACATTAGAACCACCTGGACAGCTGCAAAATAAAAAGCATAGGTGCCCTCACACAGGCTCAGAGGTTTCCATTCAAATGCTCTGCTTGGAGTTTGAACATCCTTGGTATTTGCCTCTGTGCAGCCAGGGTGAGGAACACTGCCCTGGAGACACCTCCACCTCCCATGGTCAGTGGTCTACTCCAAATCCTAAAGAGCAGTACTTCACTGTTCTAACTCCTTTTTCAGCATCATGTGGATGGATCCTCACAATGACAAGAGATACCTATTGCCATTCCTATTTGATGAATGAGAAATTGCAGCCCAGAGAGGTTATGTATCTTGAGCAAAGTCACAGAAGGGCCATGTGAAGAGTTAAGATTTGAACTCATGTCGATCTAGCTCCAGAGCCTAGTCTATTAGATACTACATTATACATCACCTTAAATTCTTGGTGTGGAGGAATTTGAGAACACTTTGTACCATATATATATGATGCCTGGGTATTCCTAAGGATTCCCAGGTAGTACTATCAATTGAGAACTCAGTTAAAAACTTGTTTATATGTGAAAAGTCCAGAAATCCCTGGGCTGTATCCCTCACCTACTGATTCTAGCTTTGAGGTGAGGAAGGACAGTACCAGTGTGGCTACCACTATGAACTCTCTGTCCCCATTTCTTGTTGAACAGAAGTGAAGTGGAATGCATAATGAGACTGATTTGTTGTTGTAGTTATGTGCCATTGGGTCGGATCCGACTTATAACCACCCCTGCTTGGGTTTCTGAGGCAGTATCACTACGGAAGTAGATTACCCAACCTTCCTTCCAAGGAGTGGCTGGTGGGTTTGAACTGCCAGCCATCTGGTTAGCAGTCAAGTACCTTAGGAACTACGCTATCAGAGCTCCCAATGAGGCTGAACCAAACACTTAAAACAGCTACTAATTTTTCCCCTTTCTAATCCTCAATTTCAGACCAACATGGGCCCAGAAGTGAGTGAGTGAATTAAATTAATGAATACAATTTCTCCCTGTCATTGAACTCTGACTAATGAGTCTATTTCTGGGTAATAAGAGGGAGCAGGAAGTGACAAGGCAGTGTAATGAATTAGTGGCCCAGAACCTCGTTAGTCAGAATGATCTTTCCACAAAAGATAAATGATGCAAACATTAATTATAAAGCCAGGGTGAAAATGCATCCCATTATTTGGCATCCCAAGAAATCTATCCTCATATTAGAGAGGCATTTTTGAACAACAACAATAATAATAAAGGAAAAGCTCAGCAAGAACTCTTGCCCCTGGGGGAACTTGCTTTGCTGGTGGTGGGAGCCCTTGGCCTGCTCTGTTTTTCTAAGTGCTCTGGTCTGGTGGTATAGTCCCTAAGGCACTTGACTGCTAACCAGAAGGCTGGAGGTTCAAACCCACCAGCCACTCCTCGGAAGGAAGGATGGGCAATCTATTTCCGTAGTGATACCACCTCGGAAAGCCGAGTGGTCACTATGAGTCGGATCTGACTTCATGGCAGTGTGATTTATTTTTTTGGTCTTCTTGGGCATTGTTATCCTTCTGCCCAGGAAGATGACCCTGGGTCTATGGCCCCGCTCTCTGTGACCTGCAGGATGACTCTTTCTCCAGTCTGGAAATTAAGACTCAAGTGAAGTGAGAAGTTGTACAGAAACATTCTCCATAAAAAAAAAAAAAAAAAAAAAAAACAGAAAGAAATTGTGAGGCTACACACCTTACCCAGGAACATTCCTAAAAAGAGAGTCAGCAACCAAAACCATAGAGAAAATAGGGGTTAAGAAGTCAGGCTCTAGAATCAACTGAGTTCAAATGCTGGCTGTATGTGTTTTGAAAAGTTATTTAACCTGTTTCTTCATCTGAGAATGGGTGATAGTGGAGTATCTAGTTGCATTAGTTTTCTGAAGTTGCTGTAACAAGATACCACAAAGAGAGTGGTTTTAAACAATAGATGGGTATTGTCTCACAGTTCTAGAGGCTGGGAGTCCAAATCAATGTGTTCAGGGGAAGATCCTTCCTGGACTCTCCCATCTATGGCAGCTCCAGTCATTCCTTGGCTTTTAGAAGCATCTTCACATGGTGGTTTTCCTTGTATCTGTCTCTCTCCCTCTTCTCCTTTACAAGGACACAACTCATAAGTGATTACATCTTCAAAGACCCTATTTCCAGGCAAGGTTATGCTCACAGAAATCTGGGATAAGGACATCAACATATCTCCTTGTGGGACACGAATCAATCCACAACAATTGTTAAGAGGACTGTTTATAAGGATTAAATAAGGTTATGCATGCAAGATACTTGATACCTTAAGAGTTCAGTGGATGTTGCTATTTTTATTGGGCAATGTTACGATCATAAAGTTGGAAGAGATCTTGAGAGCTATGAAGGTAATCCCCTTGTTTTATGGAGGAGGGAAGTGAGACAAGGGATGGGTAAAGTAGCTTGGCCAGTGATACGTAGCAATTTAGCCGCAGAGCTGGAGCTAGGACCTCGGCCTCCTGTTTTCCAGGCTTGGGACAAGGGTCTGCCCTCTCAGGCTGTTTTTTTTTTTTTGCCTTACATTCCAGTAGCAGCCCAGAAGGAAAGATGGAGAGGGAGGAGTACTCCACTTGGAGCCAAAGTAGATAAGGTTGAATCAGTAAGGAGAAATGTGGTTGCTGAGACTATTACTCTACAGAGTAAATAAACTAGAATTAAAAACTATAAAAAGTACTCTGCAGTGTTCTAGTAATAGACTTGTCCGTGATGGTTTAGAGGTTCCTCAGCTTCTAAAGACTAGTTTTCACTTGCTCAGGGGTAAGGACAGTGTTGCAGAAGGAAGAGGAGTTTGAACCAAAGATGCTGAAAATCTCCCAAGCTTCCTTTCAGGTGACGTCTGATTGAAGCAGAAGCTGTTAGCTGTTTTTGTTTTAAGGTTTTGTTGTGATCTGACTGGCAACTCCTGGTAATCAAAGAAGAAAAAAACACAATTAATTGGGAATGAATTAAAATTGTCTCTGACTTCTCATTTGTAGGCTATTAATGAGCTCCCTCTTAAGCTGTTATACCAGGCTGCTTCTAATGTAATGGAAGGTGGTCTGAAAGTGCTGTGCTCACACTTCAAAATTCTGCTTCATCCTCTTCCCTTTTGCCAGGAATTGTGCACATTGTGTTTTAAGCAAAATAAACAGGAGAAAAAAATCTTGCTGCCAAAAACTTTCTTTTCTCAAGCTAAAGAGCTATTCTTGTATTACCTTATTATTCCATGGCTTCTTGTTCCTTTCATATTTTCAAAAGAGCTCTGGTGGTACAGTGCCTAAGACTGCTAACCAGAAGGTTGGTGATTCAAACTCACCAGCCATTTCTGCAGAAGGAAAATGGGGCAATCTACTCTCTTGAAGATTTACCGCCTCAGAAACCCAATGGGAATCCCTTTGAGTCAGAATCTATGCAATGGCAGTGGTTTTATAGTTGATCCATGGAGCTCTGGTGGCACAGCGGCTAAAGCATTTGGCTTCTAACTAAAAGGTTAACAATTAGAACCCACCAGCTGTTCCAAAGGAGAAAGATAAGACAGTTTAATTCTGTAAAGATTTATAGCCTTGGGAAACCTATGAGGACAGTTCTACTCTATCCTATAGGGTCACTATGATTTGGAATCAATTTGATGGCAGTGTGATTGTTTTTTTTTAATGGTTAGGTTAGGCCATGGGTAGCATAAATAATTAAGTGCTCAGCTGCTAAATGAAATTTGACAGTTTGGATCCACCCAGAGGCACCTCTGGTGATGCAGTGCTGAGGGCATTTGACTGCTAACCGTTAGATTGGCAGTTGAAAGCCAGCAGCCACTCTGCAGGAGGAAGGCTGGACAATCTACTCCTGTAAAGATTTATCACCTCAAAAACCCAATGGGGGTCACTACGAGTAGGAATCGACTCAATGGCAGTGAGTTTGGTTTTTTGGAATTAGAGGCACCTCGGAAGAAAGGTCTGGTGATCTATATCTGAAAAATCAACCATTGAAAAGCTCTTCTCTGACATACATGACTAAGTAGACATATTGAGTTAGAACTAACTCATTGGAAACTTTGTTTGTTACCCCCACCCCCGCAGGGAGGGAATAGTTAGGTTGTTGAGAATAGAGCTCAGTTGGTGCTATGGATTGAATTGTATACACCAAAATATTTGTTTTAAATCCTAACCCCTCTATCTATGGTTATAATCCCACTGAAGAATTTTTTTCTTTGTTATGCTAAAGAGGCAGTATTAGTGTAGTGTAGGTCTTAAATCAATCTCTCTTGAGATATAAAAGAGCAGTTTAAGCAAGGAAGTAAGCAGACATGGGGGAAGATATTTGCCAAGCCACACAAAGATCTTCAAAGAACAGAAGCTAAACGAGACAAGGGCTTGCCTCTAGAGCCAACAGAGAGAAAACAGGCACCCAGAATTCATAATTCTAGCCACCCAAATGTGAGGAAGGAGCCCTGGTAGCGTAGTGCCTAAGGCACTTGACTGCTAACCAGAAGGCAGGGAGTTCAAACCCACCAGCCCCTCCTCGGAAGGAAGGTTGGGTAATCTACTTCTGTAGTGAAACTGCCTCGGAAACGCAAGGAGGGGTCGCTATGAGTTGAGTCCGACTCGACGGCAGATAACAACAACAACAACTGTGAGGAGATAAATTTCTGTTAAAACTACCTATTTGTGATTCCTGTTATGTTGTTGTTGTTGTTAAGTGCCATCGAGTCGGCCCCGACTCATAGCGACCCCTCCTTGGGTTTCCGAGGCAGTATCACTACGGAAGTAGGATTGCCCAACCTTCCTTCCGAGGAGTGGCTGGTGGGTTTGAACCGCCAGCCTTCTGGTTAGCAGGCAAGTGTCTTAGCCACTATGCTACCAGAGCTCCCAAATTCTGTTATAGAAGCACTAAATAAGACAGTCTAGCTCTCTTCTCTGTCTGCTCACTCACTTTATACCTAAAATTGTTGGCTCTAAGAGGGGGAGGGCAGGGTGGAGAGTAAATAGAGACCAGGCTCCTGGGGTAGGAAACAAGGTGAAGGTCATTCTCAAGAAAATACAGTAGAGACCACTTTGTCATCTTCTCCCCCACCACATTTGTGTCTTGTTACTCCAGAGGGTCAGGGAGTTCTGGGGTCATTGTCCAGGAGGCTCTGTGTTCTCTCTGCTTGCCCCTTCCACCTGGCTCCACCATTTGCTTCTTGACGGGGAGGCATAAGGATACTGGGTACCTAGGGCATGCAGAAGCAGCCCATTAACTGATGTAGAATAAGACTGAGGACTGTAAGGCCACAGTAAGGAGAAAAGGACGCACAAAAGTGAGGTTAAAGAGAAGTTTTTATTCTGAGTTTCCGGGGGAGGTTTACGGGCCCCCGAGAGGGGCCCGGGCGAGGTTCATGGGTCCCTGAGAGGGGCCTGAGAAGTCGCACCACCTGGCTGGGGAGAGGAGGGTTTATAGTCTTGTGGAGGACCTAAGCGGTGACACTAAGGAAATAGTGGGGTCCAATTAGCTGTTAGTATGGGTCTGCACTTAATTAGCATGAGGGGGCTTCACAAGAGGAAGCTTGCCACTGCATGGGACTTTCCAGTCTGGGCGGGTTCTGTTACTTCCGTTGTCTTATCAGGCTGTCTCATCAGGGTTTGACGCCCGGAGGAAGCTGCTAACTGAAATGTTGGTGGCTTGGGTTTGCTTTGGCCTAACAAGGACATGGGCTGATGTGAAGTGCAAAGAGCCTTCCTTTGGAAATCATAGGCCTCAGTTGAAACTACCTGACATGGAGAAGTTGGCTGTGTGATTGGAACACACGACTACATTGTCACTCCAGTCCTTGGCCTCTCTTTGAGTGACTGTGTTGACTAAGTAGACACTAAATTCCTGGTGGGAGGAAGCACTCAGTGAATGCTAGGACCCTGACCCCTAATATACATCCCCTCCCTTATCAAGCTTTCTTCTCTCCCATTTTTCCCTTTTTTGATATATCTCTTTTTCATCCTCAGTCCCACCCTTACTATAGTCCTTCTTTCTCTTTGTCCTCCAACCCTCTTCTTTTGACTTTTTCTCTTCCCTTTCTTATTCCACATGCAGTGCTAAGAATTACCCCAGGGAAGGCTCAGCTCAAGAATTTGCTAGGTGGCTTTTGGGCGGGGGTAACAAACAAAGTTTCCAATGAGTTAGTTCTAACTCAGTATGTCTACTTAGTCATGTACATCAGAGAAGAGCTTCTCAATGGTTGATTTTTCAGAAGTAGATCACAAGATCTTTCTTTTGAGGTGCCTCTAATTCCAAAAAACGAAGCACTATACTATATATAGGCAAGCACTCTACTCAGTAACCTTACAATTGTTAAGAAGGAGCCATTTCTATCCCTTTCAAGAGAGGCAAAACCAGCCCAGAAGGCCTGGTCCATCCCCTCTGTCCCTGGGGCTCCAGTCAGATCTTTCCTCACCCCCACCTCCATGCCTATAGGGTTTGTTTATGGAGGGCCTGTGGCACTTATCTCCTATCTGCATATTCAAGGGCAGTCATTCAAAGCTCCTGCTTGCACTGTCCTTAGTAGTGCTGGGCTTTGTAGAAAGTGATGTTTGAACAAATTCCATTTCTGAATCTGACTATATGATGAGGACGGACCTAGTCAGGAGTTCTCTTCACTCTCCTTCTGAAATCTAGAAAGGCTGGGCTGAGGATACTGGGGACTTGGGCAGAACTGAGAAATGGCTTGGAATCTTGTGAAATGTGTCCAAGAGTCAGAAGTGTAAGAAACGTAGGCATTGGGCAAATCTATAGTTCATTGCAGTGGGATCAAGTTGAGCAAAGAGGAGGCATTAGAAATGGCAAAGAGTAATTTGTCCCCTCTCTCCAGAATAAGGACCTGAGAGTCAGAGTTGCTGATGCCCCTTTGAAGGTCAAGTCAAAGCTTGGGCTGTCTGTAATATAGTGCCTTTTGATAGCCAGGAGTACAGGTGCTACAGTGGTTAAAACATTGAACTGCTGACCAAAAGTCAGTGGTTCAAACCTGCCAGCCTCTCTATAGAAGAAAGATGAAGCAATCTGTTTCCATGAAGATTTACAGCCTTGGAAATGCTATATAGGGCACTTCTACTCTGTCCTGTAGGGATGCTATGAATGGGAAGGGAATTGACTCAATGGCAATGGTGTTTTTTTTTTTTTTTTTTTTCTGTCTTTTGACAGTAACAGTTTCTCAGATGAAGAGCAAAGAATCTCCCTTCCTCAAACAAACTTCAAAGCTCTAGGCTTAGTGATCTCTGGTTTAGGAAAAATGTTTATCACAAAGTTATGCTCTCTGGGATTGGGGAGAAGAGGTCAGGGCCTGTCCATAGATATTTCAATTGAATAAGTCTCTATTGAGCCCCTACCACATACCAGGAGTACAAAACAATTAAGCAAGATCATATCCCTTTCTTACTGGTAACAAGAATCTACTGGAAAAGAAAAAAAAAAAAAAAACTAACTACACTACAACATAATGAATGTCACAATAGAGGTGCTGTGGGAATAAACACAAGAGGACTTTTCACTTTTATTTATTTTTTTAAATTTTATTGTGTTTTGTTGTACAAACTTACAGAGCAAAATTTCTTTTACATTCAACAGTTTGTGTACATCTGATTTCATGCTCCGATTACCATCCCTGACCTTAATCCACTCTTCTCCCCTCTTTTCCCTGTGACATTCCCTCCCTGTGCCCTTCTTAACTATGCACTCCAGTCTGTCAAGTTTTCCCTCTATGTGAATGCTGTCCCTCTGATGCCCCATGGCCTATTGCTCTAAGGGGTGTACCTCCCTAGAGTATGTGTGTGCATCACTTTGGGATAGGGGTTCTGCATGTAGATCTTTCTCCTGTTGAGCTGACAGCCAATCCATGGGAGTGAGTCCAATTCTATGCCCAAAGGGTAATCTGGGGCCATAATCTTTGGGGTCTCCCCAGACTCTATCCAGGCAGTGATTCTGGTCATTTTTGTGTTTTTGAGTTTTGTTCAACATTTTTCCTCCCACTCTGTGCAGGATCTCCAAGTTTGATCCCTTTCCTAGCAGTTGGCATTAGTAGCTGGGCACCATCTACCATCTTCTGATCCATCATATCCTTGGACAAATTGTTTCCAGATGTGTTTGATTTTCTTCATTCTTCTTTGCTTCAGATGAGAGGATGCCAATAGTTGCATCTTAGATGGCTGCTCAAAAGCTTTTAAGACTCCAGTCACTACTCACCAAAGTAGGTTGTGGAACAAGATTTTTATGTATTGTGTTGTGTCAATTGAGCTTGGTGTCCCCCACTGCCACCCTCCGAGACTATGGTCCTGAGTCGGCTAGCCTGGTGATTCTTTCTCTCAGGGTGTATGGTTGTCTCTGAGAGATTACTCCAACTGTCTTTTCTTGCTTCTGTAATGTTTGTGCCTAGCTTTGTAGAACAAGTGCATATGTAAGAGTATCATCAGCTAAATCTATCCTTGCTCTAGGGTATATTCCTATTTGCAAACCCCCTGATCATCTCATCTTTCTATGCATTTATCCATTGCTTCGTGTTTAGTGTTAGTGGTGATTCAGTATTGTGCATATACTATTATCTGCCTCTGTTGTCTATATCGTATGTGCACATTTCAGTGTCCTTCCTTTCAGGAGGGTTTCTTTTAATTGGAGTCTTAAAGGATACATAAGAAGCAGTCAGCCAAAGAAGGGAAGAGAATTCCTGGACAATTGAACAGCCTGAACAAGGAAAGGAGCTCTGGTAGCGTAGTGCCTAAGGCACTTGACTGCTAACCAGATGGCTGGCAGTTCAAACCCACCAGCCACTCCTAGGAAGGAAGGTTGGGCAATCTACTTCCGTAGTGATACTGCCTTGGAAACCCAAGGAGGGGTCGCTATGAGTCGGGTCCGACTTGATGGCAAATAACAGCAATAGTGGAGCTTGGTAGGGGTAGGTAGATGCAAATAGTCTAATGTCTGACTTGTTCAATGTAGTTAATTGACATTTCAAAGGTGTGTGGTGCACAGCCCACATTTGACCCACAAATATGTTTTTCTGAGTAGGTACCAGGTTTAAAATAATGCCAAGTGCCTTGAGATGGTCATAGTTAGATGTTCTAGGATGTCACCATTACCTTCGCCTTGTTCTGGCTCACTTATACAAACTGCTTAGATCCTGAAGGCACTTGAGCCGTATCTTTAGGCCACTGAATGATGGAAAGTTCAGGTATCCACTTGATATTATGCACCTACGCCACTGATGGAGAGGAAGCAGGCAGGACTTCTGTGCCAGCCAGGCTTAGACAGGTTCCACCTCCTCTGCCAAGAAACCCAGGACCCATGGGTTTGGAAAGTGTAGTTCATGCCAAAAACAATTTGTTTAGGAAGAGTAAGAAAAAGAGAACTAGAGGTGTACTAAAACAGCACAGAAAAGTAGTCAATCATGCCTTGTCATCTGCTACTGAGGGGAGGTACAGTGAGGGCAAGCATATAACCAGTCTCCAGCTGGGTGACTCAGCTGGGTAACTGGGGCACTGCTGTTGAGCTGAGCAACAGCTGCTGTCCAAGAGCATTATATTCTAGAGAACCCAAACCTTGACTTTACCTTCAAAGAGGCCCAAACCCACTGCCATTGAGTCAGTTCTGACTCATAGAGAACACCCCCTTGGGTTTCCAAGGCTGTAAATCTTTATGGAAGTAAATTGCCTCATCTTCCTCCCATGGAGCAACTGGTGAGTTTGAAGCACTGACCTTCTGGTTAGTAGTCAAATGCATTACCCACTATGCCACCAGAACTCCTTCAGCTCCCAAACCAATAAATAATATTACCTCTATTTGGGCTCCCAAGTTAGCACCTGCAATTTTCCTTGTCTGCAGGCTGAAAATAGATTGGACAGAGGAGAAGGCTGGGAGGTAAAGAGGGCAAAAAACCCAATGAAATCTTTGGTGGTAAATTGGAAGAGCAGCAGGAAGACCAGAAGTAACACCATCACCTTCTGGGTTGCCTAGGAGCTGTGGTGCTTATAACCCATAGGGACTTGCTGGACTCCCCATGGTCCTGATAAGGCCTCTGCCTTGGAGGTCACAGCAAACCACTGGTCTTCTCAGGGCAACATGGCATCATTGAGAGTGCATAGGAACCTGTCAGCCAGATGCAGCACTGGGGTTACTCCCAGCTCCAGATGTATGCTTTGTGAGAAATCTAAACTGTTCCTACTGCATGTATCACACATGACTTCTTTCTTTCTGGCCTGGCCATCCTGGTCTCCCATTTCTGGATAAAACCTCTATTCAAATATTGCTACTCAGATATGGATACAATATCTTTTAAGGGGTATATGTGCACTGCCCTAATTTCCTCCACTATCAGGTATTCTCCAGAATGCTCTGTCACACCAGAACAGGGCATCACAACCACCAGCAGCTGTTGTAGAGTTAACTCAAACTCATGGCAATCTCATGAGTCAGAGTACAACTGGGTTCCATAGAACTTTCAATGGCTGATTTTTCAGAAGTAGATCACCAGGCCTTTCTTCTGAGGCACTTTAGATTGACGCAAACACCAACATTTCAGTTAGTAGTGTGTTATCAGTTTGTACCGCCCAGGGACTTGGTGTTGGAGGGACTTGTGCATGGGGCTCCCAATAGTAACCAGACACCAGCAAACATAGCAGATCCAACCCAAAATCCTCTCTTGCATTTTTCCAGTGGAGGGCACAGGTGGGACAGAGCTCCTAATCTTACAGACTACCTTTAAAACAAGTTGTCAGAACAGGGATTTGACATCCCCAGTCATGAAAACAAAAGTTTCTTTGTTGCCATTCCCCCCATTTCTCAGTCTGTTGGTGTCAGACTCTGATGTGTTGAAAGGTAGCACAAGGAGGAAGGGAGTGGGGAGAATGGCATCTCAGAGAGATAATTGACTTCAGAAATGCTTTGTCTGAGATGTGGGAAGAAAACAAGTGAAAACATGTTATTTTACAACCTTGATACTCCTGACCTCATTGAAAATAAATATATACACACTGCACAGTGATCAGGTAAGAGCTGGAGGGAGCACTTAGCGTGGGTTTCTCGCGCCCTCTGGTGGCTATTAGAAATAGTGCCACATTCCTGTATTTCCCAGAAAAGCAGGTGAGTTGCAGATAGGTTTGGGCATTCCCAAATTGAACCTAGAAAGTGCTTTAGAGATAATTGAAAGGGAAAGCATATCTTAAAATTCTCCTGTCTCTACTCAACACATTCTACACTAGAATTCTTGAAGGCAGGTTTAGTAGGAAGAAAACTGAATCCAAATGTTTGTTTGGGCTTCGTGATTTGTCAGTTCCATATTCTCTCTGGCCCTCATTTTCATCATCTGCAAAATCAGATACTTGAAGTAGATGATGCTTTGGTCTCTTCTAGCCAGGATAGTCACCCAAATCTCAGAAACCCAAGGGGAATCTGCAACATCAGAGTTGATAATCATTGGTGTCAGTCTTGTGGGGGACTGTAAAAAACTGCTTCATTTCTTTTAAAATCATTCAGTGCTATCACAATCATTGTAAAAGAACCAGCTCTGTTCTTTCCATTCACTGATACAAGAATATCATCATTGTTATCACCAAGCCTGATTTCCCTATCTGCCTCCTGGTAATGCTGCCTGAAACCAGTGAGAGAGAAAACCTCCCCTGGCAATATAGCGCCATAGGCACATAGACTCACCCAGCTCCAGGGTGTGCATCCCCAGAAAGCTCCTGCTTTAATGACACCCTGGGCTCTGAACCAGGATTAGAATGTGGGGGCTCAGTTTATGGTATTTGGGTTTATATTTTTCCCTTTCATTGAGATCTAAAACAATCCTTTCTCTTACTGCCAGAGCAGAAATCTACCCTATATGTCTAACATCTCCCAAAACACCAATTTCTATATTTTCTTTCCTAGAACTCTCTGGTTCTTTCAAATGTTTAGCCAGTGTGAGTAGACCTCAGCCCTCATCTGCTATCTACTCCTACTCCTGGTGGACTTCAGTATTTACTTTCATTTTCTGTATAAGACTAAGAGAGACATCTATTTTTTCCATTTAAACCATAGGGATGTATCTGTTTAGCAAGACAGCAATTTCCTTCAACTACACTGTTTTATTAAGTATTAAGAAAAATAGTTTTATCTCTTGGTCACAGTTTGTCAGCTGGTTGTCTTGGCTCTAGCCCAATACATCATGGCTTTTTTTCTCAACACATTTTAAAATTTGTATTACTGGCTACGATGTGATTTCACTAATATTATTATAATTCATTTCTCTCTACCATAGCCTATAATAAGAGCAGGCTTTGTCAAATATATCTTTATAACATTTTAGTAATTAAGCACTAATAAATAATTGGGAGCTCTGGTAGCATAGTACCTAAGGCACTGGACTGCTAACCAGAGGACTGGTGGTTCAAACCCACCAGCAACTCCTCAGAAGGAAGATGGGGCAATCTACTTCCGTAGTGATACTGCCTTGGCAACCCAAGGAGGGGTTGCTATGAGTCGGGTCCAACTCGACAGCACATAACAACAACAACAACAATAAATAATTAAATTTGTTGAGTACCTTCTACATGCCAAAACCAAACTAGTTGCTGTTGAGTCGATTCTGTCTCATGGTGGCCCCACGTGTGTAAGTATAGAACTGTGCTCCACAGATTTCTGACTTTTGAGAGGTAGAGAGCCAGGTCTTTCTTCTTAGGCATTTCAGAAGATTGGACTCTCTAACCATCCAGTTAGCAGCTGAGTGCAATAATTATACCACTCTAGTATGTGCCAGGAGACATTATGTGTATTCCTTGTATTTCTCATTATAATCCTAGAGGGTAGGTAGTATTATCTCATTTAAACAGATGAAGACATGGAGGTTCAGGAAGCCAGAGGGGTTCACTCATATTCTCACAGCTACCAAGCCCTGGAGGAGATGAAATGCAAACCAGGCCTGGCTACAGAGATTGTGTGTTTCCTGTCATAGCCCTCTCACCACCACCTCCCAATGGTCCTGTCTCTATGGGAACTACGATGTGGGCCTCATTTCTGCTGAAAACCCACTGGTAAGGACCATGTTCCTCATTGTAAGATGGCTTACATTTGGGTGGAGTATGTTTTTAATGTGAATCCCCAAAACAGATGGGTCTTATCCTTAGAGAGGAGGAAGACCTTGGAGGTCTGCTTGACTGTTTCTAGGAAGGATCCACACAAAATACAAGAACATGGCCAAGACTGGTCATCTGTGCAGGCTTTCAGCTACGTAATACTGGAAGGAGTACAATCAACTTTGGCCTAGGGACTTGACCTCCTAGAAAATTAACCAGCTAGTTTGGGAAATTTGTTTTACCCTGAGATGACAATACTTAGCAAAATTTTTAAAGAAAACTCTGGACTTGAATCCTTGGCTCTTTCTTCTGGAGAATTTTAATTTTTTAACAGGGTACTAGTGGACAAGTTCAACATCTGTTTTGGCTCTAAAATATGTGAACCTATGGAAGAGGAACACACAGCTATTTTCAAATACCTAAAGCTGTTTGTTGGAAAATGAGTGACATGTTTTCTATAAGGTCGCATAAAATAATGCAAGACCAAAAACCCATTGCTGTCGAGTAGAATCCGACTCATAGCGACCCCTCCTTGGGTTTCTGAGGCAGTATCACGACAGAAGTAGATTGCCCAATCTTCTTTCCAAGGAGTGGCTGGGGGGTTTGAACCACCGGCCTTCTGGTTAGCATTCAAATGCCTTAGGTAGTATGTCACCAGAGCTCCTAATTTAAGACCAGTGGGCAGAAATTATTTAAGAGTCAGCTCAATCAAAAATCAGTATCAGTGCTATGAGTAGTCTTATATGTAAAGGCTTCTTTGCAGTTTTTCTTGCACTGAGGGTGAATGTCTGTGAGTGTGTGGCGCATGCATGGTGTGTGAGTGGCAATATGTAGGTTCTCAGCTCTTAAAGTGCTCAGCTTACTAGCTGAACCCACAAGTGACTGCAGGAGAAAGAGAAGCAGTCTGTGCCTGTAATGATTTACAGCCTATGAAACCCTATGGGGCAGTTCTACTCGGTGCTATGAATAGGGCTGCTATAGGAGTCAGAATCAACTTGATGACAGTGGGTTTGGCTTTTGTTCTTTCATGCCTACAACTGAGGGGGCAAATAGAAGGTGAGAGATTTAATCAGATGATCTTTATGATTCTATATTTTCTTGGCTTCTATAATTAATTTTTAAAGCATTCATTTTAGACACCACTACTAGTTATTGAGGAGATAGATATATTTGCTGAGGAAGTCTGCGTGTACAGGTTTTTTTTTTTTTTATTATTTTAAACCTTCAAATGAGTAAAAGTACACATTGAAGAGCTAGCTGTACATTCTTCATCCAGATTTACCAAAGACTTCATCATGCATCTTCTAAGAACAAAGGTATTCTCTTACATAACCACAATGCAATTATTGAATTCAAAATTTAACACTGAGTGTCTGGGTGGTACAAATGGTTAACACACTCAGTTGCTAACAGAAAGGCTGAATGTTCATGTCCACCTAGAGGTGTCTCAGAAGAAAAGTCCTAGCAAACTACTTTTGAAAAGTCAGCCATTGAAAACCCTGTGGAGCACAGTTCTACTGTGACACATGTGAGATTGCCAAGATATAGAGTCTGTGGTAGTTTGGTTTGTGACAACTTGGCTGGACCTGGTTGAGTGGCTGGGCAGCTGGATGTGGTATTCTCCATGATGAGACTGGTAATCAACTCCATGGTGGAATCAACTGGGAGCCACTGAGTAGCTGCCTTTGGGTAGGTGGCCTGCTTCCTTAAATAAGAAGCAGCTTTGGGAATGGTCTCTAGCATATGGCATGCTTGGACCCTACATGTAGTTGTGTCATTGTTCAGCAGCCTGTCTTGCTCTGCCAACCTTGGGACTTACAATGAGCTTGAATTAATGGCCTGCCATGCGGTTTGGTAGCATCAGGACTGTGCCTTTTTACTTGTCAACCTTGGGCTTCTTAGCCTCAGCAGCCAGCAGCTGTCTGAGTGAAGAGATGCCTCTAGCTCCAGGGGGCTGGGAGCTGGAGGCAGAGCCAAAGACCAAGGCTGAGGGGCTTTCACCCAGCCCCTAGAGCCTGGCACATTGAACTTGGACTTAAAGCCTCCAAACTGTAAGAGAATAAACTGTTTGTTGAGGCCATCCCATTTGTGGTATATTCTTGTCAGAGCAGTACTAGGTAACCAGAACAGGGTCTATTCCAGTAGCTCTGGTGGTACTTCCTAAGGCATTTGACTGCTAATCAGAGGCTGGTGGTTCAAACCCACTTGCCATTCATCAGAAGGAAGGTTAGGTAGTCTACTTCCATAGTGATATGGCCTTGGAAACCCAAGAAGGGGTCTCTATGAGTCAGATCTGACTTGACAGCAGTAGTTTGGTTTTTTTGGTTGGGGTCTACTCCAGGGCAACTATTTATTTTTACTAATGCTGATATCTAAGGAGCTCTGATGGTGGTTAAGGCATTTGGCTACTAACCAGAAAGTCAGTGGTTCAAACACAACAGCTGCTCTGCAGAAGAAAGATGAGACACTCTGCTTCTGTAAAGATTTACAGCCTTGGAAACCCAATGAGGTCGCTGTGAGTCTAAATGGACTCGATGGCAATGAGTTTGGTTTTTTTGTTTAATGTCATCATCTAACATGCAATCTGTATTAAAGTGTCTTCAGTTGTTCAAATAATGTCCATTATAGCCTTCTCCCCGAGCTGACTCATGGCCCAGTACACTTATTTGCATACACTTTTCATGTCTCTTTAGACCTTTTAATCTGGAACAGTTTCCTAGCCTTTGTCTTTCCTGACACTGATATTGTTGAAGGCTACAGATAGATAGATAGCACCAGGTGATTTTCAAATGCTGCTCAAGCTGTTGTTGTTGTTGTTGTTATGTGCCATCAAGTCAGACCTGACTCATAGCAACCCCTCCTTGGGTTTCCGAGGCAGTATCACTATGGAAGTAGATTGCCCCATCTTCCTTCCGAGGAGTAGTTGGTGGGTTTGGACCACCAGCCTTCTGGTTAGCAGTCAAGTGCTTTAGGCACTATGCTACCAGCTGCTCAAGCTACTAGCAGATAATTCCATGTCTGGCACATGATAATTAATCTCATAAATATTGGCTGAAGAGAAGGAAACCTGGAAGCTTCTATCTGGTGGGTGACTGGACCTTGACCTGCCTCGCTTGCATAACTTAAATTGGAGGCAGCAGTTACCATAAGTAAAATGCCTGATGTTTGAGTTCTTCTGCCACCTATTGCCTACATGAGTTTGAGCAAGTTTCCTGCCTCCTGTGAAACTGAGCTTCCTCATCTGCAAAAGGAGGATCCTAGCACTAGCAATGCCTACCTGCACAGCAGTGATGAGAATTAAGTAAAATATTGGACATAAAAGTGCTTAGTAAACTATAGCAAAGTACGAAACCAAAGTAACAAATTATTATTTGTTAGTAGTATTATTAGCATGCTGACTACAAAGTATTAAGCTAGAATAGCAGAGTGAGGTTGAAAAAAAAAAGTGGGGCTGGCTGAACAGAATTGCTGCATATGCACTGGGCAGGCTTTCAGGTTCCTCCTAACGGTATTACACAGTGACTTTTCTCAAAATTCTTTTCTAAGGACTCTAGCATTAGAAATGTTGTTGTCACTTGTCATGTCAGCTCCAACTCATAGGGCCCATGTGTGACAGAATGAAATCTTCCCTGGTCCATTGTCATCTTCCTGATTATTGGTACATTTGAGTTCATTGTTGTAGCTATTATGTCAATCAAGTATAGCAGGGATCCTGGAGCTGGCACGGGATCGGGCAGTGTTTCTTTCTGCTGTGCATGGGGTCACTATGAGTCAGAAATGACTGGACAATACCTAACAACAACAACAAAAACAACAACATCTTATTGAGGGTTTTCTTCATTTTTGTTGGCCCTCAACCTCACCAAACACCTTTTCTAGAAATGATGTGTTCAAAATAAGCAAGGTGATGCCTCATCATCGCTTTTAAGGCACATTCTGGTTGCATTTCTTCTGAGAGTGATTTGTTTGTTCTTTGGACAGTCCACAGTATATTTAATTCTCTTTACCAACACCACAGTTTGGACACACGAGTAATAGCTATAGCTTATTGGGCATGTACTGAGTGTGGGTCAACTGCTTTGCCAAGGGAAGCACAAATTCTCATAACCCTGCAAAAATGTCTCATGATCTCTATAGTGGGATGAGTGTTTGGAGTTTTGGAAAAATCGTGTTATTTACTCAGCTCACACAGTCAGGAAGTGTTAAAAGCAAGAAGTACATTTCTCACCCCTGCAGAGGGAGTTCTGGTAGCATAGTGCCTAAGGCACTTTACTGCTAACCAGAAGGCTGATGATTCAAACCCACCAGCCAGTCCTTGGAAGGAAGATGAGGCAATCTACTTCCATGGTGATACTGCCTTGGAAACCCAAGGAGGGATCGCTATGTGTCGGGTCTGACTCGATGGCATATAACAATAGCAACAACGGCAGAGGCATTGCATGTAGGGGAGGGGACAGTCATAGTAGTGTTCCCTCCTAGTCCCAATCCATCATCAGTAGCCAGCCCAGTGATATCTTTTGACAAAGATCCTGTCAGCAAGCCCTACTTAAAAATAACAGGTTTATTTCAATCTGTAAATTACCAACCCTTTCAACAGAAATCCTTCCCTCATTGATATGCAGATGTATGCTAATAAGCTCTGCTCCCACACATCACTTGATGACCTTCTTGGTTTTATTTATTTATTGACTTTGTGAAGTGGTGTGAGTCTGGAGAACTCTCCAAGGAATTGACAAATATTGCAACTTCTGATTCCCTAGTGACAATCTTCCTCTCTCCCTTACCCTGCCTGAAGGCCAGAACAGGATTGGGTGAGACCAAATGGAAGACTGGCAGAAAGCACAATGGCCCTGGATCATGGCACAGACTGAGGACTGGGGCACTTGTTTACAGATCATGCCCAAGGCATTTACCAGCTACCCCATGCTAGTTTCGTTAGGGGTGATACCCCATGGATGTTTAATGAGTTAACATCATACATTGAACTGGAAAAATATGCTCCCATAAAGATTATATAGGAAATTTTCCCCATAGGAAACCTTATGAGGCAATTCTTCTATGTCCCATAAGATCACTAAGAATAGGAATCAGTTGGATAGCTTACAATATCACAACAAGCAGTGCAGTTAGCCGAACAAATGACTGACTGACATTTGAAAGAGTGGATGGCTCAGCTTTATGGTTCTGCACAGCACCCCTGAGTGGCACTGCCCAGATCTGGAATAGCACTGACCAGTGCAGAATTCTGCCCCATCCCCATCTCGTAGGTCCTGTTCTATCTCAACAAGGAAGGCAGGAAGTTTTATTTAAGTTAAAGGTGCAAGGTCTTTTGGGATGTATTTTACCAAGGCACAAAAGAAGTAGTCAGACAGGGAGGCCCTTCCTCTCTCTATTCCTCATGAAGTCCTGGAGCCCAGTCGGGAGATTTAGGTTCTTAGACATTTTACTCTTCATTCACATCACAGTTTGCTTTCCTTATATCTGTATTTCTCTTTCCTTTCTTCTCATCTCTTTCTTTGTCAAGTATCCTTCAAATTAATGACTCATTTCTGGTTTGGGCAAGAGGTTGTTGGCTGTGCTTGCCTCCCATTACTGAAACTTTCATCTTGGATTTTTGAAGCTGAAGCATGGAAGACAGCAGTTGTGAGGCCAAAGTTCGTCCAAGAGTGGATGGGAGTGAATGTATATGAAGGAACCTTCTTTATCACCTTCCCTAAATGTTTCCCTGTCTTCTTGTACACAACTTCTTCTGCCATCCTACAACAATCATGTTATGCAATTGCTTTTGAAATGGAAAACATTCCATTTTTGGACAAAGTGCTCAAGAAAAACTACATTGTCTTTGTCTACCCTCTCCATTTGTGCTCCTGTGAGCACCTACATGGCCTGGATCAATGAGCATGATCTGCTTACAAATGAAAGTTTCCCCAACCTATTCAAGTTCTGGTAACCATATTGAAATCTGCTACCTTGCACATCAGGACATGCTTCCTCTGGGCTCTTCACACATCTTTTTTCTTGGGTTCAGATTGGTTCTCATGCTCAAAGTCATTAAATTGGCATGAGCACTGGAAGGGAGAAAAGGTGCCTAGACTAGTGTAATCCCAACTCTAGATCAAATAGAACAAGGAGTTTTGCCTGTCTTGGTGATTCCACTCAATTTCTGTAGCTTGCTGAAGTACTATGTCGAGAAGGCTGTGCTCAAGGAGAAAGAAACTTAGGATTGATTATTAATGCCTGCCATGGGGAAGGACAGAGGATTGCTGTCCTGATTTAGATGGTGGTTCTCCCAGATGTTGTCTTTATCTAGGCTCAAGTATAGCAAGGATTATGAGGATGCTGCATGACCTGAAAGTGTTTTTGTTCTGTTGTGCGTAGGGTCACTATTAGTCTGAGTTGATTCCACAGCACTTAACAACAGCACAGCACTACTATTTGTGCCCACTTTCTTCCATTTCCTTTTGGGGCAACTACTTTTCCCAATAAAAAGAAAAAGACACGTAAAAATGTTATAGCAGTGATTTTTATAGTGTGGGCTCTGGTCCAGCAGCACCAACATCATGTAAAATTTCTTAGGCCACACCCCAAATATACTTTATTTGAAACCCCAAAGGGCGTGACCCAAAATTTATGTTTTAACAGCCTTCCAAGTGACCTTGGTGCAGACTAATGCTTGTGAACCACTGTGTTACAGTGCACCTTAGGTAGTGCAAATGGTTTGTTTTCATCTACTAACCTAAAATTGAGGATGAAATCTCCCCTACAGTGCCACAGGAGAAAGGTTTGGTGACATGCCTCCATAAAGATTGTTATTGTTGTCGTTGTTAGTTGCTGTTGATTTGATTACAACTAATGATGAACTCATGTGTCAGAGAAGAATTGCTCCATAGGGTTTTCAAGGCTGTGACCTTTTGGAAACTGATACCTAAGTGTCTTCTGATATACCTCAGGGTAGGTTTGAATTGCCAGTCTTTCAGCTAACAGTTGAGTGCTTAATTATTTGTGCCACAGAGAGCCAAGGAAATTTATAGAGCAATTCTACTCTGTAAGACATGAGGTCACCATCAATTGGAACTGACTCGATGACAACAGGTTTGGATTTTGGTTTGGTGTTAGAGAACAGGAGAAATAAGAGATACTACACTTGAGATGACAAAGCTAGAAACAGCTTTTCACTAATTCCTTTTTTTTTTTTGACAAAGTCAGGGAAAGGTGAATCTACTAGTTTAGGATTCTCTGGGTGAAGCGGCTTGAAAAGGACCTATATTTTATAGCAATATTCAGTGGCAGATTTTATCTAGCTTCTGTAAATCCCTCCTGAACAGAGGAGGATGCAGCTCTCTGGGTGATGGTTTAATGTGAACCCAGAGAGACAGGGACGTTCCCTGGGAGTGCTGACCTGCCATTCCTCTCTAGTATTTATGCTGCTGTTTCAGTCATCATATCACCTTTCCTTCTCAGTCCTTGGGTCTTCCCTGCTAATGAAATAGGAACTTCGGATTGCATTGAAATTGATCAGAGAAGACACCATATTTGAGCTCTTAGAGAGAAAGGA
This sequence comes from Orycteropus afer afer, assembly GCF_000298275.1. Classification (NCBI taxonomy): domain Eukaryota; kingdom Metazoa; phylum Chordata; class Mammalia; order Tubulidentata; family Orycteropodidae; genus Orycteropus; species Orycteropus afer. The sequence goes on along the minus strand of NW_006921902.1, from coordinate 2,306,122 downwards.
GAGCATATAATGATGACATGAGATTTTGTGTGGATATGTGTGTGTGTGTGTGTGTGTGTGTGTGTTACTTAAGCACAGTACCTAGAGAGTCAAGGTCTGTCATAAATATTAGCTAAGTAAATTGAGCTCAGCCATTCTTATGATATTATGTTGCATTTCTGGGAAATGCACATACAGGGCCCAGAGCTCAAGGTTGGGGACAAATTCTGCACACCAGTTGATACCTCTTACCCTGACACCATAAGCAGTGGCTAGATCACTGCTGAGCCATCAGTTAGGCCATTAGGGATACTTGGTCACAATTCTGGGTTCCTTCACAGATTTACTATCTCAATTTCTTCCTCTGCCATGATATATATCCATGAGGCCTTGGTTTTCTCACTAGAAATATGGAAGCAATGTCTATCTCAAAGGTTGTTGTGAAGACTCATCTAAGAATCTTGTTCATAAAATATACAGTGCAGTTTAAGGCACTTTGAGTCATGTCTTGTTGTTAGGCGCATTCTGTGAGTACCATAGGGAATCAACTCAGAAGTGCCCCCTTCATCGTAGTCTTGCTTTCTGAGCTCCATTAGTAGCTGGGAGCATTAGGATACTAAGGGAGTTTGCTACATTCTCCTATGTCTACTTCCTGCCTCTATTTTGTATTAATTGCAAACACAGGCAAATAAGAGAGAAATGACTCTCTACTCACCATGCTCAAAATTGTGTCCCCTGGTGGGTTTGAGCTTTCTGCAGCATTCTGCAAGTTCTTAAACACCTGCACTGGTGCAGAAGAGGACGCAGACCTGCCACTCACTCCATGTGTGCCATTGACTGAGAAATGAGGTCTTCTCCTTCTTAATCCACTCTGAGAATTCTCTGGTCCAACTTGCTCTCATCATCTACAAATCAAGGTTACCCCAAATCATTCCAGTTCTGATAGCCTATCTGAACTCTGCTACATCTTACATCAGGATGTGCTCCTTTGGGCTCTTTACCTGCCTCCTGTTTTGCTTTGGATCTCTTTGGGCCCTTGGCACTGAATGGGGAAGGACTTTCTAAGACAGGGTCATAGCTGCCATGATTGAGTAGAAGTTGTCTATGCTTGCAGCTCATTGTTCATTGTACCTGTCAGTGAGACCTGTGGTGTGGAACATAATACAATTACAAAGATATGTACTTACCACAGATATTCCATCAATAGCTTCTCCCACTCTCAAATACACACACACACACATATACAACTAGGGCCACAGAATTTTCTAGACAATTCTGCTGGTGTAAATACCATTCCAGCTCATATGCACAGATCTAATTCCTCATTTTGTGAGGCTCATTTTGTGAGGATTGTGAGGATGGTGAAGGGCCAGGCAGTATTTCATCTTCCTTTACATATAGGTTGGGCAATCTACTTCCATAGTGATACTGCCTTGGAAACCCAAGGAGGGGTTGCTATGAGTCGGGTTTGACTCGATAGTACATAACAACAACAACATGTGTCAGAAGCAAATTGAGATACCCAACAAGTCCTCATTATAAATGGACCTTCTCTCTCAAAGTGAAGCTTCCCTTCCTTACTACAAAACCAAACCAGAAGGTTGACAAGTTTGATTCCTAATGAAAAGAATGCTAAAAATGTCTTCATTAGCAGAGCATAGCTTCCTGGGATCAAATTCTTCACCAATTCCATCTCCCTCATTTCCCTTGAAGCAAAATAGGAAAAGGACAAATGGGTAGATTATGTGAATCACTTCCACACATTAGTCAAGGTCTGTGGCACCACACAGGGTACAAAGGGAAGAGGTTAGATGGTTCCTGGTTGCAAGCCTTAATACATTTGACAGGTAGATCAGTGTCCCTCCCAGAAAGTGGAGGAAAAGAGTTTGATAGTGCTCTTTGGTAGCTGTAGAAATACACACTAGAAGTGTCAGGGGTTCATCTTATCAAAATGTTGGTGGAAAACCTATGCTGAGACTAGTTAGAATATGAATTGACATATAATGGCAGTATTGCTATGGAAACAGAACAGTCAAATTCTTAAAGTGCTTGGACTGATTCCCTAGCCAGAAGATGGTGTCTACATTTATGAAGAGTACAGGGGAATAGCCACAGAGCAGGGTTCTGGAGGTTTTAGAGGCAGGTTCTTGAGATGAAGAACCTCTGGATTTTTCATTATTATAAGATCTGATGGCTTCCCAGGCTAGCTGTTCTTCTAGTTTCTCCTAACCCTGGTGCCACACTGGTTATAAGTAAAGGATTCACTGGGTTTAATGGAGCTTAGAAGAGCCATTGGTGAGAGGGTGTGGGATAGTAAGGATTCTTGTGATTGAGACAAATTCCCTTTTGATTTGGAGTTCAACAGAACTGAGTTCTAAATATAACTCAACTATTTTCTGGCAGTATGATAGAGTATGTAAATTACTTTAACCTCATTCAACTTCTTTTTTTTTCTCAATCTTTACTGATAACAGTCATCTCATAAAGTTATTATTAAAACTGAGTGAGAAAATGTGGGGAAAACACTGGCCACTGTGCCTATATATGCAGGAGGAGATGGTGATAACAGCGGTGACAATGAGGGCAGCAATGTCAGTGGAAACTCTTACTGGCTCCACCAACCTCTCTAAAGTGATCCAGGAAGGATCCTTCTGGCTACATAGAGGGGGATGCTCCTGGGATCATAGCTGCCACCCTATCCAGCACCTTGAGAATATGGAAAAGGTGGCTTTCCTTACACTTCCAGAGAAATGCATCTTGTTCTTGGTGCTGTAATCCTGCTGCCCCCTTCCCTGGAAATCCTTTTCCTCAACAGAGAAGCTGGTGGCATTCTTCTTCCCATACCTTCACAACTACCAGGTGTAGCTTGCAGGATGCTGAGAGGAGCAGCAATGAAGGGGAGGAGGGACCTGACTCGACTCATAAAGACACTTTCCTGGCCAGCCCCTGTCCTTTGAGTAACACTGACATACTTTACTCTGGGTGGCTACTTCTTAACTTTGTTAGCATGTGGCCACAGATGGACACATGGGAGGTTGCCAAGCCTAGGGTGGAGGCTCTGTAGACTGCTCATGTAATGTCATTTTGCCTGTCTCCTTGGCAAAGTCCCCCTTTTCTATTCAAAGTCTCTCTCCAAGGAGCCACCTATATAGGCATCTCCACATTCCTATATATCAAGGAGGAATCAGAGGGAGCAGTGTGAGCCCCAGACCAACAACTACCCATGAGACACAACACATGCTGTGAGCTCCCTGGGATTAGGAGTCCCCACTGTGCAGAGCACAATGAGATTCTTTCCCTCTTCTGACCATGGTAGTGCTAAAGCTGAGGGGGGCAGGACAGAGCAAAGCAGAGATGCAGCTGGTGGCGAAACTCCCAAAGGAACTTCAAAATATTACTGAGCTGCAACTATGGCCAAATGAGATATCTTTTTGTGGGGACTGGGGGTGTACCTCACTTAGCCATCTTATTTAATCTTCACAAAATCCCTGTGGGGTGATATTTATGAGGCCACTTGGGAGATGAGGAGCAGAAGTCCAGCAGTTAGCAGTTGAGTAACTTGGTAAGAGTACCCAGCTTGCTTGGTAAGCAGCCAGGATTGCCCAACCCAGCTTTAGTGACACACTACTCCATTTAACGGGCATTGAATGGAGAGTTGGACTGTCCTTGCAGGGTCAAAGTTGTCCAGAATTTAGAATATTAATGTTTGTTCTGTTGTCAGTTGATGTGTTCCCAATCTTCTCTTTCCATCCTTCCTTATAGGCTCTACTGTCACCACTCTGATCTCCTTGCTCTTTTTCTCATACACCAAGTACACTCCTGCCTCAGGACCTTTGCACTTGCTGTTTTTCTGCTTGCAAGGCTCATGCCCACATATCAAGTGGTTATTTCTTCAATTCTCTTAGGTCTCTCATGAAATGTCACATTTTGTTAGGTGCCATCGAATTGTCTCTGACTCATAGCGACCCTATGCACAGCAGAAGGAAACTGCCTGGTCCTGAGCTAGCTCCATGATTCTTGCTATCCTTGAGCCCATTACCACTGCTACCCTGTCAATCCATATCACTGAGGGCCTTCCCCTCTTTCTTCAACTCTCCACTTCACCAAGCATAACATCCTTCTCCAGGGAATGGTCCCTTCTGACAACATGACCAAAGTAAGTTAGACGAAGTCTGGCCATGCTTGCCTCCAAAGAGCATTCTGCCTGCACTTCCTCCAGGATGAACGTGTTAGTTCTTTTAGCAGTCCATGGTACTTTCAGCGTTCTTCGCCAACACCACAGCTCAAAAGCATCAACTCTTCTTCAGTCCTCCTTATTCATTGTCCAGCTCTCACATGCATCTGAGGCAATTGAAAATAACATGGCTTGTGTCAGGTACACCTTAGTCCTCAAGGAGACATCTTTACTCTTCAGCACTTGAAAGATGTCCTTTAGAGCCAATTTGCCAAGTGCTTTATGTCATCTGATGTCCTGACTGCTGCTTCCACTGGCGTCGATTGTAGAATCAAGCAATGTGAAGTCTTTGACAATTTCAATCTTTTCCCCATTTATCAAGATGCTGCTTGTAGGTCCAGCTGTGAGGATTTTTGTTTTATTTATATTGAGATGTAATCCCTACTGCAGACTGTATTCTTCAATCTTCATCAGTAAGTCCTTCAAGTCATCCTCACTTTCAGCAAGCAAAGTTGTGTTGTAAGTGTATCACAGGTTGTTAATGATTCTTCCTTCAATCCTGATGCCATGTTCTTCTTCAAATAGTCCAGCCTCTCAGATTATTTGCTCCGCATACAGATTGAATAAGTACAGTGTAAGGATACAACCCTGACACACTCCCTTCCTGATTTTAAACCATGCAGGGTTTGTTTCCTTTTTCTGTTTGAGCGACAGCCTCCTGGTCTATGTACAGATTCCTTATGAGCACAATTAAGTGTTCTGGAATTCCCATTCTCAATGTTACCCATAATTTTCTATGATCCACACAACCAAATGCCTTTGCATAGTCAATAAAACACAAGTAAACATCTTTCTGGTATTCTTTGCTTTGAGCCAAGATCCATCTGACATCAGCAATGATATCCCTCATTCCCCATCCTCTTCTGAAACCAGCTTGTATTTCTGGAAGTTCTCTGTCAACATACTGCTACAACCGGTTTTGAATTATCTTCAGTAAGATTTTACTTGTGTGCTATAATAATGATATTGGTCTATAATTTCCACATTCTGTGGGATCACCTTTCTTTGGAATGGGTACAAATATGGATCTCTTCCAGTCAGTTGACCAGGTAGCTGTCTTCCAAATCTCTTGGCATAACTGAATGAGTGCCTCCAGTAGGGTATCTGCATGTTGAAACATGTCAATGAGTATTCTGTGAGTTCCTGGAGACTTATTCTTTGCCAATTCCTTCATTGCAGCTTTGACTTCTTCCTTCAATACCATTGGTTCTTGAACATATGTCACCTCCTGAAATGGATGAAGATCAACCAGTTCTTTTTGGTACAGTGACTCTGTATAGTACATCTGTACAGTGACCTGCATCATTCAATATTTTACCCATAGAATCTTACAATAATGCAACTTGGGGCTTCGTCACTTCCTCACTTCTTTCGGCTTGAGAAATGCTGAGCATGTTCTTTCCTTTTGGTTTTCTAACTCCAAGTCTTTGCACATTTGATTATAGTAATTGGCTTTGTCTGCTTGAGCTGCTCTTTGAAATTTTCTGTTCAGCTCTTCTATCTTGTCATGTCTTCCATTTGCTTTAGCTACTCTTCACTCAAAAACAAGTTTCAGAGTCTCTTTTGACATCCATTTTGGTCTTTTCTTTTCCTTTTTTTCCCCCTCTTTTTAGTGATCTCTTGCTTTCTTCATGGATGATGTTCTTGATGTCATCCCACAATTATTCTGGTTTTTGCTCATTGGTGTTCAATGCATCAAATCTATTCTTTAGATAGTTTCTAAATTCATGAGAGATATATTCAAGGTCATATTTTGGCTCTCATGGACTTGTTTTAATTGTCTTCAACTTCAAGTTGAACTTACATGTGAGCAGTTGATGGTTTGTTTCACAATCGGCTCCTGGCCTTGTTTTGGCTGAAGATACTGAGCTTTTCCATCTCCTCTTGCCACGGATGTAGTCAATCTGATTCCTGTGTACTACATCTGGTGAAGTCTACGTGTATAGTCACCATTTGTGTTGTTGAAAAAAGGTATTTGCAATGAATAAATCATTGGTCTTGCAAAATTCTGTCATGCGATCTCCAGCATTTATTTCTGTCACCAAGGCCAAATTTTCCAAACACTGGTGATTCTTCTTGGTTTCCAACTTTTGGATTCTAATCACCAGTGATAAGCAACACATCTTGGTTTCATGTTCAATTTCAGACTGCAGAAGTTGTTAAAAATATTCAATTTCCTCATCTTTGACTTTGGTGATTGGAGCATAAATTTGAATAACAGTAGTATTAATGTGTCTTTGTTGTAGGCATATGGATATTATCCTATCACTCACAGCATTGTACTTCAGGACAGATCTTGAAACATCCTTTGTGATGATGAATGCCACACCATTCTTCTTCAATTTGTTACTCCTGGCATAGTAGATCATATAGTTGTCTGATTCAAAATGGCTGAAACTGGTCCATTTTATCTCACTAATGCCTACGATATCAATCTTTATGCATTTCATTCCATTTTTGAAAACTTCCTTTTTGACAATTTTTGACAATTTTCTTAGATTCATACTTCATACATTCCATGTGCCTATTATTAATAGATGTTCATAGCTGTTTCTCCTCAAGTTGAGTCATGTGATGTCAGCACATGGAGGTCCATATCACTGAGGTTAGTGCTACTCTGATAAGATAGCTCTTTCCCAGTTCTTTATTGAGTGCCTTCCAACCCAAGGAGCTTGTCTTCCTGCACTCTGTTGGACATTGTCCCCAATCTATTCATGAAGTTGCCCCGTGATGTATCAGACCGTGTTTCTCTGCTATTCATAAGGTTTTCCCTGGCCAATTTTTGAGAAGTGGATGGCCTCCTCTTTCTTCCTAGTCTGTCTTAGTCTGTAAGTTGTGTTGACACCTGTGCACCATGTGTAACTCTGCTGGCATCTGAAACACCAGTGGTACAGCCTCAAAACTCACAGCAACATACAAGCCCCACAGGATGACAAACTGACAGATAAATTTGTCTCCCTTAGCTGTTGGAAACCTCTGTGCCCTCCCCCTACCTAATTCCTACCTGGAACCTGCCACTCTGTGGTCCCCGGCCACTCCTTCCATTTCCTTGCTCTAGTGGGTTTGGGGCCTGCCTTGCCTCTTTTACCTGGATGCCTTGCCGCTCCTGAGGTCCCCAAGGCCACTCCTGCTCCCTCCCTTTCCAGGCCCTAGGTGGCCAGCAATAATGTATAGGATCAGCCATTTAATACCACGAATCGCTCATGTGCTGCTTTAGGGGAGAAATATTTCTCTACCAGACTCCCTCAGCCATCCCCAATTGTTTAAATGGAACAGCTTGGCTGTCAAAGCCATTTGTTCCTTACTCTGAAGGAGTTGACTTGACTTGAGTCTATGCGCAGTGGTGTAGATCTGTTAGATCTACTTTCTGACTCTAATGAGGGCTACAAGGAGGGCAAAAGGTACATCTTGCTGCTACCTAGACACTTGTGGGGCCCAACAGAGTCTTATGCTCCCACACCTCCACCATGCCTTTCTCTCTTTAGTGTTACTACAGAATGTGGGGAGTGACTGGCATCACAATTCACATGAGTGCATGCTGCTCAAGATCCTATAAAGTCCTGGCTGGGCATCGGGGTTGGGGCAGGCAGGGATTCCACAGAGAGAAGGCACAAGGATGAATGGCTGATGCTTTCTGGAGTCAAAATAAAGCCCCACAGTGCCCATCTTTATGGAGATACAAGGCCACAGGAAGAGAAAATTTCCCTTGAGTTGGAAGACAGGGTGACTGTGGAAACTCCCTGGTCCATCCTAGCCCATGCCATTCTGGATGGTGCCAGCTCCCACATTCCCTCTAGCCCCCTACACACCCTCTTGGTGTGAAATGAACTTTAGGAAAGCAATTGGACACATTTTTAAAAGAAAACCCATTTACCAAGAAGGCCGCTGGAAGAGTTGATGAAATAGCCCTTCTCTGGTTGGAAATAGTTGTGTGCGATCTCCCGGGAGTTATTACTGCACTGACATTATGGCAGGGTAATAAACCCCAGAGGTGCAGACGTATGCTGCCATTCAGTTCCCACATCTGGATGAGGAAGCATGCAAGGTGTGAGGTGTTGCTGTGCCTGCAGCTCCTACAACGGCCATTGGAGGGCACTACTGCATTCCCCTTCACAGATTTAGAGCCCTCCCAAGGAGCTCTGGTAGCGTAGTTTCTAAGGCACTTGACTGCTACCCAGAAGGCTGGTGGTTCAAACCCACCAGCCACTCCTCGGAAGGAAGATGGGGCAATCTACTTCCGTAGTGATACTGCCTCGGAAACCCAAGGAGGGGTCGCTATGAGTCGGGTCCGACTCGACAGCACATAACAACAACAACAACAAAGGCTCTTAACAGAAGACTCCAGACAAAAGGGAAAAGACTGGGCTCTGTTCTTTCCCTGTTCTCTGCGTCCTTAACAGCAGTTCTGTAAAATGGTTGCAGAGCACTGGTATGTAGGTAGGGTCGGAAGGGAGAGGGATAGCTCATATCATTAAATCAGACACCCACGTGTTAATTATTATTTTGAAAGCCCATAGGAAATGCTTCCAAATCACATTAAACTGATTGAGGCATCATCTCCCTCTTGGGGAAGAATGTGATGTGAGCCCTGGAACCCTGAAAGCAAGCCAGGTAGTTCCCTTGGCTCTTTCTTTTCTTCTACTTCCCTTGGCTCATTCTGCATGGTTTGGAAGGACTTCTTTGTCCTCCTCCCTTGTTCTCTCCTGGACTCTCTTACAATTTTGCTTGTTTATCTTTGCATCCACAGTGCCTGGGTTATCTGGCACACCAAACCAAACCAAACTCACTGCCATCAAGTCAATTAGACTCATAGTGACCCTTCCTTGGGTTTCCGAGGCGGTATCACTACGGAAGTCAATTGCCCACCTTTCCTTCCGAGGAGTGGCTGGTGGGTTTGAACCGCCAGCCTTCTGGTTAGCAGTCAAATGCTTTAAGCACTACCAACCAGAGCTGGCAATCATGTTAGTAAGTTGAACTTGACTGCTATTCCCATTGTAATGTTACTTCTTCTGGGGACAGGGGTGATGTATGTGCAAAAAATACCAGCTACTCTCTGTGGTACAACCACCAATTGGTCAATCCTGCTGTCTGACCATGAGATACCTTTTTGAATTAAAAAAACTATGGCCATCAGTCTAATAGGTCAGTTATAGCTCAGTCACCATCTGAGATGGCCTCCCAAATCTCAAAAGCCTGCAAACTCCAATAGTTCTTTTAACAATTTCCTTAGGATTTCCCGACTGTACGTGGGCACTGTAAAAGACACATTTATTTAGTTAGTTGTTTTGTTTTGTTTTTGTCGAGGAAGGAGGAATGCTACAGTGCAGGCCTTCAGTGCCTTGAGTTATGCTTTTTACTTGCTGGAATTGAGCCTTTTCTCCTGTGTAGTGTCAAAGCCTCAGTGTGAAGTGGGAAGAGCCAGAGACTTGCCACAAGGTGGCAGGAGAGAGCCATCGGCCTTCCTTCAGCTTTCTTAGCGCTGTCTGAATCCACAAAAACATAGCTACCCCTAAGAGGACTGGCTCAGGAGGGGCTGGAAGAATGGAAGAAGGAACAGGTTGTCCAAGCAGGTGAAGAGGTGGAGAGTGAATTTATGCTGCTGTTTATCCCAGTGCAGGACAATAACTCTTGTCTTTACCCTTCAGAGCCCTTACATTAAAGGCTAGCTCAATCATCAAAGGCCAGCTCAGTCTCTAAACCGACTGAGAGATTTGACTTGGGGAATTCGGTATTACAGCACATGTTGTTTTATCCTGGCTCCCCTGAAAGCGGTCCTCCAGAGATAAGGTAAAACATACGAGGAGGAGCTGGCCTTGCCTGTGGCATCTCCTGGGAGGGGATGGAGTTGGCCGGCCTGTGAAGGAAGGACTAGCAGCCTCCTATAAACAGACTTCAATTCCTTCTTTCCCCTCTTTCTCCAGGTAGCAGGCAGGAAACAGCTCATGGCCTCACCTGCTTGCATTTTGAGAAGCCTGGTTCTGAAAACATGTATTTCATGGACACCCAGTTCGTCTTCCTCCCAGACACTTGCCTTTATTCTCATTACATACACTTACATACACTCTACCCTCCTTCAGCTCTCATTGCCTGTTGTAGGAGCGAAAATGAGAAAAAGGTATTGAGGGAAAACGAGAGACATTAATTACCAACACGTTATACTCTGGTTTTCCTTTAAATCACAAAATATGAAACATGACATGGCTACTAATAACAGCTTACTGTATGTTGAGTGGGAGCTCTGGTAATGTAGTGCCTAAGGCCCTTGACTGCTAACCAGAAGGCTGGTGGTTCAAACCCCCCAGCCACACCTCGGAAGGAAGGTTGGGCAATCTACTTCCATAGTGATACTGCCTGGGAAATCCAAGGGGGAGTTAATATGAGTCGGGTCCGACTCCATGGCACATAGCAACAACAACAACATTCCTCCGTGGCACTGAATCATCAGGGTCAGCCCAAATGAGCCAATTTTGTGCCAGCTCCTCTAGGGGGAGTTTGTCAAATAGTTGTTTAATCCTAATTTGGCTGAAATTACAATACTGTCCAAGGTCAAAATGGAGAGGAGCAATGTACATTGTTTTTACCACGTGCTAGGAGTTTTTCTTACGCTATCACCCTAATATTTCACTCACAATAAAAAACATTGTACAAGGTAGATATTATTAACTCTTTTTATTAAATGAAGAAATTTAAGGTGAAGATTATTGAGTAACTGGCTTAATTCCAAATAGCTAATAAATGGTACTGGAGATATTTCCAGGATGTGTTGTCAAAAAAAAAAAAAAAAACTGAGAGAAGGCACTCCCTCCTAAGAGAGACCTATGGATGGAGAGGCACTAGGCCACCAGAGCTCCCTAAGGGAAGGCAAGAGAGAAAGAGAGATAGAAAGAGAGAGAGGAAGAGAAAGGAGGAAGAGTCTCAGGTCTTTTCTTCTGCAGTTCTTTGTTAGTCAGTTCTTATCAAGTCAGTGTGGCAACCCCATGTACAACAGAACAAAACATTGTCTGGCCTGCACTATCTTCAGGAGTTCTGGTGGTGTAGTGCCTAAGGCATTTGACTGCCAACCAAAAGGCTGGTGGTTCAAATCCACCAGCCACTCCTCAGAAGGAAGGTTGGGCAGTCTACTTCTGTAGTGACACCGCCTAGCAAACTCAAGAAGGGTCACTATGAGTTGGATTTGACTCATCAACAGTGCATATTGACACAGTTGAGGTCACTGTTGCTTCTACTGTGTATTTGACTGTCTTCCATCTTAGGGGGCTCATCTTTCAGAATCATATAGACCAATATACTGTTGTGATCCACAGGGTTTGTATTGGGTAATTTTCAGAAGTAGATTGCCAAGCCTTTCTTCCTAATCTGTCTTACTTTGGAAGCTCTGCTGAAACCTATCCATAATGGATAGTTCTTTACAACCTCAGCATTTCTCTTGTCCTTCTATGCTGGGCCTAAAATGCTCTCACCCAAGATTTAATTTGACCCACCCTAGAACTAAGCTGTAACAGGAGCCCCTCTGCCATGTAAGCCTCCAGATGATTACAAAACACCAGACAGCTGCCATTGAATGAACTCTAACTCATGGTAGCCTTATGCAAAACAGAACAAAACATTGCTTGGTCCTGCATCATCCTCATAATTTCCAGCATGTTTGACTCCATTGTTGTGGCTATTGTGCCAATTCTTCTTACTAAGAGTCTTCTTTGTTGACCCTCTACATCACCAAACATGATATCTTCAGCCCAGTGATTGTTCCTTCTCAGTATGTGTCCAAAATAGTGAGAAAAACAATGTTTTGTTGCTATCCAGAAAGTTTGCTTTGGCTAATTTGTATGCTGAGCAAATAACCCAAGAAGCTCAACTATATAAAGAAGAATGCAGCAGCATCAGGATTCGAGGAAGACTCGTTAGCAACTCACAATATGCACGTGAAACAACCTTGCTTGCTGAAAACAAAGTGGTTTTGAAGCACTTATATATGAAGATCAAATACCCTTCAGTTTGGATTACAACTCAAAGGAAATAAAAATCCTCACAACTGGACCAATAAGCAACATTGTGATAAACAGAAAAGATTGAAGTTGTCAAGGATTTCATTTTACTTGGATACAAAATCAATGCCCATAGAAGCAACAAGAAAGAAATCAAATGATGTATTGCACTGGGAAAATGTGCTGTGAAGGATTTCTTTGGAGTGTTAAAGAGTGAAGATGTTACCTTGAAGACTAAGGTGCACCTGATCCAAGCCCTGCTATTTTCAATAGCCTCATATGCATGTGAAGTCTGGACAATAAATAAGGAAGGCCATAGAAGAATTGATGCATTTGAATTGTAGTGTTGGTGAAGAATATTGAATATACTTTGGACTACCAGAAGACTGAACAAATCTGTCTTGGAAAAAATATAGCTAGAATGCTTTTTAGAAGTAAGTTTGGCCAGACTTTGTCTTTTGTGCTTTGGTCATGTTATCGGGAGGGACTGTTTCCTGGAGAAAAATATGATGCTTGGTGAAATAGAGGGTCAGCAAGAAAGAGGAAGACCCTGAAAGAGATGGATTGACACCATGGCTGCAACGATGGGCTCAAGCATAGCAACAATTGTGATCATGGTTCAGGACCAGGCAGTGTTTTGTTCTGTCACACACAGGGTGGTTATGAATCAGAACCAACTCAATGACATGTAACAACAATTTTCAGAAGTCCATCACCAAGCCTTTCTTCTGAGTTTGCCTTATCCTGTATCTTTGCTTAAACCTCTCCACTAAGAGTGACACTGTTAGTATCTGAAATAACAATAGCATAGTTTCCAGCATCACAGCAATACACAAACTTCTAAACTGACAAACAGATGATACACAATACTAGCTCCTCTTAAAACAAGCAAAACAATAACTACAGGGAAAAAAAAAAAGAGAGAGTGAAAGAGAGTAAGAGAGTCTGCTAAGGCATCTTCATCAAGAAATGGGGACAAATGTTGGGCCTGTGGGCTGAGAACCATTGTTTCAGGGGACATCGGGGTCAACTGCCATAACATAGTCCACAAAGAGTGCCCTACATCCTACTCTGATGAGTAACAACTGGACTCTTACAGCTTTTAAGCAGCCATATAAAGTGCAACTGTTGGTCATTCCCAGTCCAGAGCAAGGAAAAGTTAAGAAATCAAAGGTCATGGAAATAATTAGTGCAAAACATTAGTGGACCATTCAAAACCCAGCCTCCATGACCCTGAGACCAGAAGTACTAGATGATGCTTGGCAACCACTGCTGACCACTCTGAGTTCTGAAAGGGATCACTGGATAAAGTGGGAGATAAATATGTAACAAAAACCAAAATAATAATAATAATAATAAAGATCTGGCTTATAAGTCTGATAGAGAGTGCTGGAATCCCTGAGGCTCTGACCCTTAGACACTCTTCAAGTCTGGAAGTGAAGTCACTCCAGAGGCTCCACTTTCAGCCAAACAATAGGCGGGCTTAGAAGGTAAACAGTAGAAGCTCTAATGGTGCAGTGATCGATTAAAACATTTGGTTGTTAACCAAAAGGTTGGTGGTTTGACCCTATCAGCTGCTCCACAGGAGAAAGATGTGGCGGTCTGCTTCCACAAAGATTTACCACCTTGGAAACCCTATTGTTGTTGTTGTTGTTATGTGCCATCGAGTCGGACCTGACTCATAGCGACCTCTTCTTGAGTTTCCGAGGTGGTATCACTACGGAAGTAGATTGCCTAACCTTCCTTCCGAGGAGTGGCTGGTGGGTTTGAACTGCCAGCCTTCTGGTTAGCAGCCAAGTGCCTTAGCCACTATGCTACCAGAGCTCCCAGAAACCCTATTGGGGCAGTTCTATTCTGACCTATAGGTTCAGTGTGAGTCAAAATCAACTCGCTGGCTATGGGTGTGGTTTTGGTGAACAGTAACACCAGGGAAGTTCACACTCCTTAGAACAACCAATCACATGAGATCAAAAGGGCAGCTTTTGCCCAAGGATAAAGCTCAGAAGACAGGAAGGGATAGGAGAAAAGGATTAAAGAAAATGGTCAACACAGGGAGGAAGTGGGAAGAATACTGTTACACTGTGGATATTGCAACTAATGTCATGAATCAAAATGTGTATGAATTATTGAATGGAAACCCAATTTTCTCTGTAATCTTTCACCCAAATCACAATAAGAAGTTTAAAAAATAAAAATAAAAAAAGATATGGGAACACATGGGATGCCACACTGAGTTTTGATGTGGCATTGGGGCTGAAAGTACCTTCCTGAGTGTCATAAAAGAACCAAAGAAATTCACAGAACTAGGCAGGAGGCCAAAAAACCAAATCACCCAGATCTCATTGCAACTCTATCAGGGCTAAAGACATTGAGAACCCATTCTCAGGAAAGAAAAGGTTAATGGGGAAACTTGATTCAGGTTTAGTGATTCCAGGAGGGGATCAAGGAACTAATGTCACTGAGTACTCACAGTTAGTTTTAGATTTTTCAGCTGAGAAATAACATGCATATCATTAAAAGAATTTAGTTGGGATTCTGGATTTTTATATTGTGGCTAATTAATTGATTATATTTATAATGGTAATGGCAGAGCAGCCATGAGCCAAGACAAATCATCATAAGGCAAAGTCAGGCCAGCCTGTGAATGGGATGGGAGGGTGGGATAAGGAATGAGGACTAGGAACTGGGCATCAGGCTGAGGCAGCCAGAGGAATGGAGGAATAGTCTCAGAGCTCAGGGTCAACAAGCCTGACAGGGTGACAGGGTGTGGGACAGTGGCTGCTGGTTCAAGTGATTGCTTTCCTGTCCTGAGTCCTTCTGTCTCAATGAGGGATGGGAGGAAAATCTACAGCTGAAAAAATGTCACCTTCACCCTGACACTGAAGCCAGAGCATTTACAAATCTACCTGTCACAGTGACAGCCTGACAGATAGCAACCTGAGTTGAGACTGAGTTAAATCGCCACCATACGTCTTGCAAAAAGTTTTGTCTCTTAAGATTTTTATCATGGAGACAGGTAAAGGAATGGGGGCATAGCTTCCAAACAGGATGGGAACTGAGGCTTTCCTGCTTCCTGGGAACTACAGGCAGCAGAAGGTTATCTATTATCTGAGGGGGCAGTGACAGGAGAAAATTACCGAGCACCGGCCCCATTTGTTGCTGAGCACCATTTTATTTCATCTTCAATAATTCACTTGGTATGTCATTTTTCCTTTGTCTCTGTGTCATCTGCCCAAACCCAACATATATATGTCCCGGTACTCCTAGCCCCTGCATGGGCATTAAGTCTGAGGAAACAAAGACTCCTTTTCAGTGAGCTGCAGTCACTCCTGAGTATCTCCTCCTTTCTTCATGGTCAATTCCTTCATAATTGATTAGGAACTGGAGGCAAAAGAGGAGAAACGTGATTAATTGCTTCCAAAGCCTGAGTCTGTAGCCCGAGCACGTTTCAGTGTTGGCCTTAGTCTCCTGGGACCTGCCTCTGTCAGAAAGAGGTAGCAGGGTATTAATAAGGGACAGTAGACTTGTGTTCTAGCAAAATTATTGGGATAAATGTCACCAAAACTGGGTGCAAGCCCTGGCTTTTTATAATATCCTTGAGTCCTAGGCCATCAGTCTCTCTCAACTTTAGTTCATTCATCCATAATACAGATCTAAGACCTGCACAACCCTTGTCTACCAGGGCTATTGCAAAGATTAAATGAGATAGTACAAGTGGAAGCTCACTGAAAATGTAGAGACCTATTAAGTGGAAAGTAAATTTAAAGCACTTATTAGGGTCTTGCATATAATAAATGTTCAATAACTTGCATTATTATTAATACACAAATGTAAGTAATTGAGATGATTGTTTGCTTTTCAAGCATCCATCACTGACTTGTAAGCTAGAAACAATTTTTCATGTATCATTTATTGAGCAAGTCTTACATGTCAGGGACCACCTTCTGTCCAAGGGCTGTGGAAATTTAAAACACACCGATGAAAAATGCAGATCCTGAATGTAGGGGCATAGTCTGGTGGGGAAGTCAGAGTTAAGAGTTCAGACATGCTTCTAACTTGCTCTGTGGGAAGGAGTGGCCAGAGATGGTCCCAACTGAGAAAGTGGCATCCTTTGTGTTTGGCTTTAAAGGAGTCACCCAGGTGAGTTTAGGTGGGACAGGGCACAGGAGGCAGAGGTGGTAAAGGTGCTCAATAGGTCTAGCCTCTCAGAAGACAGTATTTACCACCGAGGAAGGGGCTCTAGGGTAGAGACAGGAGAGTCATGGAAGAAAAAGCATGTTGTTTGCCATGCCAAGGATCCTAAGCTTACCTGGAGGGCAGTAAAAACCACCAAAGGCTTTTAAACAAAGGTGTGAGAGGCTCCGATTTGCCTAGAAGAGCCCTCTAGGTTTAATGGGACAAAAAAGGATATGAAAGGTGGCTTAGGATAATAATATAGAAATCCAGAACCCCCATGAAGACACGACCTGACTTAGGAGAAGTAGAAAGCAAATATGTCAATGCACTCCACTGGGTTCTCTCATTTCTGAGGTGTTCTTCAGAGTACCAATCTGGATGGGATCTGGGGAAATGGGATGGGATGAACTTCAGCAGAGAAAAGCAGGGGGTCAGAAACAGCCATGAAATTGTGGGCTGCCACCAATAAGGAGCAGTGCAGGAGGGATAAGATGCAGATGGCACTCGTTCTGTAGGTTCAACCTCTGGGCATGAGGAATGGGAGCGCAAGCCACATCTGTTAGCAGCAACACCAAAGAATGTATTGTCCAGGACATCCTTACCTTAAAATGTTCCAAAGTGCTGATAGATCAAGGATTTTAATTTGAGTGTGTGGGAGGAAGACCTCTCTAACCCCAACAACAAGGAAATCTGCTGGGTGTGGATGAAGGAGCCAGGGTATGATGACCATGCTCCTACCAGAGAACTTGGATCTCTAAAACCCCTGTTTTAGAGTTTTTTGTATTATAGTCCCCCACCTATCAGCTCCCACAAGACAAAGCTAAAGATTGAACTGGGTTAGCTGAGGAAAGGTCCTGGAACACTCACTTGAAGCTTTGACTATAATAGCAGCCCTTCATGTCCAAATGTGTTTCATATACATTCTACAACTAGTTGCCTTCAAATCAGTGTTGACTCTAGGAGACCCCATGTGTGTTAGAATAGAACTGTACCCCATAGACTTACTTTTTGAGGTAATCACCAGCCTTTCTTCTGAGACATCTCTGAGTGGACTTGAACTGCCAGGCTTTGGGTCAGCAGCAGTCCGCATTAACCATTCACACCATACAGGGACTCTGCATAGTAATACATTACAAATGCAATTGTGAGAGATGAAATGATTCACCAGGAAATGGCCAATCTATGGATAATCACTGTCTTCTGGAGCCTCTTCTACACATCCATAGTGCAGACCCTGGGGGCTGTGCAGCCTGTCATGATAGAAGACCTAAAATGCTTATACATTATTGCCTTGGAGTTTCTTCAAGCAGATCTTTTGCAGTTAATCTTCAGAGATTTTATGCATAGGATTATGCTCCTCATTTTCAAATGAGGAAACAGAGAAGCTAAATTTCCCTAGGCAACATTAACTAGCTAGTTTCTCTAGAGCTAGGACACAAACCAAGGTCTGTATGCCCACAGCTGCACTCTTCCCACTGTGCTTGCCATAATATTCACAACAGCTGAAATCTGTAAGCCCACTTGGATAAGAGGGTGACATGGTGGAAAGCTGAAACTGTAACTTAGGAAGGTGTGAGTCTAATTAACATTTCAATAAACCAATTTCCCAACTGAAAATATTGTTGATGAAATCCACCCATGATGAAGCCCTCGAAGCCCAGCCCTCATCCCATGCCAGGGAGGTAGCTGACCCCCATGGGAGGTGTGTGTTTGTGGAGGCAATTCTGATTGGGACAAAATGAGTTATTATCTTCAGAGGGAACAAACACAGTTTGTCAGCTTTCTGAGTGTGGAGAGGCCATTGTCACTGTGAGGACTGAGAGAAAGGTTACATAACACAGGACCTATCCAGGAGAGGATCACAGGAGCCATTAGGCAAGAGAAGTAGATCACAAGCATAGAAAAATGGCAATAGTTACATTGTGGATAAAGCTGGTTTTGTATGGGAGTTTTGGTGTTTCCTGGGGTTAATGTTGCCTGGGAAATAGGGGTTATACAAGCACAATTACTTGCTAGGCTCTAAGGTGGAGAGTATACCAAGTTACATGGACCTTTATTCTTCTCCACAAGCCAGAATCAAACCATGTGACACTGGGCTTCTATTTTATTTATGGGTGCTAGATTAGTTTTTGCTTACTGCTTTCTCTATCTTATTGTTCTTTTTTCTTTCCTATAGTGTTAGAACTATAGCTGAAGTCCCTGGCTCTGTTATATAACTTCTCTGAGCCTCATTCTCACATGTTATAAATGAGCATGAATACTCTTTTCATCCAATTCCTACGAGAATTGACATATACAATTGGCAATTAGCTCAGGGGCTAGCACATATTAAAGTTAAATAAATACTTGTTTTTTCTCTCCCTTAACCTTCCTGTCTCAAACACATGCAGTTGTGTGTACACACCCAGGGCAAACCACAAACCTCATCAATAAATCTGTGCTAAGCCAGAGTTAACTTAGGAAATCAAGATGGTGCAAAGGCTTTTAGAGGACTGACATTCCTCAGGGTATGGAGAACAATAATAATAAATCTTAAGGAATGTCACCTTGCTCCTGGCACTGAAGACAAGAACCTGAAAACATTAGTGGAATAGCCTTGAGTGTATAAAGAAACCTCAGAGAAGAGTTTGTTCCCAACGAAAGGGTGCTGCTTTGTTAGAAGGAGCAAGCTAGAGGCTCAGTAACTTGCCATTTGTTAATTTGAGACCTATACTAGTTAATTTCTCAACCTTAATGTCAGGATGAGTGTACCATGTCAGAGGGCAATGTGTGATTTGCACAGAGATCATGGTCATTGAATATTTGGAAACAATTGAAAAATGCAAATACATCAGTGCAAAGCCACTCATACTGTACGTCTGAGACTCTTACAAACTGTTGGGAGGGTGGCAATATTGAAAGTTTTTCTGCGTCTACTCCTGCAGCCTCATCTAGAATACTCCACTTTTGATTTTTTTTTTTTGCATATTGGCTGATTATTTTCAATGCTTAGTCCCTCAGTAATTTTTTAAAAAATTATAGTCATGCATTACCCCCCCTTTTTTTAAAAATTTTTATTGTTATTTGGGTGAAAGTACATAGAGCAAATTCATTTTCCTCACAGCAGGTCACATACACTTTGTCTTATGACATTAACTGCAATTTCCCATAATGCAACAGCTCTCTTCCCACTTCCTCCCCATAGTTACCTCTTCCCTTTGTCCTTCCCTCCCATGCACTCCTGGCCCCTGAACTGTCTCCCTGTGTACACGCGGCTCTTCTTCTATTTTCCCATAATTGATCTCTCCAAAGGGTATATCTACCTAGTGTAAATGTTCAGCTCTTATGCCTGTCTTTTGTTTGGCTCTTTTGTTTAGCTAGAAGCCTCAGGAGTCGATTCAATTCCAAACCTTAAGGGCAGCTAGGGGCCATAGTCTCAGGGGTTTCACTAGGCTCTATCAGATTGTCAAACTTGGTCATTTTTTTATGATTTTGAATTTTGTTCCACATTGTTCTCCCACTCTTTCCAGGATCTCCTACATAGATCCCCCTCTGAATGGTTGACAGGGGTAGCCAGGTACCATCTAGTTCTTCTGGTCTCGTAGTCATTGTGGTAGTTAAGTTTGTGTGTCAAGTTGGCTGGACCTGGTTGAATGGCTGGGCAGCTGGATGCAGTATTCCACATGTTGAGACTGGTAATCAACTCCATGGTGGAATCTACTGTGAGCAGCTAAGTAGCTGCGTTAGGGATGTGGTCTGCTTCCTGTATATAAGGAGAAGCCTTGGGGAATGGTCTCTAGCTTATGGTAAGCTTGAACACTGTATGTAGCCATGTCGTTGTTCAATAGCCTGCCATGTACTGCAGTTCTTGAGACTGTCAATGGACTTGAATCAATGACCTGCTGTGTTGTTTAGTAATATCTGAACTGTGCCATTTTATTTGTTGATTTTGTGCTTGTTAGCCTCAGCAGCCAGTGGCTGTCTGAGTGAAGAGATGCCTCTAGCTTCAGATGCCAGGAGCAAGAGGCAGAGCTGAAGCCCAAAGTTGAAGGGCTTTCACCCAGCACTTTGAACTAGACTTAAAGCTTCCAAAATTGTAAGAATAAACTCCTGTTTGTTAAAGCCATCCCACTGGTAGTATATTCCTGTCAGAGTGGCATTAGGTAACCAGAATAATCTTATAGGCTGAGGATCGCATGGTGTACCCGTCCCTTGGACTAATTGTTTCTGTGCATTTTTGGTTTTCTTCATTCTTCTTTGCTCTGGATGAGGAGAGATCCATCATTTCATCTAGATGGCCTCTTGCAAGCTTTTAAGATCTCAGTCACTACTCACCAAAGTAGGATGTGGAACAAGGTTTTTGTATAGTATATTATGCCAATTGAGCTTGATGTCCCCTATGATGATGGTCCCAAGGCCCCAGGTCCAACTAGCTCCCTCCAGGTAGCGGGCTGTGGCCAAGAAGTGACTACAATTCTGTACCTTGTCAGCTGTATTATACACCTGGGAATTCTTACACAACATACAAATACCCTTGTAGAAACATTGCCTGCTAACCTTATACATGGTCATGGGCACACTACCCCCTGCATAGACATACCTAATCGTTCAGCCTGTTCACCCATCTATCCACCTGTAGATCAGTGTTTGCCATCACTGACAAGGCAGTACTGTATGTGCAAAAGGTTTCATCTTTGTTTCTGTACCTCCCATGCACATCTCTACATCTTCCTCTTCCTTAATGCCACCATGTTGATCACTCATATTTGGTACATTGCCCTTCTTTTCACCCAAATCAATACTTGTCTCTCTCTATCTAGCAGTCTATCCCCTCCTCCCCCATCCCTGGTAACCAACAAAGAAAGTTTCCTTCCATATATAAACCTTTCCTTGACTTTTTACAATAACAGACTAATACAATATTTGTCCTTCTATGAAAGATTTATTTCAGCATAATGTCCTCCCAAGTTCATCCATGTTATGCGGTGTTTTGAAGATTGTACTTTATTATTTAGGGTTACAGAATATTACATTGTGTGTATGTACCATAGTTTGGTTATCCATTATTCAGTTGATGGGCACCTAGGTTGTTTCCATCTTTTAGCTATTGTAAATAGTACTGTGATGAACATGGGTGTGTATATATCTATTCTTGTCCTGCCTCTCACTTCTTTAGGATATATACCTATTAATGGAATTGCCAGATCAAATGGTATTTCTAATTCCAACTTTGTAAGGAATCGCCATACTGCTTTCCATAGTGGTTGCATCATTTGACAGTCCCACCACCAGTGTATGAGAGTCCTAATCTCTCCACATCCATGCCAGCGTTGGTTATTTTCTGTCTTGTTGAACTTTGCTACTAGTGCTGGGCAAAGATGATATCTCACCGTTGTTTTGATTTGCATCTCTCTAAAGGCTCATAATCGTGAGCATTTCTTCATATGTTTGTTGGCTGCCTGAATATCCTCTTTGGTGAAGTGTCTATTCATATCTTCTGCCCATTTATTAATTGGATTATTTGTCTTTTTGTTGTTGCAGTGTTGGAGTTTTCTATAAATTCTATAAAATCCCTTGTCAGATATGATGTTGTGGAATATTTTTTTCCAATCTGTAAGTTCTCTTTTGACTCTTTTGGAGAAGTCTTTGGAAGCACATGAAAAGTATTTTTTAGAACGTCCCAATTCATATAGTTTATCTTCTGCTGTTTGTGCATTTTAGGTTATGCTTGATAGTCTATTTATGCCATATATTAGGACCCCTAACTTTGCCCCTAGTTTTTCCTTGAGGAACTTTATAGTTTTAGGTTTCATATTTAAGTCTTTGATCCACCTGGTGTTAATTTTTGTGTATGGTGTGAGGGGCACATCTTGTTTCATTTTTCTACAACTGGATATCCACTTTTGCCAGTACCATTTGTTAAACAGGCAATCTCTTCCCCATTTAATGGATTTCAACACTTTGGCAAAGAGCAGCTGACCATAGGTCCTTGAATCTATTTCTAGGCTCTTTTTTCAAAAAAAGAAAAAAAAAAAAAAGAAAGAAAGAAATGAAGCTTTTATTTTTCTAATAAGTTAGGAGATCTAATAGACAAAGCTATTGGTTATTCCAAATCTTAACAATGCAAAGAATTTCATTACCACTGAAGTAACTCTGCAGAGACTATTTAGATCACACAATTTTTTTTCCCCTCCATTTACAAATTCACTCCCACCCTCCACCAGTCCCTTTGCACAAACAATTCTTACCAGGAGAAGCCTTCCACAGTCACTAGGTGGATTGCTGTCTCAACCAAGGAGATATGCAGTTCTCATTTCTCTGGGGGAACATTAAAAATGCTAGGGCTAGGAAAGGCTGTTTGCATTTCGTTTTTTAAGCCAATTCCAAAATCTCCACCTTGCCACTGCTCTTTCAAAGATTCTGGCCCTTTGCTGCAACCTCAGTTTTGAAGGGGATCCGATTCTGGTTCAACTCGCAAGGAGTTTAAGGTTCGAGGGTGGAGTGAGAGTATATCTGACACCTCTACAGTAATCCTTGACCTGGTCACACATACACACACCTTTGTGGACTAGGTGAGGGGACAAGAATGGCTTTAGAGGGACGAGGTTCACTCTCATCCCAAAGACCACTTGTTATAAGGTTCTCCTCTTCCCCACATAACCTGAGGGGGTGCAGGGAAGGAGTCGAGAATGACAACTGCAAGAACCTCAGATCAGCCAGCATGGACACCTAAACTGACTGGCTGCCAGCCCTGCATGGAACCCAGGGAACCTGCTGCCTGATGCAGGCCCAGGGCTTAAAGGGCTGAAGGCACTGGCTCCCCACTGAGGTCCCCAGAGGTGGGGAGACCTCACCTGGGAACAGTGGGCAGGGAGTGAGGGATAGGGGCACTTGGCCTAAGGGTGTGCTTGCCTCACTAGTGGGCCCTCAGAGTAGGCAGAACCCTTAGGTGCTTGAAGCCACCATTTTCCTCCATTCAAACAGTGCCTATTTCTGGGTTCTCAATTCTTTTCCCCACCAGCCACTCCTCGGAGGGAAGGTTGGGCAATCCTACTTCCGTAGTGATACTGCCTCGGAAACCCAAGGAGGGGTCGCTATGAGTCAGGGCTGACTCGACAGCACATAACAACAACAACAACAATTCTTTTCCATTGGTCTATGAGTCTGAAATAGGACCAAACACCGGTCCCTGCCCAGTGTGCAGTCAGGCCAAAACAGTTTACATACCAAGTAATTAAGAGGAGAGAAAATTATTGCAGAGTGGCAATGCATAGAGACAGGGGTTTTTTACCCAAATCTGACTCCCTGAATCTAAATCAAATTATAGTTTTTTTTTAAGTTTCAGGAGAGAGGGTTATGCAAATTCATAAAAATTTTAGGAATTTGGCTGTGAGGTAGTTGACGATTGGCTAAAATTTCCTTTGCCTAGGTTTAAAGGGACAGTCATTTTTTAATGCAGTGCACATGCACACCAGATGAGTCACACCGGCTTCCTGTCATCAGTTGATTGGGGTAGGCAGAGGGGAGAGTGTCCGTTCCCAGCAACTTTGTTCCTGTTCATGTCACTCCGCATGTCCATAGGCCAAGTTCACATTTTAAGCTGTCTCACAAAATACATTAACATACTTATCACCTGTTTCTAAGGGATAACATGGAGATAGATAATGTGTAAATTGACCTTTCATTCCATTCAGTTCTTAAGGAACTGAGTTGTCATGTATACTTACCTGCCTTCAACTGGGGATGCAGACTGAACTTTGATTCCAGCCTGTTTCAATCCTCCCTTTAAGTGGTTACTGTTCCACATTCTTGGGGAACAGGGAGACGACTCATTCTAGCTACTTCCTGCTGATTGGAGATGAAGATGGTGGAACTCAATCCTTGGTTAATAAGTCTCTTGTAGTTTAGATAGCTCTTGGAATTTTCTGGCCATAGTCCAGTGAGAAGAGACAGGGTGGCTGTAGAGTAGCCTGTAATTTGGGGGGCTTGAAAACAGATAAGTAGGTAGGCAGACATTTAATACAACAAGTAAAGAGTGTTAATGTTAATATGAGGAGCGGTATAACAAATAAGTATCTCAGCCACCCTAAATTGGGTAACCAAGAAGTGAGCCAAGAAAAGTCTATCCCAAAGATGTCATATAGTTTCCCTTTCCTGTTGCAATTTACGAATGGTGCAATGAACAACCTGTTGATCTTGTTCCATCTGTCCTGAATGCACAAACTAATGAGCAACAGGTGGCACTGGTATATATACATACCCTTCCATGTGCTACTAGTATAAGAATATAATACTTATACTGTACTACTTATATATACTATATATAGTACTATTTATATATACTATATATAATACTACTTACATATACTTTATATAGTAATTATACTATACTACTATTATTCTAAGTATAATACTTATACTAATATAGGAATCGGCTGCCTTATTCTGAAGAACAACAGTCTGGATAAAGCATCAAAATTTTTCCCGATGCTCATCACAGGAATTAAAATTCATTGGGCCTTTTCCCAAGCACTCCAAGTTTGATCAGGTGGGCTACACCAGTGTCAGCAGCTAGGCCAGGCAGAATGCCAACCTTCTTCTAATGGCAGGAAATGCATTCCCCCTGCCAAGATCCACCTAGAGTGCAGGTGCCTTCATGATTAACTGGCCACATTTTAAAGGCAGCATGCTTACATAACCAATATAGCCCTGGGTGGTGGAGGGAATAAGCAGTAGGAGGGAATTGAAAAATAGCCCTAGCTCTGCTCTGATCAATCAGAGTAATGTCTATCCTATTAGACATATTCTTAACTGGGGTGTCATAGTCTATAATGGCACCCAGGTATGTTGTTGTTGTTTTATGTGCCGTTGAGTCGACCTTGACTCATAATGACCCCTCCTTGGTTTTCCAAGGCAGTATCACTACGGAAGTAGATTGCCCAACCTTCCTTCTGAGGAGTGGCTGGTAGGTTTGAACCATCAGCCTTCTGGTTAGCAGTCAAGTACCTTAGGCACTATGCTACCAGAGCTCCTACCCAGGTTTGGTTCAGCATATAAAAGGACCAGGTCTGGTTGCATTGTGCCCATTTTCCTACAGAAGCTGTTGGCCTAGAAGGAGTCCAATGTATACATAAAGTGACCAAAGTTTGAGACCTTAATACATCATATTTTACCACAGAGGAACTTTTGTTAGAATAGATTATATTGGTTCCTTCATCTCCGGCCCAGTATTCTAAACGTACGGGGACAGGGATGATAGGCAAACCTTATGCTACATGTGAAGGAGAGTAGACACACACCCAACAATTATTAGCCCAAGAAGTGTGGTCTAATAGGGTTTGTTGGAGTTTTATGAGAGTGTTAGACTCCCATCCTCCTTCAAAAGGGATAAAATGATCATTGAGTTAATTAAAATCATATTCATGTTTTACCCTAGAACAAGTTTCCTTTTCAACAAAACTTTAAGATCCTTGATGGGTTCACAAGTATATTCCACTGCAGGTTGCTGGGGACACTCAACATTTGGTTGGTCAGGTTCTCTCATGTCTTCCTGTCTCACAAGTCTACTCCCTGTAAAATAAAATTTAGTTATAGGTTGAGGAGGATCTTCAATGTAGTCTGGTGCTATTCTCAACTGGGGTGTGATGTATCCAAGGGCAGACTCCCATCATTTTGGCAGAAAAATGTGTTGTCTTCAATATTTCATAAGGCCCAGTCCATTTGGCTGGAGCTTGTTCTGGGGAGTCTGGTCATTCCACTCTTTCAGCAGAACCCAATCACTTGAACAGAAGCTATGAAGGGGAGTATCTGCAGGATACAACAACCTGCTGGAAGCAAACTGGTTAATAATCTTTAATGTTGCAGACAAAGTTTGCACATGTTTTAAAATATCCAATTCCTTAACAATTTTAAGGTTTCCCTTTCCTGCATAACTGGAGTGCCACACTCTAGAACATGGTCTCCCATTAAGATTTTATATGGGCTTAATTTAAGCCTGCTTCTGGGGCAACCCAGACCTGCAACAGGGCAAGAGATAAAAGTTTTATCTGAGATCAGTTGGTCTCTTGACACATCTTAGTTAATGTCTTCTTAAAAGTGTGTTTCATCTTCTCAGTTTTCCCTGTCAATTGGGATCTCCACGAGGAATGTAACTTCATAATAGTCCTGTTACTTGTTGGACTATTTGGGATACAGATGTTTCCCCATTATTATCTTGAATTTAAACTAACAAGCCAAATTGGGGGTAATTTTTCTTAGTAGGGTTTACTCACCTCTGCTGCTTTTCCATGCAACAGGGAAAGGCTTTCACCCATCCAATGAAAGTATCTATAAGTACTAACAGGTACTTGATTTTTCCAGGAGCTGTAAATTTTACCTGCCAGTCTTTGCAGGGGCCTAGTCTCCTTGCTTGAATTCCTTTTACCACTGGAGGTGAGCTGCACTTTGGATTTTTCTTGGCACAGATCATGCAGCTTTGTGTCACCTTTTGGATACTTTTGTACAGATTCGATCCTGCAATAAGTTTGCTAAGCCAGGCATACAGGGTGTCTTTTCCCATAACAAGTGCTGGTTGCAGTGATACTTCTGCCTGTAGTTTATAGCATCAGGTAATTGCAGGAGGTTGTCTGTAAGGCCCATTCCTGGTCAGGATTAACATCCACTTGGAGCTTATTAGCTGAGAAAGTAACTTGAGACTTGGTTAGTAAGTCTTATTCCAACAAAGGAACAGGGAATTCCTCTTTGAGGAGAAGCTTGATTTGCTCCTTTTCTGTTTGTTGGGGACCCATGGCAACTTACCCAGTAAGATTGACTTCATGATGGGCCTCCCACAGCAGCAGCCAGCAGGGCAGCCTGTTGCTTCATGTCTCTTTGCTTCTGTTTCTCCTGCTCCTGGTCTTGGTTATTATAGACTTTAAAAGCAACCTCTACATGTTGAGAAGTGTTCCTACGCAGTCCCCCTTCTAATTTTTGGAGTTAGTGATGTATATTGGGGGTGTTCTGGCTTATAAAAGTCAAGTTGATAATATGAGTGTTCTGGGGGTCATCTGGGTCAGTGTCAGTATGTTGGTGGTAGGCCTCATACACTTATTCAAGGAAAGCAGAAGGATTTTCCTTGGGGTCTTGTACTTCCTGAATTTTGTGAACATTAATCTCCTTTCTTTCATATGGGCCAACTTAGCTCTGTCCCCTGGGTCATTTGAATCCCATTCTGGATCTGTTTCTGGCACTGCCTGATGGCTGAGGCCCATGACTATGTTTTCAGGCTGGAGGTTGTGAAGTCTGTTAGCTTCCTTTTTAGCCTTTTCCAATACCATCCGTCTCTCTTCAGGGGTGAGCAAGGTAGTTAATAACATATTAATATCAGCCCAATTAGGATGATAAACTGAAAATGTGGAGGTGAATAAAGTCTCTATCTGCTTTTGATTCTCCCTGTCAGTGGGCATCATATTTTTCCAATTTAGTAAGTCAGCCATGTTGAATGGTACATGAGTCCAAATGAAACCTCCAGGATTTCCTTCATGATCTAAACCAGCTGGAACCTGCCATAATGAATATTGCCCTGATGGACCTGGATTCGACCCCTGGTCAAATGTACACAACTCCGAGTGTGTGTTGGGGAGACTATTGCTGAAGGGCACTCACTTTCTAAGGGGCATCCAGGGATGCTATCAGGTAAAGAGGGATATAATACCACCTGAGTTTTAGGAGGTTCTGCATTCAAAATTCCCTTATGTTTAGGTGGTGGAGTCATAGGTGATTTGTTTCCTCACTCTGGAATGTATGGGAGAGGGGCAGATGGGGGAGGAACAGAGTCAAGGTAAAGGTCTTCAGAGTCCTGAAAGACAACCTTAAAATCCACTTTCCCTTTAGGTCATACAACCATCACCCTGCACTGTTTCTGTAAACGCTTGTTTTGAAATAAGACCAAGAATAACTCCAGGTGAAACAGTTCTTCCCCCTTTTGATTTTTCTTGCAAAACTAATTTAGTTGCATAATAATATCATAGTTCAGATTCCCATTTTCTGGTCATCTATCCCCAGATTCGAGCTGATATTGTGGCCAATGTTACAGAAAAATATCATTTATTTATTTGTTTCTATAGGCTCAAAGCCAAGTGAGCCCAGTTTTTCAGAATGCAGCCAAGGGGGCTGCATTCTGGTATAAAACCTTGGTTACCCATTTTCCAGTCATACTTCACATCCACTCTCACTTAAAACTTCTGCCCCAGTGCAAAACACACACTCTTACCCACACACAAACAAAGCAAATCAAACTAGAGCCAGAGCAGATCAATGCAAAGGATCCCTAAGAAGCACGTGGGCTACAGTAAACCCACACACAACAAATCAAACCAGAGCCAGAACAGATCAAAGTAAAGGACCCCTAAGAAACACCCCCACAAAAACCAAACCAAAACCAGACTGGACCAGAGTAATCCTTAAAGGTGCTTCAACTGGAGCTCTGGTAGCATAGTGGCTAAAGCACTTGACTGCTCACCAGAAGGCTGGCGGTTCAAACCCACCAGCCACTCCTCGGAAGGAAGGTTGGGCAATCCTACCTCCGTAGTGATACTGCCTCAGAAACCCAAGGAGGGGTCGCTATGAGTCGGGGCTGACTCGACGGCACATAACAACAACAACAACAACAAAAATTAAGGTTCTTAATGAAAATTTCAACCTCTCTATCAGCTAAAAGCAAGACCAGACCAGAATATAGATCCTTAAGAGTGCTCCAGCTGCAGAGATTTCTTGACCAAGGTTATTAACTAACCAAGGTCTCAACCCCTCTGTCAACTTTTGTTCATACTCTAAGGAATTCAATTCATACTCATCCAGGAGATGTATTCAAACCCAGAATAATTTTCTCTTCTCTCAAGAAAATGAAAGCACCTAGGGGCCGAGGAAACTACAGATGTTCACAGACTTAGCACCTCTTATGTACCTTCTGACAAAGCAGTGTCTGAGTATGCACAGGGCCCATTAGGGGTCCATTCTGTTTCAGCCGTCTGAGGGTCCTTGTGCTCCAGTCAGAGGGTCAGAAACCCTCAGTCCCACCTGGGGTACCAAAATTGAAATAGGACCAAATGCGGGTGCCTGCCTGGTGTGCAGTCAGGCCAAAACAGTTTACACACCGAGTGATAAAAGGAGAGAAATTATTGCAAAGCGGCAATGCAAGGTGACAGGGGTCTTTTACCCAAATCTGACTCCCTAAACAAATCAAATTACAGTTTTTGTAAGTTTCAGGAGAGAGGGTTATGCATTTTCAGAAAAATTTCAGGAATTTGGCCATGAGATAGCTGACAACTGGCTGAAATTTCCTTCACCTAGGTTTAAAGGGACAGTCGTTTTTAATGCAGTGTGCATGCACACTGGATGAGTCACACCGGCTTCCTGTCATCAGCTGATCAGTTCTTAGGCAGAGAGGAGAAGGTCAGTTCCCAGCAACTTTGTTCCTGTTCATCTCACTGCACATGTCCGCGGGCCAAGGTCACTTTCCAAGTTGTCTCCAGAAACATATTAGCATATTTATCACCTGTTTCTAGAGGATAACATGGAGACAATGTGTAAATTGACCTTTCATTCCATTCAGTTCTTAAGGAATTGAGTTATCATGTTTACTTATCTGCCTTCAACCAGGGATGCAGATGAACTTTAACTCCACCTGGTTTCATGTCTTTATACCAATACTGACAGCTTTGACTACTGTGGCTGTATTGTAGGTTTTGAGAGCTGGAAGTGTGAGACCTCCTACTTTGTTTTTCTTCTTCAATAGTGCTTTCTTTATCCAAGGTCTCTCTTTTCCATTTAAAATTAGTTTATATATATATATATATATCTCCTTAAAGAATGTTGATGGGATCTGGATTGTGATTGCATTTAATGTATAGATTGCTTTGGGTAGAATTGACATTTCCACAATCTTCAGTTTTCCTATCCACAATCATAGTCATGCATTATCTCTTGAAATATTATTTCTCAGATCTCTGTCTCTGGAGTTCTTATTAAGCATGTGTTGGGTCTTCTCTTTAATTGCTATTTTACTTTCTCCATTTTTGTATTTGTGCACGATTTCCCCAGATTTATCTTCCATATTGGTCATTTTATCTTCTGTTGTAGTGTTTAACTATTTATTGAGATTCCTATTATCAAAACAAAAATCATATTAAGCCAATAATAGAAATTGATTGGAGTTTTTGTAATCTACATTTTACAAATCAGAGTAACATTCAGCTTGTTGTTGAGTCAGTTTTTATTCATCGTGACCCTGTGCACAACAGAATAAAACATTGCTTAGTCCTGAGCCATCCTTACAATCTTTGCTAATGCTTGAGCTCCTTGTTGCAGCCACTATGCTAATCTACCTCATAGAGGGTCTTCCCCTTTTTCACTGATGCTTTACAAAGCATGATATCTTTGTCCAGGTACTGGTCCCTCCTTATAACATGACCAAGTATGAGACAAAGTCTGGTCATTCTCGCTTCTAAGGAGCATTCCAGCTGTACTTCTTCCAAGACAGTTCCTGGTATATTTCTTATTTCAGTTCATGGTATGTTCAATATTCTTCACAAACACCATTATTCAAATGCACTTCTTCTGCAGTCTTCCTTATTCGTTGTCCAGCTTTCACATGCATATGAGGCAATTGAGAAGTCAATGGCATGGGTCAGGCACACCTTAATACACAAAATGACATCTTTGCTTTTTATCACTTTAAGGAGGCCTCTTTCAGCACTTTTGTCCAATGAAATATGTCATTTGATTTCTTGATTGCTGCATCCATTGGCACTGATTGTGGATCCAAGTAAAACGTAATCCTTGACAACGTCACCTTTTTTTCCATTTATTATAATGTTGCTTTTTTGTCCAGTTGTGAGATTTCTGTTTTCTTTATGGTAAGGTACAATCCATGCCAAAGATTATAGTCTTTGCTCTTCATCAGTAAGTGCTTCAAGTTCTTCACTTTCAGCAAGAAAAATTGTGTTTTCTTCATATCACAAATTGTTAATGTGTCTTATTCCAATCCTGATGGAACATCTTTTTTCATATAGTACAATTCTCGGATTATTTCCTCAGCATACAGATTGAATAAATATGGTAAAAGTATACAACCCTGATGCACATCTTTCCTGATTTGAAGCCATGGAGTATTCTCCTGTTCTGTTTCAAAAACTGCCTCTTGGTCTGTGTACAGATTCTTCATGACCACAATTAAGTGTTCTGGAATTCCCATTCTTCACAATGGTATCCATAATTTCTTATGACACACACAATTGAATGCCTTTGCCTATTCAATGATGCACGGATGAGCATATTTCTGGTATTCTTTGCTTTCAGCCTCTGGTGGCATAGTGCCTAAGGCATATGACTGCTAACCAGAAAGCTGGCAGTTCAAACCCAGCAGCCACTCCTTAGAAGGAAGATTAGGGTATCCACTTCCATAGTGATACTCTCTTGGAAACCCAAGAGGGGTTACTATGAGTCATATCCTATTCAACAGCAGTTTGTTTTGTTTTTGTTGCTTTCAGCCAAGATCCACCTGGCATCAGCAACAATATCCCTCATTCCACATCTTCTGAATCTGGACTGAATTTTTGTCAGCTCCCTGTTAATATACTGCAGCAACTATTTTTGAATTATCTTACATGAAATTTTCATTGTGGGTAATGTTAATGATATTGTTCAATAATTTCCACATTCTGTTGGATCACCTTTCTTTGTAATGGGCACAAATATGAGTCTTTTCCTATAGCATGGCCAGGCAGCTTTCTTCCAAATTTCTTGACATAGATGAGTGAATGGTTCCAGTATCACATCTGTTTATTGAAACATCTCAATGCATATTCTGTCAGTTTCTAGAGCCTTGTTTTTCATCAATTCTTTCAGTGCAGCTTGAACTTCTTCCTTCACTTCTTGATCATATTCTATCTCATGAAATGATTGAATGTCAACCAACTCTTTCTGGTACAGTGACTCTATGTATGCCTTCCATGTTCTTTTGATATTTCCTGCATTGTTGAATATTTTGCCCATAGAATCCTTCAGTATTGCAACTTGAGCCCTGATTTTTTTTCTTCAGTTCTTTCAGCTTGAGAAATCCCTAGTATGTTCTTCCCTTTTGACTTTCTAACTCCAGGTCTTTGCACATTTCATTATCATACTTTACTTTGTCTTTGTGAGCCACCCTTTGAAATCTTCTGTTCAACTCTTTTGTTTCTTCCATTCTCTTTAGTTACTCTCCATTCAAGAGCAAGTTTCAGAGTCTCTTCTAACATCTATTTTGGTCTTTTCTTTATTTCCAGTCTTTTTAATGACCTTTTGCTTTCTTCATGTATAGTATCCTTGATGTCAGTTCATCTGGTCTTTAGTTATTGCTGTTCAATGTGTCTAATCTGTTCTTCAGGTAGGATATATTCAAGGTTGTATTTTGGCTTTTGTGGAATTGTTTAAATTTTCTTCAACTTCAACTTCAGCTTGCAAATAAGCAATTGATGGTTGTTCCACAGTTAGCCCCTGGCCTTGGTCTGACTGATGATATTGAGCCTCTCTATTGTCTTTCCTCAGATGTAGTGAATTTGATTCTTGCGTATTCCATCTGGTATGGTCTCCATAGTCACCATTTATGTATGTTGCTGAAAAAAGGTATTTGTGACATTCATCTGGGAAGTCAAAAATATTCTAAAGATGAGAATATGTTCCAAAATTTTTATATCCCATCTTATTGACGGTTGTCATAGAAAAGGTTTTGGGACACTGTTTACATAATACAATTTACACAATAATAGCTTCTAGTCCTGTTTCTTGAAACTGTTTATATGTAGATAATTCTTCAAAAGAGACCAATGCCTAAGGCAAAACAGTCTTCAATAAGCTGGTTTCTAGGCTATTATCTGACTTCAAGGTGACTTTAGGAAACTAGTTTTCTCAAGGTTCAAGGTTCAAAGAATATGTGAGGACATGGGCCAGGTGGATTACT
The DNA here is from genome assembly GCF_000298275.1 of Orycteropus afer afer. Lineage (NCBI taxonomy): Eukaryota > Metazoa > Chordata > Mammalia > Tubulidentata > Orycteropodidae > Orycteropus > Orycteropus afer. The sequence goes on along the minus strand of NW_006921902.1, from coordinate 2,272,794 downwards.
CTAAGCTCATTGGACCCCAGCAATCTGAATTGTAGGATATTTATAAT
>NW_006921902.1:2270407-2272012 GCF_000298275.1 Orycteropus afer afer | reverse complement strand
TCCCTTTAATAAATGAGAAGGTTCCCAGGATTCCAAATTTATATGAAGGTCTCTTTCAGTTCCTGAACCAAATATTCATGTTTACTTATACCTGGCCCCCAGGTTACAACACCAAAATGTACCCTCCTCATTTCCCAGCCCTAGAAGCATTCATTTATATATGCCAAGAAACTTGGAAGACAGCTACCTGGCCAACTGACTGAAAGAGATCTATTTTATGTCCATTCTAAAGAAAGGTGATTCAACAATATGGAAATTATTGAGCAATATCATGAGTATCACCCACAAGTAAAATTTTGCTGAAGATAAGAAAATGGTTGCAACATGGAGCTGTCAGAAATTCAATCCAGATTCAGAAGAGGATGTGGAGTAAGGAATATCATTGCTAATGTTAAATGAAACTTGGCTGAAAGCAAAGAATACCATATAAATATTTACCTATCTTTTATTGACATTCAACTGTATAGATTATAATAAATTATTGGTATCTGTGAAGTATGGGAATTCTGGAACACTTAATTGTACTTATGTGGGAACTGCACATAGACCAAGAGACAGTCACTCATATAGAACAAGGCAATATTGCATGCTTTAATAGCAGGAAAAGAGTGCATCAAGATTGTATCCTTTCACTATACCTATTCAAGCTGAATACTGAGAAGGTAGACTATATGAAGAACAATATGGCATCAGGAATAGAGGAAGAGTCATTAACAACCTGTGATATTACTGAAAGTGAAGAGGATTTGAAACACACCCTGATAAAGATAAAAGACTACCACTTTCATTATGGATTATAATTCAACATAAACCAAAAAACAAACTAAACCAAACTCACTGCCATCGAGTTGAATTTGACTCATAGTGACCCCCATTGGGTTTCTGAGGTGGTAAATCTTTATGGAAGTAGATTTTGCCATTTTCCTTGTGTGGAGTGGCTAGTGGGTTTGAACCTCCAGACTTCTGGCTAGCCATCAAATGCCTTAGGCACTGAGCCACCAGAGCTCCTTAACTCATCAAAAAGACAACAAAAATCCTCACATCTGACCCAATATGCAAACACATGATAAACAGTAAAAAGACTAAAGTTGTCAAGGATTTCATTTTAATTGGGTCCACAATCAACACAAATGGAAGCAGCAGTCAAGAAACTAGGTGATGTATTATACTGGGCAAATGTGCTGCAAAGAACCTCTTTAAAGTGTTATAATGGAAGCAGCAGTAAAGAAATCAGGTGACGTATTGCACTGGGCAAATGTTCTGCAAAAGACCTCTTTAAAGTGTAATAGAGCAAAGGTGTCACTTTGAAGACTAAGGTGCACCTGACCCAAACCATGGTATTTTAAAATTGTTTCCAATGCATGTGAAAGCTGGACAATGAATAAAGAAGACTGAAGAAGAACTGAAGCATTGGAATTACGATATAGGCAAAGAACAGACTGCCAGAAGAATTAATAAATCTTTCTGAGGAAGGCACTCTGGTGGCATAGTGCCTAAGGCATTTGACTGCTAACCAAAAGGCTGGTGATTCAAATGCACTAGCTACTCCTTGGAAGGAAGATTGGGCAATCTACTTCTGTAGAGATACTGCCTTGGAAACCCAAG
>NW_006921902.1:2264297-2270307 GCF_000298275.1 Orycteropus afer afer | reverse complement strand
CAAAAGCTGCGCAGTGAATAAAAATTGATGCCTGTGGATTATGGTGTTGGCAAAGAGGGTTGAATTTACCATGGCCAGCCAGAAGAATTAATAAATCTTTCTGAGGAAGGCACTCTGGTGGCATAGTGCCTAAGGCATTTGACTGCTAACCAAAAGACTGGTGATTCAAATGCACTAGCTACTCCTTGGAAGGAAGATTGGGCAATCTACTTCTGTAGAGATACTGCCTTGGAAACCCAAGGGGTCCGTATGAGGGAAATGACACCACGGCAGTGAGGTTTTTTTTTTTTTTTTTTTTAAATCTGGGAAAAAGTATAGTCAGAATGCTCCTTAGAAGGCAGTATGGTTAGACTTCATCTCACCTATTTTGGATGTGTTATCAAAAGAGACCAGTCCATAGAGAACAATATCATGCTTGATGAAGTAGAGGGTCAGTAAAAAAAGCTGAGAATCCTCAATGAGATGAATTGACGCAGTGGCTGAAACAATGGGCTCAAACATCAACAATTGTGAGGATAGTACAGGATCAAGCAGTGTTTCATTCTCATGTACATAGGGTTGCTATGAATCTAACAATAACAACCACTCACCACTCCAGACAGCTGAAGGCCCATCTCACATGCCCACATCTATTTTTAGACCCTTGTTATTGTCCTCAGAGAATGCCTTTATTTTCTTGTAATCATCATCATCATTAATAACATCATCATCGTAGCTAAAATTAATTGAATCCTTGTAATATGTGAAAGCTCTTGTCTAATTCTTTATGTGAATTAACTCATTGAACCCTCCTAACAGCACCATGAGGCAGATGCTATAATTATCTCCATTTTACAGATGATAAAACTGTGATTTCCTTTAAAGAACAGGAACTCTCCTTTCCATTTCAGGGGGGATAAAAATTAAGGACTAAAGATTTAGTTAATAATTTCATAGAAGAGAAATCACTTTAATAAAGGAAAATGTTTTTTTAAAGTTCATGTAGTTAGTTCATGTGAGTCAGGACCAGCAGCCTATTTTCTTACTCTCAGCCTCATGCCAAATTTCTCTACTGTATGAAGTTCTACTTACTTCTTACCCTGTAGTCAAGATGTGATTTGCTGAGTGGAATACGAAAGAAGACAATAGTATAATTTTCATAAAGTATAAATTGGTGCCTTGTTTCATATCCCAATATTGCTGTTGATCTTTCAATCCTACCTTGATACTTGGAAGATATCAGAAGGGATTGTATTAGCTGAACACATAATTGTCTTCCTAGGAAAGCATTTCTTATAAATAAAAATTAAGTCTGTGGTGCAGTGAATTACTTAATATTGCCCTTCTAATCATAGTCTTTGTGACTTTCACACAATAATTGGGTTGTACAATGCAAATAAGGTGCATGACCCTTTGTGGAGGTGGGATTTTGCAAATAAGTTGTTTGGAACCCTAATGAGGAAATTAGTTAGTTTTGCCATCACAGAAGCAGGAGTGGGGGACCTTACTACCACAAAGAAGAAGAGATGAGAGTGAAGCACATCCAGTGGACCCAGGGTCCCTACAGTGAGAACCTCCTAAACCCAGAAGACAAAGAGAGAGCTACAACAGTAAAGACAGTGCAAGACAGTAAGACAGCAGCAGAGAAATGATAGCAACAGATTTAGGAGACTGGCATGAGACAGTGCAGTGGGCTACCTATCCCATGATAGGTAGGAGGCTTATTGTAGAGTGGAGTGCCTCTGGGCACTTGTCGATAGATCCAGGCTTTCTGACCCATAGACAGTGAGCTGAGCTCCTTCAGACTGAGGCTTACCGGAAAAATAGGGTATCCTTGGCACTAATTGGTAGCGCTAAAGAGCTTTGTAACATTCTTTCCCCACCAAAGCAGAGGCCAGACAGGCCCAAGAGGCCTAAGACGCCAAGAGTTGACAGGCCAACAGATAAGCCTTCCTGCAGGCATAGGTGAGAAGCTGTCCTGATGGAAGAACTGTATCCTGAGTTGTTCCTGATCATGCTACTTCTCCAATAAACCTATCATTATGAATATTGTATGTGAGTTCAGTGTGGGCCAGTACAATAAATTTTCAAACTAGCAGAGAAGTAAAGAGTGCCATAGGAGGGATGACTGGTGTCAGAACTGGTAAAAAGTTCAGAGTGTAGAGGTACATTTGACCTCTGCCTCGTATGAATTAGCCTTGGGCTGTCGATCTTGATTCTCCTTCTGCCTTGTGAAATTAGGAGGGCTGGTGCCTCCACATTATGACATTTTTTACACTCACAAATAAAGATCAAGTCCCTCAGTGAAGAGTGTTAGGATTTAAGAGTGTTAGAATTGACCACTTGTTTTTGAGTCAACTCCCACTCACAGTGACCCCATGTGTGTCAGAATAGAACTGTGCTCCATAGTGTCTTCAGTGGCTCATTTTTGTTAAAACAGATCACGGAGCCTTTCTTTAGAGGTATCTCTGGGTGGACTCTAACATCCAACTTTTTGGTTAGCAGGCAAGTACTTTAATCATTTGCACCATTCAGGGACTCCAGGTCAATGTTTTCCTTAATTTAATTTTTTTTTTTTGGAAATTATGTATATATATACTCTGGTAGTGTAGTGCCTAAAGCACTTGATTGCTAACCAGAAGGCTGGAGGTTCAAACCCACCAGCCATTCCTCGGAAGGAAGGTGGGGCAATCTACTTCTGCAGTGATACTGCCTCGGAAACCCAAAGAGGGATCGCTATGAGTCAGGTCCGACTCGACAGCACATAACAACAACAACAACAACAAATATATATATATATATATATATATATACTGAAGTATAGAAGACAACTAAATAGCTTCTGTATTATGCTTTTAAATTATATTGTTATGTATTTTATAGCAACATGGAAACACAAGAGTTTTCCATTTGCTGACTTTTAATCCTGAAGGCTTCTCTATCTTCATCCTAAAAGTTGACTGGAGATAGAAGGCAAAGTAGAACAAGCCAGAAAGGGTAGCTCTGAGAGTCCAGCTACCTTTAGAGTCTGATGGGTCATAAAGTTCAGGAAAAGGCAGGAAGAGGACTGAAATAGGCAGCCTTCTGAGCTAAGAAGTTAAAGAATCAGCCTGGATGGACAGTGGCCTAAAATCCCAGGAGGAAACTATCAGTTCATTCCACTGTTTTAAGATGACTGCTGAACTCATGGGTGTTGGGCTCCCACATCCTAACTACATTCAGTAAGAGTTCAGATCCCATGAGTAACCTTACCCCTCCTTTGGTCAGGCAGAATGCCAGGAAGGCCATGCAACAGATTCAGTGTTCTGCTTGTGTAAGGTTGTCTGCATCCCAACCTCCACCAATTTCTGTCTCATCACCTGTATTGTTTGTTTCCTCCTCACCCAAACCATTACTCCAAACAAAATGCCTCAAGTTTAACTTCCTGCCTGCCTGAATTGCCACCTGAATTGTCTTTTTCCTTTCTTTTGGCACCCAATCAAGTGTCTCATCTACGGGATAGCAATCATTCTGATTGGTAGTCATTAATTTCCTTCATAAAACCCAGGATTTCTGTCTCCATCATCTACTGTATGCCTCAAAACTTCCAGCCAGCAGCAGATTAGTGGTTGCTTGGGACCTGGGTGCAAGATTAACTGAAAAAATTATTAAGAAAAAATTTTGGGCTGTTGCAAATTATTTTCATTATGGTGGTAGTTATAAAAGTACCTACAATTATCAAATTAATAGACTGGTACACATAAAATATGTGCATTATAATGATTGTAAATTATACCCTAGCAAAGTTGATTTAAAAAACAAACTAACTCCCATCTTGGATTAGGAATGGCCCAGAGTTCTGAATCCTCACAGATTTTCTGGGCCTAACTGAGAAACAGGGAGCTCTGGTGGTGTAGTGCCTAAGGCATTTGACTGTTAACTGTTCAAACCCACCAACCACTCCTCAGAAGGAAATTTAGGCAATCTACTTCCATAGAACCTAAGGAGGGGTCGTTATGAGTCGAATTGACTCCATGGCAGTGAGAGTTTTTTTGAACTGAGAAACTGGGCTATACAGAAGATAAGATTAAAAAATACACTTTCCAGGAATTAACAAAACAAAACAAAAGTTGGAGTTCATAAGCACGCATAGCAAACCAAAAAAAACTAACTCACTGTCATTGAGTCTATTCTGATTCTTAGTGACCCACTGGTTTCTGAGGCAGTAAATCTTCACAGAAGTAGATTATTGCCCAGTCTTCCTTCCATGAAGTGGCTGGTAGGTTTGAACTTCCAGCCTTCTGGTTAGCATTCAAATGTCTTAGGCACTGTGCGCCAGAACTCCTTACCCATAGCAAACTAAAATCCAAACTTAGTGCCTTCGAGTCAAACCCAACTCATAGCAACCCTTCCTTGGGCAGTATCACTATGGAAGTAGATTGCCTCATCTTCCTTGCGAGGAGTGGCTGGTGGGTTTGAACTGCCAGCCTTCTGGTTAGTAGTCAAATGCCTTAGGCACTATGCCACCAGAGCTCCCTTACCCATAACAGGTCCAATTTAATGGTAAATGCTAAAATGGTGGCAAGAAGGGAGGTAGGGAGGAATAAAGTTGAATGAATGACACAAAAGCTTTCTACAGGAAGTCCACAGTGAGCCCTAGAGCTCAGGGGAATGCCTCCAGGACCACTAGCCAAAACACCAATTAGAAGGTGCTGAGCAGGAATGTGTGCATGTGTGTGTGTGTGTGTGTGTGTGTGTGTGTGTTGTCAGTGAACTGGACCATAGCTCTTGAAGCTTGTGGTCATATATCAGGTACTCAAACATGAAACCTAGAAATTACCCTGGAATTTTCCCTTATAAATGAATCTTCACTAATTAAGATTTGTTTTGTTTTGCTTTATCTTTCCATTTTTTTTTCCTACGAGAGGTCATAATAATAGGTAAAGGATTGGTTTTTGGAGTCAGACTGCCTAAGTTTAAATCCTGGTTTCTACTTACTAGCTATGAGTCCTCAGAGAATTTACTGAACCTCCTTGAGCCTCAATTTCATAATCTCTAAAATAGGATATTAACAGCATTGATTTCATAGAGTTATTGTGAGAATCAAATGAGTTAAAACATGCGATGCATTTAGAATAGTGCTTGGAACATAATAAATGCTCATTAAATAAGTTTGACTATGATTAACTACTGTTAATATCTTCTGAATCTGTCCACTTTTTTCCCTCATCGTCTTTCCCAAACCAAATCACTCTTTGACTGCTTAGATAAGCATAATGACTTCCCTCCTAGTTGCCCTGTTTTAAGTCTTGCTCCTCCTTGTCAATCTTGTCTTCATACTGTAGCTAAAGTAAAATTATTTTTTAATGAAAAATTATCCTGTCATTTTCCTGCTTAACACCTTAACAACTTTTCATTGCTCTTTTATTAAATCCAAAGCCCTAACATAGCTTCAGGGCATTACCTGGCCAGTACCCATCTCCCCAATATTAACTCATCCTTGCTTCTGTTCATGAAGCGATCATGGACTATGCTGCCCTTCTTTCAGATTCTCCAAGGCCATATATTCTGGCCCATCTCTGAGCTTTTGTACAGATGCATCAATAAGCCTGGAAGTTTATCTTCCCCTATTTTCAACTATTCAGCATCCTCTCAAGAGTATTTCATTGGATTGTGTTTCTCTGACCTGACAAGCTCAGTTGAGTCCCTCTAGTATTTTATCCACCCATTCCCACTTTGTAACTTTCATCACTTTCACTATTTTGTCCATGACTCATCTCCCCACTCCATTATAAGTCTCAAGATAGTAAAGATCATATCTTGAACATCATATAGTAATGGTCACATAGCCCATATACCACATATAGATATTAATAACTGAACATAATAGGTGCTCAATAAAATTTGTGTATATATTTTTCCATTGTTTAGCACTACAGATCTATTCTCAAGTCTACATGTCACCACAGTAGGACAAACCGACAGACAAGTTTGTCTTGCTGTTGGAGACCTCTTGTATCACCCCCACCTGGGTCCCTGTGGCTGACTGTAC
>NW_006921902.1:2237238-2261351 GCF_000298275.1 Orycteropus afer afer | reverse complement strand
CTGCGATGATGGGCTCAAGTATAGCAGGGATTGTGGGGCTGGCGCGGGATCAGGCAGTGTTTCTTTCTGCTGTGCATGGGGTCGCTATGAGTCGGAAACACCTCGACGGAACTTAACAACAACAACAACAACACAGATCTATTTATCTATCTATCTATCTGTCATCTAGCACTTATCTATATATTCTCTCAGCTCTAATTGGAAAATGAAAGGGCTAAGGGAAATATTTTTTCATCTGTCCCAGTTTCCAGTTGGTGGATAGTATACTACACTAAAAATAATAAGGCCTAGGATCACATCATTCTTCTGCCACCCTCTATACCTGTGACTTAAGCAAATTGGTCAAGTCACTGAGTCTGGTTGGTTTCTTTATCTGTTGTTGTTATTGGTAGTTCCTGTCAAGTTAGCTCTGACTCACAGTGACCTTATATATAACAGAAGGAAATGTGGTCTGATCCTTTACTTTATTTGTAAAGTAAAGATAATTCTATCTACCCACAGGGCCATGGTGATAAACCATATTTAAAGTCCCTAGTATAATGCCTAGCGTATGATGGACAGCAATAAACATTATCCTTTTACTGCCCCAATCCCTGCAGTTGTGTTTCTTCATCTAGTTCTAAGAAGAAAAGAGTGAGTTATCAAAAAATAAACTGGCATGTTGGATGGGAAGGGATGGGAGCACCTCTACAGACTTGTCAGCATTGCCATGAACTATTGTACCCAGAATCATGGGCAAAATGGCACCCATGACAGCCCCATCTCTCTCTCTCTCTCTCTTTTTTTAAAGAGTGTCCAGTTAGCTAGTAAGTTGTGACTATAAGTTAAAGCTACACCAATGTTCAGTACTCAGATTTCTGAAAAAGTTATTCATCACGTCTTCCTCTCTTATGACAAATAAACTTTGAGCTCTTCAGGTTTGAGCTTTTTATATTTCTTAGTAACCATCCACTCCTCGGAAGGAAGATGGGGCAATCTACTTCCGGAATGATACTGCCTCAGAAACCCAAGGTGGGGTCACTATGAGTTGGGTCAGACTCGAGGGCATATAACAACAACAACAGTTTAATGGTGGGAGCTCTGGTGGTTGTTGTAGTGCCTAAGTCATTTGACTGCTAACCAGAAGGCTGGAGGTTCCTTGGAAGGAAGATTGGTCAGTCTTCTTTTATAGAGATACTGTGTTGGAAACCCAAGGAGGGGTCGCAATGAGTTAGAACTTAATAGTTTTTGTTTTGGATTTTGATGGTGTGTTCAAAGCAAGACTGGATTAAGATATGTGAAGGCTCTAAATACTGATAATCTATTCTGTCCCCTTCTCTGCTTATGCACACAATTGAACAGACTATGTGAGATACATGTATATGTGTATATATATATATATGTGTGTGTGTGTGTGTGTGTGTATAAGTATCTGTTCATACATACATGTGTGTGTGTGTGTGTGAAGGAGCTCTGGTGGAGCAGTGGTTAAAGCATGTGGCTGCTAACCAGAAGGCTGACAATTCTCCATGGGAAAAAGATCAGGCCATCTTGCTTCCATAAAGATGCACAGCCTTGGAAACCCTATGGGGCAGTTCTACTTTGTACTGTACAGTCACTATAAGTTGGAATTGACTCAGTGTCAGTGGGTTTGGTTTTTGGTTTTATCTGTGTGTCTGTGTCTTAGCTATCCATGATATAACTTCTTTTTATATGTGGCTATAATGTTAGTGATTGAACACAAAACTGGTATATGCCATTTTAGTGGAATGAGATGAATTAGATTATAAAATTTTTAGTGGATGCAGCGTCCTAAAATTTTTACTATATACCATGTTTTCTACAAAAAGAATGTTCCACATATTCTACAACAAAGAAAATGAATCAATGAACTTGTTTTAACAATCAATGTAAAATTCTGTTGATCTTCCACAAGGATAAATTGCCTTTTATCAATTTTGCTTTAAATAGCTCATACTTCAAATTGCATTCTCATTTTGTAATAAAATGCTTATAAGTAAAAAATCAAAAGCTGTCATAAAAGAAAATATGATCAGAAAACAAATATTAGAACAAATTACTATATTTTATTTTTCAATAGATCTTTCATCTCCAACATGTTATAATTAAAAACACATATTTCTAGTCTGTGTTCTTACAAATTCTTCAATTATCTAATCACAATTAAGCTGCAGGGTAATAATAAGGATAATGAACTGAGTCTTTCTGGAATCATTGCCGTACACTGAGGGTATTTGAGTCTTCTTAGGGACAAAGAGGAGCATTCTGTTGTGCAGTTTGTGATTGATAAAGTTTGGAATATGCATAAAACAATTTAAACATTAGGAAATAGACATTGTAATTTATCTTCTATTATGAAATCATACATACCCACATGAATAAAATTTGTCTTTCCTGAATCTGTAAACTTAGTTTTCCCATAAGAATGAAATTGTCACATATCTCTGTAAAGATTTATATTTAAGTTAGTGGAAAAGGTCTGCACTAATTTTTTGGATGCCTTCATGCATTCTTCACTAGGTAATTTCCACACTGTTTAAGAAGAAAAATCTATTTGAAAGAACTTCATACACTATTGTCCTTTTCATGAAAGATTCAAGTGTGTCAAAGATGGTGTAGTATGTGGTTATGAAAAATTGAGCTCTAGCACTCAATGATATTTCTGGGGTACTTCTATCAATTATTTGTTTCTTTCTAATGCTTCTGTGATAGCAAACTGCTTGATATTGACAGTATTTGTTTACTTGCATTTTCAAAATCTTCATATAGCCAACATAAATACACACTCTATTGTTTGCATTTAGTTGGCGATGTTTTCAACTTCTCTTTTGGTATGTCCTTTCTTTGTCTGGTCTTCAGCAATGTTTTCTAAGTCATCTAGAATCTGAGTGTGTGATTCTAGGATTCTACTCCTTGCTAAAGCATGTGTTTCCCAACATGTATTAACACATGTATTAGAAAGACATTTTGTTGCAATAAAAGTAACAATGCATTGCAAAATAACTTTCCAATACTGACGTTCTTCATTAATTTGTGTTTCCAGTTCATAAGGTAAGCCAAAAGCATGTGTTTGGTTTAAAGATGACAATACACAATCTCTGTAAATTGAACTTCTTTCTATATAATTATAAATACATACGTAAATACACATATGTGTGTGTGTGTGTGTGTGTGTGTATAACTAGAGCAACAGTGGATGCAGAATTTGGAACAAGTGCTCTTATATTCATATTGATATTAGTGATTTCAGTATTAGTGGTATTAGTATAATGATTTGTACACATTTAACTGGCACATTCAACAGAAGTCTCTTCTGATTCCTTACATTTTAAAAAATGAAGTTAATTTTGGAATTGTCTTTAGGGATTCACAAATCATTTACTTTTTATCTTCTGCAAGTGTTTGTCTTTGTGCTCCACTTAGTTATTGCTGTTTCATTTTATCTGGATATAAAATTATAACATTTTTAAAATTTGATTCTACCATAGTAAATAAATTGAATAACTGAAAATAAAGTTTATAAAACAATTAAAAATTATAAAATAAAATTTACATTAGAATTTTAACATCAACACAAAATTTATATTTGTAAATTGTTGTTGTTGTTGTTATTTGCCATCGAGTCGGCCCCGACTCATAGCGACCCCTCCTTGGGTTTCCGAGGCAGTATCACTACGGAAGTAGGATTGCCCAACCTTCCTTCCGAGGAGTGGCTGGTGGGTTTGAACCGCCAGCCTTCTGGTTAGCAGTCAAGTGCCTTAGGCACTATGCTACCAGAGCTCCTATTTGTAAATTATTAAGTAAAAAAATTGATTTGGGACATGCAATTTTATTCTTCAGGAGGTCTGAGAGAGTCAAAAATAGTACTTACAAAGCAGTCAGAAATAATTTCATTCATTTGTCATATGATGTTTGTTGGTGGGCCTTTCACAGATCTCCATGAGTATTTTTCATCTTGAAATAATACTTAAAAACTTGGCCACTCACTTTCTGTACTTTGATATTGCATCTTCACAGTTCATTGGACTACTGCTGATACCCACAAGGGAAAGAGCAATCACAAAGCTCATGACACAAATACAAATATATGATCAATCTGAAAACTGATTTTGATTTACGTTGCACAGAACAGGATAAGATACATCATGAGCCATGTGACTATAAAGCCATTGGCATGTTCTTATCTGGTCAACAAGAGAGAAATCAATGTGAGGTAATACCCGATCATTCTCAAATGAAAAAGAAAATATAATTGTTTTTATATACACAATTTATAAAATGGTATCAGTTTTATTTAGTGTGTTTCTGGTGTGAGAATCAATGAATTGATATATGTAACAATATAGATTGTCCAGAAATACTTTTATGAATTATAAAAATTGCATGTATGAATAGGACATTTTTTAGAAATAAGAAAGTGTATTCAATAAGTTATGCTACACCAATTGATTAACTAATAGTGAAAAACCTATAGAGAGACCAACTCCAAAGTAAATTATAATAGGACTAGTAAAACAAAACAAAAAAAAACAAACACACTGCCATCAAGTAGGACCCGACTCATAGTGATCCCTCCTCGGGTTTCCAAGGCAGTATCACTACAGAAGTAGATTGCCCAACCTCCCTTCCAATGACTACTAAGGAGAAAGTAAAATGCAAAACTATTAAAACTAGATGTTGTTGTTGTTATTGTTGTTAAGTGCCGTCGAGTCGTTTCCGACTCATAGCGACCTCATGCACAGCAGAACGAAACACTGCCCGATCGCGCACCAGCCCCACAATCCCTGCTATACTCGAGCCCATCATCGCAGCCACTGTATCAATCCATCTCGTTGAAGGCCTCCCCCTCTTTCGTCAACCCTCCACCCTACCAAGCATGACATCCTTCTCCAGGGAATGGTCCCTTCTTACAACATGACCAAAATAGGTGAGACGAAGTCTGGCCATTCTTGCTTCCAAGGAGCATTCTGGCTGCACTTCCTCCAGGACAGATCTGTTAGTTCTTTTAGCAGTCCATGGTACTTTCAGCATTCTTCGCCAGCACCACAACTCAAAAGCATCAACTCTTCTTCGGTCTTCCCTATTCATTGTCCAGCTCTCACATGCATACAAGGTGATTGGAAATATCATGGCTTGTGTCAGGCGCACCTTAGTCCTCAAGGAGATATCCTTGCTCCTCAGCACTTGAAACAGTTCCTTCGCAGTTGACTTTCCCAATGCTACACGACGTCTAATGTCCTGACTGCTGCTTCCGTTGGCATCGATTGTAGAACCAAGCAATATGAATTCCTTGACAACCTCAATCTTCTCTCCATTGATTGTGATGCTGCTCATTGGTCCAGTTGTGAGGATTTTTGTTTTCTTTATGTTGAGATGTAATCCATACTGCAGACTGTATTCTTCAACCTTCATCAGTAGGTGCCTTAAGTCATCCTCACTTTCAGCAAGCAAAGTTGTATCGTCTGCATATCTCAGGTTGTTAATGATTCTTCCTCCAATCCTGATACCACGTTTTTCTTCATATAGTCCAGCTTCTCGGATTATTTGCTCAGCATATAGATTGAATAAGTGTGGAGAAAGAATACAACCCTGACGCACTCCCTTCTTGATTTTAAACCATGTAGTGTCCCCTTGTTCTGTTCGAACGACAGCCTCCTGGTCAAGGTACAGATTCCTCATGAGTACAATCAAGTGCTCAGGGATTCCCATTCTTCTCAATGTTATCCATAATTTGTCATGATCCACACAATCAAATGCCTTTGCATAGTCAATAAAACACAGGTAAACCTCTTTCTGGTATTCTTTGCCTTGAGCCAAGATCCATCTGACAACAGCTATGATATCCCTTGTTCCACGTCCTCTTCTGAATCCGGCTTGAACCTCTGGAAGTTCTCTGTCAATATACTGCTGCAAACGTTTCTGAATTATCTTCAGTAATATCTTACTTGCATGTGATATTAGTGATATTGTTCTATAATTTCTACATTCTGTGGGATCACCTTTCTTTGGAATGGGCACAAAAACTAGATGTGAATCTAAGTAAATAGGCATGGGATCCAGGATAGTGAAGTGTGTCTATGGATCAAAATAATGATATAAGTAACAGGAAAGATTGATGGATTGACAGCATTAAAATTAAATCCATCATCGAATTTGAAAATAACCACCAATATGAAAAATATTTTAACAATGTGACAAATTATTAGTATCTTCAATATATGAAGAACTCTTAAAGCAGTAAGAAAAACATGACTGTTTCAGTAGCAAAAATAGGAAAAAGATATGAAGAGCTAGTTAAAAAATATGTTAATGGTCATAAACATACCCAAAACTTCAAATAACTTTTCATCAAAGAATTCAAATTAATGTAACAGTAAGATCCTCCTCTTTTTGTCTGACAAGCTGGCAAAGATTAGTAAAATGTTAATAATCCACTTTGGCAGCACCATTACAAGCTGGGTATTCTCAAATACTACTGTTGGAGATATAAACTGAAAAGCAGTTCAGCTGCATGCTACAAAGGTATTAAAATACTTACGCAATGTTGCCTGTGTTCTCATTTATAGTATTATATCCTAGGGTGGTAAACAAACAAATAAACAAAAATCTCAAAATAAAAGGTTTTTATAAGAGGTTATCCATGGAGTGTTCTGTGAAAAAATGAAGTAGTGGAAATAATCTAAAATCCCAGATTTAGGATTTTATGATTTTAAATGTGATGCACAATATGAACTTACTGAACATTCTATGTTTCATTAATTGATGCAACATATGTTGAGCTCTTTCTCTTAGAAATGGTTCTACGGTCTGGGAATGCAATAATGAACCAATTCAACAAAAATCCCAGCCACTTGGAGTTTACTGCTCGGAAGGAAGGTTAGTCAATATACTTCCATAGTGATACCGCTTTTGGAAACCCAAGGAGGGGTCACTATGAGTCAGATCCCACTTGATGGCAGTGAGTGAGTGAGTTGGGAGTTCACATTTTTTGTAGAGAGAAAATAGACAAAACAACATAGACAAACTATAGCAAATGTTGGAAGAAATGAGTTCTAAGAAAAAAATAAGTAAAGCTGGGTAGGTGATGGGGAATGGCAAGGGATGAGGTGATGGGACTGCAAGTTTTGCTGGATTGTTGCAGTCAGCTTCACTTGGAAGATGACATTTAATTGAATGTATGGTCAGTTAAATGCATGTGTGAGAAGAGAAAAAAGCAGTCCATAGAAGAAAAGAGGCCACAAACACTCTGAGAAAAAAGCATACCTGGTGTGTTCAATAAACAGCAAGGAGGAAGTGTGGTTGGTACTAAGTGAGCAAGGAAGAAGGTGGGAGGAGAGAAGGACAGAGAAGTAAGGCAGGGGAAGAAGTGAAGAAGGTGCAGACATAGCGCAGGGTCTTGTGGGCCATTTTAAAGACTTTTTCTTTTGCTCTAGGTGAATTACAAAACCACTGATAAGTTTTTGACAGAGGAGTAACATGAAATGACTTGTGTTTTTAAATGATCACTCTGGCTGCACTGTATTGTTTATAAACTCGAGGATGCAAGATGGTGGAGAGGGCTTGTTAGGAGACAATTTTGCAATAAGTCAAGAAAGAGATGATGGTGAAATCGGTAGAGGTGGTAAACAGTGTCTGGTTTAAGGCAAAGGGAACAGAATTTCCAAATGGATTAGGCATCTTCTGTAAACAAACAAACAAACAAAAAAAAAAACAGAAATCAAGGATGAACTGGAGATTTTGGCCCTAGCAGCTGGAAGGATGGAGCTGACATTCACAGAGCTGAGGAAGAATGTCAGTCTTGGACGTATTAGCTTTGAGATGTCTCCTGGAGATTCAGGTGGAGATGGCTATGTTCACAGATGTTGGCAATGAGTCTGCAGTTTAGGGCAGAAGTCTTGCCCTAAACTGCAGACTTTTAGGAATCATCAATATATAAATGGTATTTTTAACCCATAATTCTTGATGAGGTGACAAAAAAGCATGAGTATATACAAGAAGGTAAGTCATTCAGTGTGTGAATCCTGGCATGGTGATATTGAAAGAGTAAAGAGTAAAAAGTAACCAGGAAAAGAGGTGAAGAAGGAGCAGTCTTTGTGATAGAAGAGATGAAAAACAAGAATGTAGTATTCTAAGACTAAGGAAAGAAAATGTGATGTAGAAAAGAAAGGATCAACAGTATGAAATGCTGCTACATAGGTCAAGTATGATGAGAATTACAGACAGGACATTGGATTAACAATGCTGGAGTCATTGATGACTTTGACAAGTACAATGCTAGTGTGTGGTGGGCACAAATGCATAACTGGAGTCAGTTTAAGAGAGATGGAAAGGAAAGCTATTAGAGATCAAAGTGAGAGTTCCTATCGAAGGCTGAGTCATCCACTGAAGCAGAGAAGTCATCCCCCTTCATTGCCTCAAAGACAATTCCCAGCTCTTTCTCCTGTGTCATCAGCTTCCCCCTTCTCCTGGATTACTCCCATCAGCATACAAATATTCTACAATTTTGCTCATCTGTTTTTAAAGACTACCTAATTACATAGGAAAAATGCTTACAATATCTTCTTAAATGAAACATATAACACCAAGTAATGCGCTCAGTGTGATGCTACCATCCCCAACAGCAAAGCCTCCCCAGTATTTTTCTACTCCTCATACCTAAGGAAGGCAAGGATGAGAGAAGAGTACTACTTTCTCATACTCTCCTTTTACTCCAGTTTTTATCTAGCTCCCTACTGGATACTTGTTCTTGGTTTTGTTTCTAGCAATTATCATATTCCCTGACATCAACCCAAACGTGGGATTCAAGCTCCTTGATTTACCAATCTACTGATTCTCAAAGTGTGGTCTCAAGATCACAGCCATGCTCAGGCCTCATGTTAAACTCTGAATCAGAAGCTCTGGCAGTGGGACCCAGAAATCCCTGATGTATCAACCCATCTTAAGGCTATTCTGATTAACTATTCTAAAGCTTCAATAAATCCATGACTGTGGCACACAGATAACGTTTTGATCATGGCATCTTTTAATTAACTAGAAGGATCACATCTCATGCCACACTGTAAACATTTAAAAATGACCAATACATTTACACACACACACACACACACATACATTGTTGTTAGATGTTGTTGAGTTAGTTCTGATTTATAGTGACCTCATGTACAGCAGAATGAAATTCTGGCCGGTCCTGTGCCATCTTCACAGTCATCGCTGTTAGAATCCATTTTTGCAGCCACTGTGTCAATCCATCTCATTTAGAGGTGTTTCTTTTTCACTCAGCTTCTACTTCACCAAGTATTCTTCCTTCTCCAGGGATTGGTCCTTTCTGATTTGCTGTTGTTAGGTGCTGTCAAGTTAGCTCTGACTCATAGCAACCTTATGTATAACAGAACAAAACACTGGTCCTGCACTAGCTCACAATCTTTGCTATCCCTGAGGCCATTGTCCTAGCCACTGTGTCAATCCATTTCATTTAGGGTCTTCCCTTTTTTGCCAACCTTCTGCTTTACCAAGCATAATATCCTTCTCCAGGCACCAATCCCTTCTGACAACATGACCAAAGTACTTCAAATAAGTTTGGCCATTCTCACTTCTAAGGAGCATTCTAGCTGTACTTCTTCCAAGACAGAGTTGTTTGTTCTTCTGGCAATTCATGGTACCTTCGATATTCCTTGCCAACATAATTTATGCATTATCCAGCTTTTATATGCATATGAGGCTATTGAAAATGCCATAGCTTGGTTCAGGTGCATCTTACTCTTCAAAGTGACATATTTACTCTTTAACATTTTAAAGAGGTCTTTTGCAACACATTTGCCCAGTGCAATACGAAGTTTGATTTCTTGACTGCTGCTTCTATGAGTGTTGATTGTGGATCCAAGTAAAATGTAATCCCTGACAACTTCAATCTTTTCTCCTTTTGTTGTGATATTGCTTATTGGTCCAGGTGTGAAGACTTTTGTTTTCTTTATGTTGAGATGTAATCCATACTGAAGGATGTAATCCCTGATCATCATTAGTAAGTGGTTCAAGTCTTCTTTTCTTTCAGCAAGCAAGGTTTGTCATCTGCATACTGCACGTTGTTAATGAGTCTTCCTCCAATCCTGATGCCACATTCCTCTTCATATAGTCTAGCTTCATGGATTATTTGCCCAACATACAGATTGAATAAGTATAGTGAAATGATCTAACCCTGACACTCACCTTTCCTCATATTAAAACTTTCAATGTTCCCTTTTTCTCTTCGAATAATCACCTCTTGGTTTATGTACAGGCTCCTCATGAGCACAGTTAAGTGTTCTATAATTCCAATTCTTCACAATATTATCCAGAATTTGTGATCCACACAGTGAAATGCCTTTGCATAGTCAATAAAGCACAGGTAAACATCTTTCTGGTACTCTGCTTTTAAGCTAAGATGCATCTTACATCAGCAATGATATCCTTTATTCCACACACTCTTTCGAATCTGGCTTGAATTTTTGGCAGCTCTGTATCAGTGTACTGCTGCATTGTTTTTAAATCATCTTCAGCAAAATTTTACTTGTGTGTGATATTAATGATATTGTTCGATAATTTCTGCACTCAGTTGATTCATCTGTCTTTGGAATGGGTGCAAATATGATGATAACATGTCCAAATTATATGAGACAAAGTCTCACCATCTTCTCTTCTAAAAAGCATTACAGCTGTCCTTCTTCCAAGACAGATCTGCTCATTTTTCTGGCAACCTGTGATACATTCAATAATCTTCACCAATACTGTAATTCAAATGCATCAATTTTTCTTTGGTTTTCCTTATTTCTTTTGCAGTTTCCACATGTATATGAGGCAATTAAAATATGATAGATGGATGAAGCATACTGTGGTGGTTAAGTTTTGTGTCAACTTGCCTGGGCCTGGTTGAGTGGCTGGGCAGCTGAATGTAGTTATTCCCCATGATGAGACTGGTAATTAACTCCATGGTGAAATCTATTGGAGCAGCTGAGTAACTGCTTTGGGTATGTGGTCTGTTTTCCATGTATAAGAAACAGCTTTGGGAATGGTCTCTAGCTTATGGTACACTTGACACCTGCATGTAGCTGTGTTGTTGTTGAGCAATCTACCATGGTCTACCGACCTTGGGACTGAATTAATGGCCTGACGTGTGGTTTGGTAACATCAGGACTGTGCCTTTTTACTTGTCAACCTTGGGCTTGTCAATCTCAGCAGCCAACAGCTGTCTGAGTGAAGAAAAGCCTCTAGCTCCAGTGGGCCGGAAACAGGAAGCAGAGCTGAAGCCCAAGGTTGAGGGGTTTTCAAACAGCCCCTAGAGCCTGGCACTTTTAACTCAGACTTAAAGCCTCCAACCTGTAAGAGAATAAACTCCTTTGTTCAAACATCCCATTTGTGGTATACTCTTGTCAGAGCAGCACTGTTGTTGTTGTTATGTGCCGTCGAGTCGGCCCCGACTCATAGCGACCCCTCCTTGGGTTTCCGAGGCTGTATCACTACGGAAGTAGGATTGCCCAACCTTCCTTCCGAGGAGTGGCTGGTGGGTTTGAACCGCCAGCCGTCTGGTTAGCAGGCAAGTGTCTTGGCCACTATGCTACCAGAGCTCCCAACACATACTTTAGTTCTCAAAGTGGTATCTTTGCCCTTTAATACTTTAAAGAGATCTTTTGCAACATATTTGCCTAGTACGATATGTTATTTGATTACTTGACTACTGTTTCCATGGGCTTTGATTGTGTATCCAAGTAAAATAAAATCCTTGACAACTTCAATCTTTTCTTAATTTACCATTATGTTGCTTATTGGTTCGGGTGTGAGGATTTTTGCTCTCTTTATGTTGGGGTGTAATCTATACTGAAGTCTGATTTTTATCTGTAAGTGTTTCAACTCCTCTTCACTTTCAGCAAGCAAGGTCATGTCATCTTCACATTGCAGGTTGTTAATGAGTCTTCCTCCAATCCTGATGTCACATTCTTCTTCATATAGTCCATCCTCTCAAATTATTTGCTTAGCATACAAATTGAATAAATATGATGAGAAGATACAATCTTGACACACACCTTTCTTGATTTTAAACCTTTTACCATCACCTTGTTCTGTTGGAACAACTTCCTCTTGGTGTATGTACAGGTTCTTCATGTAAATATATATATTTGTGTGCATGTGTATACATAATTATGTAATGTATGTGTATATGTATATATGTACACACACCCTATAGATAGATTGTATATAAGCAATTATTTATAACTGATTAGATAAGAAATACCTTTTGTTTTCTTCTCCTCTTCCTTCTCTTCAGTCTTTTCTGGGTTCTCTGTCTTCTCCTTCTTTTCTTTTCTTTTCTTTCTTTCTTTTTTTTTGTTCTTCATGTTTTCCTTTTTGCATTTTCCAAATTTTCTGCACTGGACATATTTTATTTTTATGTTAGAAACAAGGGAAGTCCAAAAACAATGAAGAATGAATTAAAGAAGGCAGAAAAGCAGGCTGAAAGGAATTAAAAATGAAAGGAAAGGAAATAAAGAGCATCGCCCTAGCTTCTTTGAAGAACCTTCAGTGTGGTATGCCGGCAGTGCAAGTCCATGAAGGGAAATGGGGAAAGACACTAGTTAAGAGGTAGAGGTTTTAAGATATGGCCATCAAAAACAAAAGCAAACTCACTGCCATCAAGTCCTTTCTGACTTATAGTGACCCATTGGGTTTCCAAGGTCATAAATCTTTATGGAAGCAGACTGCCTTATCTTTCTTCTACAGAGCATCTGGTAGGTTCAAACCACCATCCTTTTGGTTAGCAGCCAAATACCTTAACCATTACAATACCAGGGATCCTCTGCAGTGGGTGTCTGTGTCCTCAAGTGTTTTACCCCATCCTCTGTAGCTGCTGCCAAGTGCCTCATTAGAACAGCATAAGGCTAGGAATTTAGTCTTTTTTCATATGGCATGCTACACATTCAATGTATAATTAAAGAGGGAAAAATTTGGAGAAACAAAATAGAAAATAGTTAAATACATGTTGTAAATATAAACTTCACAACACTTTACAGAACAAGTAAAAGAGAGACAGAGAAAAGACAACAATCCTGCTAAGCACAAAAGGGTCTTGGTGTCATTTAACCATGTTAAAGTTCAGTTTCTAACCATTTCCTCCTATCTGCATGGTTCAGCCTGGCCTGTCTCACCTTACCCTCAGCTGTTAAGTGAAATCCAAATGTTAAATGCTTCATTAATATTTCCTGCCACCGAGAACAATTGTGTCTCAATTGATTTTCTGAACTTCACTAGGTCCAATTCTTTCCTTTTTATTTTTTGAAGAACTTACCTCTGAAAAACTTTCCTCTCTTATGTGTGTTATCCTTTTCTCTTTCTTCTCATTAATTTTTTTTTTTTTTTTTTTTTTTTTTGCACAAGAAGGATTTGTTTCTGCGGTAGAATTTCACCTTCCACCTAGGAGACCTAGTTCAATTCTCGGAACATGTACCTCAAGTGCAGCCACCACCTGTCAGTGGAGGCTTGTGTGTTGCTATGATGGACAGATTTCAGGGAAGTTTCCAAACTAAGATTGGGAAGAAAGTCCTGAAGATCTACTTCTGAAAATCAGCCAGAATAAAAATCTATAGATCACAGCAGTCTGATATTTTTGTGCAGGGGATCACCATGAGCTGGGGATCAACTCTACAAGCAAACAATAACAAGTAACCATATTCTTTTCCCTTTCTGTTTCCAAATTATACTAAGGCAACTCCCCTCCTCTTTACATCAGTTTAATGTATCAAGACATAGATTAAACAAATGCCACAATTATAAGTACCACAGATGTAAAGCATATATCTTCATACAGAGCCATCCTTCACTAGCTCCTCTGTCTTTCACTTGCAATGTCTAACGCTGCCTTTCATTTACATTGCTCTTATCCTTCCACAGAGACATGCTTAACTGGCTAATCTCCAAAGCCTTTTCTAATTCCCACAGTCAATGTATTGGGGTTTGTGTAGGTACTATTTCTCCTGATTTTTGTTCATTGACATTAATTAAGAACAGGCTCCTTAATTTTGTAAGCTGGAGCAGTCTTAGAATCACACTTGCTTAATAAGTGTTTTTATAATGATGATATTGAAATGTGAGATCTATTTGTATATGAAATTATGCTAGGTGCTTCAGGAAGACTCACAAAAAACACCACCAACTCCTCGGAGCTTGTGACTGACCATTATCTCAAACTTAGTCACAAGCTGCAAGAAGTTTGGGAAATTCAGTCTGCAAGGGAATAGCTAGATGCTCAATGAAAATTTGGAATGGGAAGAACTGGCTTCCACTACTCAAAGTAAGAAAAAGAGATTAGTTTCTGTGAGGCTAGTAGAAGTCTCTGGCATGTTATACCAAGGTAAACACAGTTTGGATTGGAGAATGGGTTCATGACAGGGAAAGAAGCAATGAAAAGATAGAGGCCAGTATACAATTTCTACACATGTGTACAGTAAGACTGAGCTAGGTAAATCATAGTTTCTTACCTAATTAATCCAAGAATACTTCCTAAAGACAAATCCATTTACAGCAGTTAGGGCAAACTTAGGCCAAAGATGAGTATGTGACAAATGCATGAAAAGATTGTTTTAGCATTTCCAATTATTTTCTCTACCAATCCACTAAACTTTATAATAAGTCCTGGAATTAGGTACTGTTAGGACTCCAATGTTATTTTGCTTTTAAAAAATTATTTTTAGCTATTCAGTGTCTTTTGCACTTACATATGAATTTTAGAACTAGCTTATTAATTTCTACTAAAAAAAAAAAAAAGACTCCTGGAACTTTTATTGGAATTATATTAATTTAGGGAGAAATGACACTTTAAGTATATTGAGCATATAACACCTTAAGAATACTGGGTCCTTGTTGTTTATTTAGGTCTCTTTAATTTATTTCAACAATATTTCATAGTCTTCCATGTACAGGCCTTAGACATCTTTATCCTTAAATATTTTAATATTTGATATTTTTAAAACATTTTGCAAATTCAATTTCATAATATTCATTGCTTATATATAGAAATAAAATTAATTTTTGCATATATTATTTTTTTGTATAGTGTTGTTATACTCACTTATTAGTTCTAGTAGCCTTTTTGTAGATTTTGTCAGATACTCTATAATATGAATAAGGTATTTTTATCCACAACTTAATTTACTTTTCAATATTGCTTTTACAATTTTTTATGTGGGATAAGAGCAATCTTTATACTATGGAGCCCAAATAATGAAGCTAGGCACTTATGAGTTTTTCACTTGATGCATCATGCATTTTTAGGTCTTCCAGTCTATAATGAAATGTGCAAAGACCTGGAGTCTGAAAACCAAAAAGGAAGAACACGCTCAGCATTTCTCAAACTGAAAGAACTGAAGAAAAAATTTAAGCCTCGAGTTGCAATATTGAGAGATTCTATGGGCAAGATATTGAATGATGCAGGAAACATCAAGAGAAGATGGCAGGAATACACAGAGTCACTGTACCAAAAAGAACTGATCAATCTTCATCCATTTCAGGAAGTGACATATGATCTAGAACCAATGGTAATGAAGGAAGAAGTCAAAGCTGCAATGAAAGAACTGGCAAAGAACAAGGCTCCGGGAATTGATGGCATACCAATTGAGATATTTCAACAAACAGATGCCCCATTGGAGGCACTCACTCAGTTATGCCAAGAGATTTGGAGGACAGCTACCTGGCCAACTGACTGAAAGAGATCCATATTTGTGCCCATTCCAAAGAAAGGTGATCCCACAGAATGTAGAAATTATAGAACAATATCATTAATATCACATGCAAGTAAGATCTTACTGAAGATAATTCAGAAACGTTTGCAGCAGTATATTGACAGGGAACTTGCAGATGTTCAAGCCAGATTCAGAAGAGGACGTGGAACAAGGGATATCATAGTTGTTGTCAGATGGATCTTGGCTCAAGGCAGGGAATACCAGAAAGATGTTTACTTGTGTTTTATTGACTATGCAAAGGCATTTGATTGTGTGGATCATGACAAATTATGGATAACATTGAGAAGAATGGGAATCCCCGAGCACTTGATTGTACTCATGAGGAAACTGTACCTTGACCAGGAGGCTGTTGTTCGAACAGAACATGGTTTAAAATCAAGAAGGGAGTGTGTCAGGGTTGTATTCTGTCTGCACACTTATTCAATCTATATGCTGAGCAAATAATCCGAGAAGCTGGACTATATGAAGAAAAACGTGGTATCAGGATTGGAGGAAGAATCATTAACAACCTGAGATATGCAGACGATACAACTTTGCTTGCTGAAAGTGAGGATGACTTAAGGCACCTACTGATGAAGGTTGAAGAATACAGTCTGCAGTATGGATTACATCTCAACATAAAGAAAACAAAAATCCTCACAACTGGACCAATGAGCATCATCACAATAAATGGAGAGAAGATTGAGGTTGTCAAGGAATTCACGTTGCTTGGTTCTACAATCGATGCCAACGGAAGCAGCAGTCAGGACATTAGACGACGTGTAGCATTGGGAAAGTCAACTGCGAAGGAACTGTTTCAAGTGCTGAGGAGCAAGGATATCTCCTTGAGGACTAAGGTGCGCCTGACACAAGCCATGATATTTCCAATTGCCTGGTATGCATGTGAGAGCTGGACAATGAATAAGGAAGACCGAAGAAGAGTTGATGCTTTTGAGTTGTGGTGCTGGCGGAGAATGCTGAAAGTACCATGGACTGCTAAAAGAACTAACAGATCTGTCCTGGAGGAAGTGCAGCCAGAATGCTCCTTGGAAGCAAGAATGGCCAGACTTCGTCTCACCTATTTTGGTCATGTTGTAAGAAGGGATCATTCCCTGGAGAAAGATGTCATGCTTGGTAGGGTGGAGGTTCGACGAAAGAGGGGGAGGCCTTCAACGAGATGGATTGATGCGGTGGCTGCGATGATGGGATCAAGTATAGCAGGGATTGTGGGGCTGGCGCGGGATCGGGCCGTGTTTCGTTCTGCTGTGCATGGGGTCGCTATGAGTCGGAAATGACTGGATGGCACTTAACAACAACAACAACAACAGTCTGACTGATAAGAACAGGCAGTATTTCCAGCCCTTTGTGAGTTCTGGGTGCTGGCCCCTCCATCCTTTCATATGATTCATTCTCTAGCTTTTAGTATTTTTTTCCTATGCTTACACTGATCAGTTCCCTGCTATATACTCAAGGGGACCTTCCACAAATCTTTGGAGCCCTCTTTCTGTACAAGGCTCTCCTGTCTTATATTCTGTTCCATGAAATCTAACTGCCTTGATTTCCCTGGAATCAGCTCTTCCATTCAAGGATTCCTCCAGGCTCTGCCTGATTACTTCTACCTGCACCAGGCCTGGAAACTCTCAGGGCAGCTAGTTGGGACAATCATGGGGCTCAATTTGTTTCCTTTCCATATCTCAAGGATCACTGCCAACTTTGCCATTGTCTTGAAAACCACTGTTTCATAAATTGTGTCTCTTTTTGTTGTTGTTTTTGTTTCAGGTGAAAGGGTAATCTAGTCCTCATAACTCCATCTTAGCCAGAAGCAGAAGCTAACAGTTTGCTTTTGAATCTGGGAGAAATCAGTCCTCTTTGTGTGCTGGGTAGTAAGAGGCAGCTGTTTTACTGTGCCAGCTCTATAATGTCAGAAAGACCATTCAGGAAAGGGAGTGAAGATAGAGCTCTTAATAATCCACAGAAGTGAAAACTACAATAAAGCACACAAAGGTCAAGGGAGATGCTCATGTATAGGAGGAGATCCCATTGCCTGCAGCTTAACTGTGGTGAAGGGATCAATGCCTCAGAAGGGCCACATCAGAGGAGTGATGAGTTCTGGGTTGTCCTGTGGGTGTTGCTGTAAGAATTCCGCAACAAGCTGTTTCATGCCTGTGATTCCAAGTTAAATGTGCTACTTATTTGTTAAGTGTGGAGGCATTCATGGAGGCGATGGGGACTCTGTTTATTTTAAGCATCCTGTTGTGCTCCATCAATGGTAATGGGGGTTGAGCAGCCAAATTATCACATGCTATATCCACTGGGAAATTCACTCTTTAGGATCTAAGTGGAAAAGCAACAACAGCTTCAACTTTAGGACAAACTCACAAGGATGTAAGTTTGCAAATAATTGGAAATTACTCTGATCTGACTGTGCCCAGATGGTGGACTTCCTTTGTTGCAAGGTGGTGTTCTCACACTGAGGCTCATTCTAACTTTGTGTGTATTTTTGTTATAAGTTACCTTAAACACATTTGTGGGAGGACACACAGGACCATTGCCCTGATGTCTTAGTGGGTGCTTCCTTATAATTAAGAGGTACCATGATCCAAAAAAGAGAGGACCAATACAAGCTACATACACTAGTGCTTCCATTGACATTTTATCAGAAAGACAATTGAGAAGATAATAGTTATCATATACTTACATTGTGCCAAAGAGTGTGTTGGGTGCTTGACATAAGTTAGTGATCTTCAGTCTCAGAACAAGCATGCATGCCAGCATGATCCCAATCTATGGAGAATAAAGGAGACTCAGAGAAAATGCACACTTTGTTAGATGCAGTGTGTCTACCTTCACATCAGGTTTTTCCTTACATTGCCTGAAGAATCCTTACCTTTGGACAGATCTATGCTTGATTTGGAGTCCTTGGGTGGCATAAAGAGTTAAGCTCTCCACTGCTAACTGAAAGACTGGCAGTTGAAGTCCACTCAGAGGGATGTTGGAAGAAAAGCCTAGAGATCCACTTCTGAAAAGTCACCCATCGAAAACTCCATGGAGCACTGTTCTATTGTGACACAAATGGGGTCCTCATCAGTTGGAATTGGCTCAGAAGCAATTGTTTTTGTTGTTTTATACTTATTATGTGAGGTTGTGTTGTTATTGTTGTTATGTGCTGTCAAGTCAGATCCCAACTCATAGAGACCCCTCCTTGGATTTCCGAGGCAGTATAACTATGGAAGTGGATTGCCCAACCTTCCTTCCAAGGAGTGGCTGGTGAGGTAGCTCCCAGAAAAAGAAAACTCTTGGGTTTGGGAATGAGACATAGTTTGAATATTGGCTCCACCACAGAGATTCATTCACTCATTTAATATAGTGATGGGGAAAAATAACAAAAGTAGCAGCCTAATGACTTTGGAAATGTTGAGATTCTAACTCAACTTTGACGACAACTAGGCTTGAACACTTTCCACAATGTTGTTGAGCATTCACAATTCAATTTAGCATCATGCTGGCTGCCATTTGGCGAATGAACTATTTTTGACTCCAGAGGAAGAATATTATAGTGTTAAAAGTGTGGTCTATGAAATGTACTGCTTGAATTCACAGCCTGTCTCCACCACTTATTATCTATGATATGTAGGGTAACTTACTTATCTACTCTGTCTCAGTTGCCTTATCAATGAAATGGAGGAATAATAAGTACCGACCTCACAAAGTTTTTACGAGGGTTAAATGAATAAACTCATGTAGAACTCTTAGATGAATATTTGTGCCATGGTAAGTATTCAAATTATTATTATTAAAACCATCTTTTCTTCCTGCCTATGTACAGAAATCCTTCCCTATTTGGAGTAAAAGTAGTCTTTTTTTTCTTATAGAAAATATCTTGCATATCAAATAAATTTCATAACCAGAAAGAAAACAATACAATGTATTCTAAATTTTCCTAATATTGTTACCTTTCAAATAAAACCTCCTGCCCAATTAAGATAAGTGTCTTTCTCAGGATAACCTAGCTAATTTGTGTCAGTGTTCCTACTGGGACACAGCAGAGCACTGGAATTCTCTTTCTTTAATATTATGATGCTACCTGTGTCACTCTCAACTTTCATCTTAACACAGTGCCTTTGGAGTCATAAAAACATGGTTAGATTCTTGACTCCTCTAGCTTCTGGCTGGATGACTTTTGGCAAGTTACTTAAGCCTCCTGAGGTAAGCCTCAGTATTTGTATCTATAATGAGGAGATAATAATACCTCCCTCATTAGGATTTTGTTGTCACAAAATAAGTAATGCTTAAAGTAGATTTAGCATAGATATTGGCATCACAAATGCTCAATAAATATTAAATATAATAGGAGCTCTGGTAGCATAGTGCCTAAGGCACTTGACTGCTAACCAGAAGGCTGGTGGTTCAAACCCACCAGCCACTCCTCGGAAGGAAGGTTGGGCATTCCTACTTCTGTAGTGATACTGCCTTGGAAACCCAAGGAGGGGTCGCTATGAGTCGGGGCTGACTCGATGGCAAATAACAACAACAGTACTTAAGATTACTGGGTTTTGAGTCAAATATGTCTGGATTTGAATTCTACTTCCAACTACCCAAGAGTTGTATGGGTTTGTTCAAGTTATTGAACTACCCTAAACCTCATCTTAGGAGCTCTGATGGTGTAATGTCTAAGGCATTTGACGGCTAACTAGAAGACTGGTGGTTCAAGCCCCCTAACCCCTCCTCAGAGGGAATATTGAGCAATCTACTTCCATAGAGATACTGCCTTGGAAACCCAGGAGGGGTTGCTATGAGTTGGAATTGACTCAATTGCAAATTTCATCTTAGACTCTTAATCTGTATAATAAATATTGCATTGCCTATTCTTAGATTTGATGTGAGGAGTAAAGAAAATAATGGCTTGCAAGACATTTAGCACAGTGCCTGGCATAGAGTCAGTATCCTATAAATAATAAAAGATGCAAATATAATTAAAATAACTATCATTAGTATGAAGCTCTGGTTGCATAGTGGATAAGGCATCTGGCTGCTAACCAGAAGGTCAGAGGTTCAAACCCACCAACTGCTTCATGGAAGGAAGATGGGGCTATCTACTTCAATAAAGATTTACAGCCTCAGAAACCCAATGGGGGTCACTATGAGTTGGAATCAACTTAATAGCAGTGAACTTGTTTTTTTTTGTTTTATCCTTAGCATACTTTCATCATCTGGTTTTCACTAATGCCAGTACCATTATGTGCTTAAAAATGTTCTCCAAAGTTCTAGACATGCAAATCACAGCACACTTAGATAAGGGTGTATTTTTGATCTCCAAATAGTAACCTTTCCCACCAACCATAATCAGTAAGAGTGAACTGTTTGGCATGCAAACTGACAGCTTGCTTATTACCTGACTGCCAAAAGAAAAACTTGGGTGAGATTCCTTTGATATGAACTTGCAACTTTAGAATGAGATTCCAAGGTCACTCTGCAAGCATATAAATAATTGAATCTGTGTTTTAATTTAGAAACATGCAGAGTTCAAAATCTTTGTTAACCTCCACATAGACAGTAGGAGGAAGATGAGGAATAATCTACTGATGAGAGCAAATATGCTGATGTTGGTGTTTTATTTTCAGCTCCTCATAGACCCACATGGTGAAAAGAACCACAGTGAGAATCACAGAGAGAGGTATGAGTCATTGGGTTCAACTTCAAAAATCATGCAGGGAGCTTCAGAGACACTGGAAAAGTGACAGAGTCACAGCCATGGCAAACAGGTTACAAACATTCCCATCATTGCTGTATCTTCTCCATTATGATTTGCTACTCTGAGATACCAACTCTTAACAAATAACTTATTGTTGGCATCACATAGTCACAATTTTTATAAAATCTCTAATATCTAATTTTTCCAGTGAGGACATGGTGACCCAAAGAGGTTAAATGAAATGTCTAAAGTCAGTTTAATAACAGAGGTGGGGCCAGATTTCAATTCGTTGACTAGAATTCATATTATGAATATTTTATAATCCCAATATTTAGTGCACTCTTCTCTAATTTTTCAGAAGACACATTTGTCTAATCAGAAAGGTTAAGTAATATGCCCTCCAGACTCACACAGATATATGATGGCACAACTGATATTGAGATCCAGTTTTCTTGATTCTCAAACTCCTGTTCTTTACACTATACAAAATGGCAATATGAAAATCCCCTTTTCAGAATCTGGCCTTTGAAAGTTTGAAGCATTATCTTCTACCACTCACATCATCCAGTAGTGTTTTAAACTTCCCTGGCATGGCAACTATCAAAATATTAAGACCCTTAAAGCAGGATTGGGAAGGCAACTTCTGCTTGACAATTGTCCCTGGTGATAGATAGAATAGTGCAGAGCCATGGATCTGTTACCATTGATCTCTTACACTTGAGTGCTTTAGACCATGCAGCAACTAGACCAGAATTCATTCTTTTCCATGGTGGTTTGCTGGATAGTATGCACCCCATGATGCATTCATATTAAATACATAGCAAATAAAAAAAGGAATAAGGATGGTAGATTATAGAAGATCACCTCTAGTTTTCCTTCCTTCCTTCCTTCCTTCTTGCCTTTCTTTATCCTTTCCTCCCTTCCTCCTTCTTTCTCTCCTTTTCTAATTCCTTCCTTTCTTAATCTGTTCTTACTCTCTTTCTATGTGAAAGATAATAGAGTCCTTAAATCCATGTCAAGTTTCAAATTATTTCAGACAAATAGATAAACTCCAGGCATCATGCTCTAAGTTTTTAATAGACCACACTCTGGACTTAATGATCAATGTAATATAAATATATCAAATAGTTTGCTTCTTGTGTCTATCTCTCTTATCTTGTATTTTCCCTTTTTCCCTAATATCTTCAGCAATGGGAGTGTGTGTGTGTGTGTGTGTGTGTGTGTGTGTGAAAGAGAGAGAAAATTTGGGAAGATATTGAGAATATTTTCTAAAGGCACATGATAACCTGAAAAGGGTGAGCTATCCACTGGCCCTGCTGTGGCAAACATCAGTGGGAGCAGGTGGAGATGACTGGAGTGGTGGTAGCAAGCAACAAGGAGGTCTAAGGGACAATGTGATTTCTCTGAACCATATGAAGAAGTCATGGTCATGTGATAGTTCAAAATTATTTCCCAGTTGGACATGATTTATCAGATAATGCATCTTTATAAAGAGGCCATTTAGAACAAGCCAGAAGAGAGAGGGATGATACTTTTTATAGCAGGGGTTATAAAACCAGTACTGTAATTAGCACTAAGTAGGCAAGTATGCTTGGGGGGTGGGAATCTGGAACATGGGCTCTGTTCTCCTGTCCAGATATCATACCAGCTGCATGGGATGAGGGAGCCATGGACTTCACCTTCTCCACTTTTTTGATGCATAGCTGGAGTCCTCTGTCTGGCTGCCCATCTGGCTTCTGGCACCAAGAAGTAAAATTATTATTATTATATTTTCCAAATGAAAGGCACTTAATCACAGCTGTTAATTACCAGATGATTATTAAAAACACATATTGCCCACTGAGGTTGAGATGACAACTCACACATGCTGTCTGGCTCCATTCTCAGAGCACTAAGGCTCAATGCATGCATACATTTCTTTAAAGAAAAATAAAGTGCTTTTACAATACATACAGGCAAATGCAAGTAAGGAAGGTAAGGGAGAGATTCCAAGACAGTTTAAAGTAATAAGGACTTTTCCCCTCCATAGCATTATCCAGTATCTCAAATTGCTTATCTTAAGCCAATGCTTGACTCAAATTGCCTCCATGTGATGCCTTTCAAACACCTGCAGAATTTCTAGTGGTGCTGACTAAGGCCTGTGCACTGATGATGTCCCAGGAAAATAAATAAATAAAAGGCCCAGCAGAAG
The DNA here is from genome assembly GCF_000298275.1 of Orycteropus afer afer. Classification (NCBI taxonomy): domain Eukaryota; kingdom Metazoa; phylum Chordata; class Mammalia; order Tubulidentata; family Orycteropodidae; genus Orycteropus; species Orycteropus afer. The sequence goes on along the minus strand of NW_006921902.1, from coordinate 2,237,728 downwards.
GGTACTCATAAATTATAGATCTCAGCTGTCACACTTGGTCTCTAGGACTTGGGTGAGGGACAGAGGGAGGCTGCCTGAGCAGGCCCAGCTCAGGGTAGAAATTTCAGCCAATAAGAGATGGGTGCTCTACAGTCAGTGGAGATGATTATAGACGATGCTGGGCAAAGAAGAGAAGGCGATATTAGCTGAGAACTGTGTATTAGCATGAGAGAGGGAAGAGCAGGAGCTCTGGATGGTTCTGGAACATGCAGTGAATTTTCTGTCTTGGATTTCAATCCAAGGACACTCAGATCTGTAACCAAGGAATCTCTTGTGCTATTGTGTTGGATTGGGTTCTCTAGAGAAACACAAAAACCAGCAAAGTGTATATATATATTTATAGAGAGAGAAAGAGAGAGAGAGATTTATCTTAGGTAAATGGCTCACAAGCGTGTAGAAGCCGACAAGTTCAAGCTGAAAAGTTCGTCTCTGGAGGGGGATGGGGCCTGGA
>NW_006921902.1:2233417-2235858 GCF_000298275.1 Orycteropus afer afer | reverse complement strand
GAAAACCTCCAGGGCGAGCAGCGAGCTGCTCGCTCCAGGAAGTATATAGTCCGGAATGCCGTTCTTCCAGCTTGTCCCTGGGATAGCACTGCAGGCAGGCCACACCCCCGGGGAAACTCCCCCCGGGCAGACTGGCGCTCAGAACCCAGTCATGTGATCCATCGTGGGAACCACCACTCACAACTGGAGTCCAGCCAAGTTGACACATCTTCAACTATCACAGCTATCTAAGTTCCAGCATTGTACTGAGCATATGGATGAAGGCAGGCATTAAAGATCTGGAGTATTTTTGAATGAAGTTTATAATTTCATTGGCAAGAAAGACTGTAATGCATAGGGAAATTCATGAACAAAAGAAAACATAAAGTAATTGCTAAAGTCACACATTCAACACATATTTATTGAACACTTACCATGACAGGCCAAGCACCACATCAGTGAAGAAAAACAGAAAAGAATAAAATAAAATCTCACTCTCATGCAACTTACAGTATAGTGGAAGGAGACAGACAATATAAAATTTGAGAAAATTAAACATACTTGATGCTATATACAGATAAATGCTAGGGAAAAAAATAAGTTAGACAGCAGAAAAGGCAGTCTTGATTGGGTGGGCATGATTATAAGTAATGTGACCTAGAGAGGTCCCATGAAGAAGAAATGATGTGAAAGAGATGAGTGAGTGACCATGCAGATCTTTGGGAAAGTGTCTCAGGCAGGAAGCAGCCTGGACAAAGACGACACAGTAGAAAACCTGGAATGTTCTGGAAACACTAAGGAGGCAACATAACTGGAATGAATTGAGTGACAGTGGTGGGTATGAGTTCAGCCATGTAAAAGGTACCATCATACAGAAAGAGTTTCAAAGACTGTTACAAAATCTTTGACTTGTGTTGTCATGAGATGGAAATTCACTGAGTATTTCAAGCTGAAATGATAGGAACTGACTCACACTTCTACAAGACAACTTGACACTGTGTCAGTTCTCAAACTTCAGCAGGCACTGGACTAGTGTAGATGGCTTGTTAAGGCACATATTGCTGGGAGATGGAGACAAGATACTGTCCTGCTAACATACTCTGTCCACCCTTTCTACAACAGAGATCCAGAAAAAAAAATGAGTCAAACAGATATGAATAATGACCTTAGAACTCTGAGCATAAAATGAGAGAACAAAGAATTAGATTGAGCACAGATTGGAAAGGGAGACAGAGTGAAGTCAGTGCCTGGGGAAAGAGAAGAAGCTAGGGTTGGTTGAAGTGTAAAGACAAAAAGATATCCATCCAAGAGCTCAATCATACCTCATACAGCATAGACCCCAAGGAAAAGTCACCAAGACATATCACAATCAAACTTTCCAAAATCAAAGACAAAGAAAGAATCTTGAGAGCAGCTCAGTAAAAACTAAATATTACCTACAAAAGGAAACCAATCTGATTTCTCTGCAGAAACCATGTAGGCAAGAACACAATGGGATGACATAAACCTTGAAAGAAAAAACATTGCCAACCAAGAATTATATATCCAGAAAAACTGTCCCTCAAATATGTAGATGAAATTAGGACATTCCCAGACAGATAGATATTAGGGAACTTTGTAAAAATGAGCCCAAGGGACAAGACAGGGCATTATATGATGATAAAAGTGCCAATTCATCAATAGGACATAACCATCATAAATATCTATCCACCCAGTGAAAAACTTGAAAATAGATAAAGTAAATATTAACTAAATTGAAAGTAGAAATAGACAATTCTGCAATAGTAAATGGATATTTTAACAGACCATTTTCAATGAAGGACAGAACAACTGGAAAGAAACTCAGCAAAGATACAGAATATCTCAACAACACAATCAAACAATTTGACCTCATAGACATATGCAGAACACATCACCAAACAAAACCACATACACATTCTTTTCTAGTGCATATGGATCGTTTTTCAGAGTAGGACATATATTAGGACACAAAACAAGTCTCAATAAATTTAGAAACATTGAAATGCCAAAGCATCTTCTTGGATCACAATACTAAAAACTTATAAATCAATAATAGGAAGACTGGGGGGGGTGGAGGAGTCAAATACATGGAAACTGAAGAATACCTTGATCAAAAACTACTGAGTAGCAAAAGAAATAAAATGATGAAGAAAAAAAAAAATCTTTGAAACAAATGAGAATGAAAAGATAACATACCAAAACCTTTGGGACACAGTGAATGCAGTACTTAGAGGTCAATTTATAGCACTAAATGCACACATCAAAAAAAGAAGAATTAATATCAAGCAAATGGCAACTGTAAGAGAGCAGGAGTGGCAATACTAATTTCTGATCAAATTGACTTTAAGACAAAAACCACCATACAAGACAAAGAAGGACATTATATAATGATTAAAGGATCAATTGAACATGAAGATATAACCATAATAAATATTTATGGA
>NW_006921902.1:2171163-2228128 GCF_000298275.1 Orycteropus afer afer | reverse complement strand
ATGCAAATTACATAAATAATAAATGAAATGGGCAAAATCACAGTAGGCCCAACTGAAATAAAAAGGATAAAAAACACAGAAATCCAAATTCACTGCTTTTGAGTTGGATCCTACTCGTAGAGACCCCTCCTTAGGTTTCCAAGGAGTATCACTATGGAAGTAGGTTACCCAACCTTCTTTCCAAGGAGTGACTGGTGGTACTTTAGGAAAGTGATTTGCTTCCTGTATATAAGGAGGAGCTTTGAGAAAAGTGTCTGCTGCTTTCTGACATGCTTGGACCCTGCATGTAGCCTACCCTTCATTTAGCAGCCCACCATGTTACCTGCTGATTTTGGAACTATCTTTGAACTTGAACTAGTGGCCTGACATATTGTTTGGTAATATTGGGGCTGTGTCATTTTACTTGTTAATCTTGGGCTTGTTAATCTCAGCAGCCAGACACTACCTGAATGAAGAAATACCTCTAGCTCCAGTGGGCTGGGAGCAAGAGACAGAGCTGAAGCCCAAGGTTGATGGGTTTTCACCCAGCCCCTAGAACTTGGCACTTTGAATTTGGACTTCTAGTCTTCAAAACTGTAAGAGAATAAATTCTTGTTTGTTAAGTCCACCCATTTGTGATTTTTCTATTAGAGCAGCACAAAGTAATCAAAACAGACATATCCACAAAATGAACAGCCAATTCATTCTCAATGGAGAGAGACTTGGAAGGATGCTCTCTATTACCTCTTCTCTTCAACACTGTTTTGGAAGTGCAAGCCAGGGAAATAAGACAAGAAAGAGAATTAAAAGGCATCTAAATTAGCAAAGAAGAAGTAAAACTATCTCTATTTGCAGATGATATGATCCTACACATAGAAAGAACAAATGCCCAGCAATAAAACTACAGAGCTAATTGAAAGATTCAGCTAAATGGCAGATATATGATAAACATGAAAAAATCAGTTAAGATTCTTCTACATCTACAAAGAGATTTGTGAAAAGGAAATAGGGAGAACAATTCCATTTAGATTATCTACTTGAAGAATAAAATAAACAAGGCTAAATCCTATCAGGATCATTAAAGACCTATACAAAGAAAAATGCAACCCATTACTACAAGAAGCTATGAGATCTACATAAATGGAAGAACATGTCATGCTCATGGATAGGAAGACTGAACATTGTGAAAATGTCAATATTACCCAAAGCAATTTATACATTCAATTGAATCCAGGTCCAGATTCCATCAACATTTTTTAAGGACATGGAAAAATTAATCACTAATCATGACTAGTGGGTTTGAACTGTCAGCTTTCTGGTTAGCAGTCAAATGCCTGAGCTCCCAGTTTCATATGAAAAGGAAAGAGATTTCAGATAAGCAAAGCACTACTCACTAAGAACAAAGTAGGAAGCCTCACACTCCGTGATCTCAAAACCCAGTATACAGCCACAGTAGTCAAAACAGCCTAGTATTGGTACAACAAGAGACACAGGGACCATTGCAACAGAATCGAGAATCCAGAAATAGATCCATTCACCTAAGGATAGCTGATCTTCCCCATTAAATAGGGAAGATATGGTCTTTTTTGACAAATGATGCTGGCATAACTTATATCCTTTTGCAGAAAATTGAAACAAAATCCCTACCCCACACCATACACAAAAAGTAACTCAATATGGGTCAAAGACTTAAAAGTAAAATCTAAAACTATAAAGATAATCAAAGATAATATACCGACAAACTTGGGGTCATTAGTTTATGGCATAAATAGACTAAAAACTTAATAAAAATGCACAAAAAGCAAAAGATAAATTAGACAACTGGGACCTTCTACATTTAAATTCCTGTGCACATCAAAAGCCTTCTCCAAAAGAGTAAAAAGATTGGGAAAAAGTACTTTGCAATAATGTGTCTGACAAGGGAATTATTTCTAAAATTTATAGAAAACTTCAACATCTCAACATCAAAAACACAAAACAATCTGATTTAAATGAAAAGAAGACATGAACAGATACTTAACTGAAGAAGATATTCAGGCAGCCAATGAACACATGATGAAATGCTTAGGATCATTAGCCATTAAACACAAACTCATTGCCTTCAAGTCAGATTAAACTCATAGTGGTGCCTCCTTGGGTTTCCGAGGCAGTTTCACTATGGAAGTAGATTACCCAATCTTCCTATCAAGGAGTGGCTGGTGGGTTTGAACCACAGCCTTCTGGTTAGCAGTCAAATACCTTAGCCATTAGAGAGATGCTAATCAAAATAACAATTGAGATATCATCTCTCTCCAGCAATAATAGCAAAGTTCAACAAGACAGAAAACAACAAATGATGGTGAGAGTGTGGAGAGACTGGAATTCTCATATATTACTGGTGGGACTGCAAAATCATACAGTCAAAGTGTAAATGGTGTGGCACTTCCTTAAAAGGTTGGAATAGAAACTTCATTTGATCCAGAAATCCTACTATTAAGTACTTATCCTAAATAAGTGAGAACTGGGACATGAGTAAATATATGCACACCCATGTTCATCGCAGCACTATTCACAATGGTGAAAAGACGGAAACAGCCTAAGTCCAGGCTTACTGGTGAAATCTCCAAGATTATGGCCCCTAGCCACACTTCAAGTCTGGAATTGAACTCACTCCTGTAGCTTAACTCTCAGCCAAACAGTATACAGGTCTACAAGGTGAACAATTACATCAGGGAAGTGCACTCCTTAGAAAAATAACTATAGGAGATGAGAAGGGTAGCGTTTGCTCAGCAAGAAAGCTCAAAAGGCAGGAATTCATAGCAAAGAGGAACACAGGGAAAAGGCAGCCACAGGGAAGAAGTGGGAAGAAAGCTGTTACTTTGTGGGGATTGTAATCAATGTCATGAATCAAAACATATATTATCTGTTGAGTAGAAAACAAAGCTGCTCTGTAAAATTTCACCCAAATCACAACAAAAAGTTTAAAAAAAAAGATTTATATTCCCTGAATTATGGAATATCAAAAGGGATAGTAAAACACACATAGAGAATATGCTAGCACTGGATTTATTATAAGGAATCTTGATGATGGAGTGGGTAAGGAATTTGGCTGACAATTAGGAGGTTTGCAGTTCAAATTTACCAGCTGCTCCATGGGAGGAAAATGAGGCAATCTACTTCTATAAATATTTACAGACTTGGGAACCCAATGAGGGTCGTTAGGAGTTGGAATTGACTCAATGACAGTGAGTTTTGTTTGTTTGTTTGATTAGGACTTATTATGGGGATAACCACTGTATTAAAGTTATGGTTGATTTTATACATAAGTTGTTGCTGTTATGACATGCTATTGAGTGGATTTCAATTAATAATGACCCCATGTGACAAAATCAAACTCTCCCATAGGATTTTCTAGGCTGTAAAATCTTTATAGGAGCAGATCACCAGGTCTTTCTTCTGAAGAGCCAATAGATGGGTTCCAACTGCAAACCTTTGAGTTAGGAGCTGAGTACTTAACTGTTGTGCCATCAAGGCTTCTTTTACATACAAGAGAAGTATATATTTATTGGTGTAGGAAAGACATACTTAATAAAATTATATTTTCTTAAACTGTCACTGATAACTAAATGTTCACCATTCATTCATTTGGGTGAAGAAACTATCCCCATATCAACAGAAAAACAATCAAAAAAGGGAATACTCATACAACTGGATCCACTGTTAAGACTTGCTCAAGCTGGAGGAAAATTGGAGTTATAATTCTTCTTATCCTCTCCCTCACCTCCACTGAGGTCAGTCCTGGTTGCCTGGCAAAGGGAAGGTTCTCACAAAAATGGTCACTGTTGTCTCTGTTGTTCATCGTGACAATATGATCATGCAATCTGAGGCAAATCAAAAGTGGCTTTTAGAGCTTCTGAGGGTCAACTGATGGCTTTGTTGCTCTAGGTGATGCTGATCCTGGAAGCATCATCCCAGACAGAGGCTGCAGATCTTGGGAGGTGACACTGGATCCTGATACCCAGGGGGTGCTGTGGGGTATAGTGATTCTTAAATTGGGCATTTGTATACTTATTTTTATTATGTATACAAATTTTTATTATGATGCAAGGATATGCAAAGAGCTAGACACTAGGATTTCTGCCATGATGAAGGAACATCCAACTGTTGAGAGGGTTTGTCACATTGAAAGAGAGTTTAGAGACCTCTAATTCCTATTCCGGGAGCTCAGATAGCATAGTGGCTAAGACACTTGCCTGCTAACCAGACAGCTGGCGGTTCAAACCCACCAGCCACTCCTCGAAAGGAAGGTTGGGCAATCCTACTTCTGTAGTGATACTGCCTCAGAAACCCAAGGAGGGGTCGCTATGAGTCGGGGCTGACTCGACGGCACATAACAACAACAACAACAACAATTCCTATTCCAGAAGACAAACGGGAAAACAAACTGTCACAAGGAGTCATCAAGGAGATAATGAATAAAACACAAGGAAAATACAAGTCTCTATCTGGGTTTAATACAGATAGCCATGGAAAAGCTTGGGGAAAGAAAGATCTGAATGTTTACAAGCTCGGCTGAAGGCTCACATTACAAGTAAGATTCAATATTTAGAAGACAAATGCAAGCAAATCCAAATCAAGTGGCCACACAGCAGTGCTGAGGACCTATCAGAAGAATGATGAGCAGCTGCAGATAGTAACCACAGAGTTCTTGGAGCAGAATTTCAATCTTCAAAAGAGCACATATCTATTCTCACTGGAATTGCAAATGTGGAAGGAAAGAATAGACAGACTTATTAGAGAATAATATCTTTGGAATCTTGAAACAGCCAGTGGGGCAAGTTCTTAATACTGATAAAAGTCACTTCAAAGCCCCAAGTTGTTGTTGTTGTTGTTGTTGTTAGATGCTGTCGAGTTGTCTCTGACTCACAGCAACCCTATGTACAATAGAACAAAATACTGCCTGGTCCTGCTGGTGCACAATCCTTGCTACACCTGAACCCATCATTGCAGCCACACTGTCAATCTGTCTTGTTGAGGGCCTTCATCATTTTCACTGACCTTCCACTTTACCAAGCATGACATCCTTCTCCAGGGAATGGTCCCTTCTGATAACATGACCAAATAGGTGAGACAAAAAGGTAAGCAGCTGAACTGCTGTTCTTGGATGAAACAATGTGGTCAGTGGGATTGTGGAACTGGATACATGAAAGACAGGTAAAGGAGCCTTTTAGGACCAGTGGAGTGTTGAATTATACAACTGTGGTAAATACTTATATACAAACTCTCCAAGAACAAAGAAAGCTGAAGAATAACTTCACAGAAGAAGATAAAATCATCATTACAATGAAAAATAATATCTAAATGTTGAAAAGCAAGAAAGCTGATCTGCAGTCAGAGAACATATGGTTAGAGTTAGAGAACAGAGGCTCTAGCAGAGATACAGAGCCCCTGAGCCAGGCTCTGCTCCTCCTTATGGTCCTCCCATCATCAGTGCTCAGAGGCTGAAAAGAACTCCCATGAGTAAGTTATGACAAGGGAACACCTCATGCTCCATACCATTCCTTAAGTATTGTCTCCACCAAGGGTCTTCCTTGGCATAGTTCCATTCTCTACTGGCAACAAAACACTTCAATGCCAACCAGTAGTTTCCCACTGGTGTATATATCACCTGAACTCACAGTAGATCACCTGTGAGTCAACAAATCTTGAAGTCTACTTTGAGTATCTGGGAACAACAGCAAGCTATTTTTGTTTCCATTCATCAGACTTCTAAAAATTTGTCTCAGTTATTATTCTATTAGGAATTACCCAGTAGTACAATTGTAAATTTTTAGATTAAAATTATTATTAGATTATAATAATCTACAACAGTAGATCCTATGCATGAGTCTTATAAATTAGTTGATTATATTTCATTATAATATATGTAATAAAATATATTTCATTATATGTAAATTTTATTATATTCATTAGATTGTGTTTATTGTTATTAACAAATATAATTCCAGAATATAGTATATAGTTTTCCTATTTAACATGTCTTCTCAACATTGAATGTAGTAAGTATTTTACAGAAGAAATTTCACAAGTGGAAACACTTGAAAACCAGGTTTTTGGTTTTCTTTTTCCCCTATATTAAAATACCAGAGCATGTGATGTATTTTAATACAAAAAATCAAAACAAAACAAAACAAAAATACCTTGGTTTTCAAGTGTTTCCAATTGTGAACCTTCTTCTGTAAAATGCGTACTACATTCAATATTAAGAAGACATGTTAAATAGGAAAACCTATATACTATATTCTGGAATTATATGCTCTGGTTATAAGATGAAGATTATTTACCACTGTAAAATTTGATTAGTTAAAAAAGAAAAAAAAAAAGCAAATACCATTTTAAAAATAATAATAATGATTATAATAATAATAAAAAAAAAAAAAAAAAACAGCTGATCTCCAGAGTTTCTGATGCAAGCTACTCTAAGAAAATCAATGGGAACAAATAAGAGTAATGCTTCAGGGACTCCTTCCTGGAGGAGGGGAGATTGATTTTGGATCCTAATGACAGGTAGGATTTAAGAAAGTAGAAGCTAGAACTATTCAAGAAAATAGGAATTACAGGAGCAAATGCAGAGTGAGAGGCATGCATTTTCTCTCCCATCCTTGTTCTCGCTGGAAAAAAGGGAGAGCAGTTTTTAAAGATATAGAACACAATTATCTACCTAGAGATTTCTCTAAAGATAGTCTCTTTGTGTGGCAAGTTCCAACCTCTCTGGTGCCCCTTTTTTAAGGTTTTCCTTCTTTTGTTATGTTTAAAGAAAAAGGGAGCTTCTCACAGATGCAGGTATGAACTAGTCCACCTTATAGTTGTCTCACTTTCACCTTCTCCTGGACCCTCACACTTGGAGCTGTGGCTGCCATCCTGTCTTGGTATCATTTCTGTGCAGGACCCCAACACTCTCTACTATTGCCTAAACCACCTCTTGTTCAAGGCTGCTGTGAGTGACCGGCTTTCACTGAAGATTAGTTGGGGCTGGAAAGTGATAGCATAGCACAAAACAAAACCCAGTTGACAAGGGAGGACCAATCCCACAGGCCTCATCCCCAACTCCTGCTAACCCTCACTCTGGGAGTTTTTCATTCTTCCCAAACTTCAGCCTCCTGCAATTGTTTCCCCAAGAAACTGCACTGTTCTCTCCTCCAGTCATCCAAAGACAACTTCCCAATCTGGGTTATGTTGTTTTATAGAGCAGCTGGGATTCTAGTTGCTTCATTGCTCTTCCTCAAGCCCATACCCACGGGAGCTTGCCTTTCACTACCCCAAAGGGCCCATCAAGGATTTTTTGTTAAAGGAAAGGATAAACCTCTCAGGAAGACATATTCTATGATTTTCTTGGGGCATCTGGCTTCCAAAGTCATCAACTTGCATAAGAATACAACCCCCACCTCCTAATTACTCATATGATAAAGCAAAATCAAGTATATCTTAAATAGGTTTAAGAAGAAAAAAGGAAAAAAAAAAGCTAAAATGAGAGTAAGAAATTAAGGTGAAGCTAATACACAAAATGCATATCTTTATATCGTGACAGTTGCTAAAGGCTGGGTACAAACATGGCTTTCTCTATGCTTTCAAACAAAAAGGTCAATGACCTACAGGCCTGTTTGTGGGCTGGTGTGACAATTTACTGAAGTTGAAGGAGTAATTGTTAATTACGGAGTTAGAAGGGTTGGGTTATAGACATGTCAAGGAGAGGAGTGTAGACTACATATGAAAGAAAGAGGACATCCATTTAAAGTTTTTGTTGAAGAAAAGACAGGTTTTAAATAATACAGAAGTAGATTGCCCCAGCCCTCCTTCTTAGGAGTGGCTGGTGGGTTTGAACCACCAGCCTTCTGGTTAGCAGTTAAGTGCCTTGGGCACTACACTACTAAAACTCCTGTAATGGTCTATAGTGTAGAATAATGCAATGTAGGCTTGGGTAATAGTTTGTATTGATAAAGTGTTGATTTAAGAGTGAATATATGCATTTGAAATCTGAAATATCCCACATTTATTAGCAGTGTTACCTTTGGAAGTTTACATGACCTCTTTGCCTGAGTCTTTTTAACCTGTTTATAGGGGTTGTTGTGGAGATTAAATTAGTTAATGCATGTAAAGCACTTCAAAGAGCACCTGAAATGGGCTGAGTCCTCAGTAAGTGTTAGATTGTAATGTTTTCACTCAAAAAAAATACTGATTCAACTCTGTGAGTTCATATCTGGGTGCTTGAGGTGACAGCAAGTCAGTGAAGACTGAGGGATGTTGGTAAGGGTGTTTTGTGAAAACAAAGTTATTTTTCACAGTATATTAGTTTATTCATTTGTTTTTTAGTTTTTAATTGAGATTTCTGTCATTCAAATAACATACAATTAACCATTTTCAAAGTGTATGATTGTGTGTTTTTCAGTATATTTTCAAAGTTCTGGAATCATCACTACTATCTAATTCTAAAATATTTTAATCATCCCCAAAAGAAGCCTCATATTCATTAGTAATCACTTCCCATTTCCTCATTTCCTCAGCACCTGATAACCAAAAAACAGCTTTCTGTCACTATTGCTTTGTCTATTATGGACATTTCATATTAATTGAGTCATAAAATATATGCCTTTATTGTATCTGGGCTCATTCTTTTGCATGGCTGAATATTATTCTATTACATGAATATACCACATCTTGTTTATCCATTTATCTGTTAATGGTCATTGTCTTTTTATGGATTGAGTTGCCCACCTAAAATATATGTCTTGAAGTTTTAACCTCTATACCTGTGAGTGTGACCTTGTACATATAGATAGATAGATAGATAGATAGATAGATAAATAGATAATTTCTATCTCTATCTTTATATCTATATATATATCTTGACTACTAACCAGAAGGCTGGCGGTTCAAACCCACCAGCCACTCCTCAGAAGGAAGGTTGGGCAATATACTTCAGTAGTGATACTGCCTCGGAAACCCAAGGAGGGGTTGCTATGAGTTGGGTCTAACTTGACAGCAAATAACAACAACAACAACATATATATATATATATATATATATATATATATATATATATATCTTTGGATATATTATCAATTAAATATATATAAGGAGGTCATATCAGAATAGGGTAGACCTAAATCCCTTTTGAGTGGTTTCTTATAAATGGAAAGGTCAGAGAGAGTCACACAAGAGGAAGACAGGTGCCATGTGAAGATGCATCTAAAAGCCAAGAACACCAAGAAATACCGAGGGCTATCAAAAGCAGGAAGAAATGAGGAAGGGTCTACTTCTGGAGGCTTTTGAGAGAGCATGACCTTGCCAATAGTCTGAATTTTTACATCTAGCATCCAGAAATATTAGGCAACACATTTGTCTTCTTTAAAGCCACCCACTTTGTGGTATTTTATTAAAGCAGCCCTAGGAAATTAATGTACCACTTCTTGGCTATCCTTATTAATGTGGTTATGCACATCTGTGTACTAGTTGTTTTTTTTTTTTTTTTTTGTGGACATATGTTTCAATTTATTTGGGCATATACTTAGGAGTGGAATTTCAGGGTCATATAGCAATTCTATATTTAACTTTTAAGGAACTGCCAAATTGTTTTCCAAAGTGGTTTCACTATTTTACATTCCTACCAACAATGTAAGAGCACTCCAATTTCTTCATATTCTCATCAACATATGCTATTGTCAGTTATTTTGATTACAGACATCCTCATAGATGGGAAGTGGTGTCTCATAGTTTTGATGTTCATTTTCTTAATAACTAATAGTGTTGAACACTTTTCTCATGTGCTTATTGCCTATCTATATATCTTTAGTATATTAGGTTTTAACTTGATACATTTGAGGTAGGCATGGCAGATCTAAGTCTTATCCTCCAGGGGGTAACTTATGCTTTATATATATGCTGATAGGGACATGGGCATATATGTGAGCAGATAAGACTGCAGTTACAGTATTTGTAATAATCAACATACAAGTAATAGCTGAAGTCATATGGAGAGAAATAAAACCTTTAATATAAAAATGTAGGAAGAGAAGAGTAGGGAATGCCTGAACTTGAGAAACTTCCCCAATTATAGTAAGATAGTAAAGAGAGAAGAGAAAGGAAAGGCAGGGAAAAAAAGGATCTGCAAATATCTGGAATGGATTTAGAATTCCTGTTTGAGAACAAAATTCAGATTTCAAGGAATTCTGTTAGGATCAGTTCCCTTCCCAAGTGGCTTCTTTTTGAAATAAAACAGTCCCCAGAATGACTATTTTCTTACATTAGACTAACAGGCTGCCTCTTTTGGAAAAAAAAAATATGTGAAATCCTTTAAAGGTTCATAATATAGAATTCGTCCTCCTTATAATTTTCCAATCCAGAAAAAAATAAATAATTGAAAAAAAAAAAGCTTAAAGAAACACACTTTAGTATTCATTCTAAAATTCTATGTGGTCCCACTCCAAAGTGTGCTGTCTCTTTGATTTTCATGCCCAGTCTCTTGACCTCACTTGTGCTTTACTTAGAGGACTCAAAGGAAAATCACAAGCATCGTGGATCTTTCTCTACTTCCCTTTTAGCTGGTTTCTTTAGATCTAGGATATGAAGATCAGTTCTCATTTTTAGGTTGCTTAAAACAACTTCTATAGTTTAGCTGAGCAGATTACACTTAGGTTAAATGCTAATCTTCTATTTGTGTCTGAGACCAGTTTCTTTGTTTATGATATTATTCAATCAAGTCCAAAATCCTCAAGAAAAGGCCCTTAACTGCTCTTGCTCATCCCTCTTATTTTAGTGCATTTTATGCAGCTTCAAAGGCAACTTACACTCAGCTAGGTCCTTTAATGAAAATAAAGATCATGATCAGGACACCCATCATCACTTTTCCAGACTTCCACATGGGCTTGTGCATTGTGTATGTCAAACTTTTCAATTTTCTTCTTGATCTATTGGAAACAGTCAGAGAAGAACTGGCCCTAAATGTTGGCTACAAAGCTTCCTTGAAGAAATTCACCACAGGCAGACAAAAGGCTGGATTGATTCCCTGATTAAGTTCACTAAAATGTATTTACAGAAGAAAGGGCTTGCTCAAATGTCTCAGAGAAGGAGAATCCTTCCTCTCCAGAACATGCTTCCTGGTCTGGGTATTCTGGCTAAGGCTGATATCCGTTCTGTGCCTTGGGTCTTCCTGTGCAGCCCTCTCCCCCACAGGGCTTCAAATGTACATATGCATCTCCATCTAATGCCCTACTATGTGCAGTATAGCATGGTTGTTTGGAAGAGGCATGTGCTTTTATATTCATCTCTCTCTGCCACTTCTTGACTGGATGATCTTGGACATATTTTACTTAAACTGTGTGGGCTTTCAGTCACTCATTCATTAGTAAATTGAAAATAATTAAAAAGCTTATTTCATAGAGCTTTCATGAAAATTAAATAGATAAGCTGTGGGATGTTTTTAATAAATACAGCTTGTATTTTGCTATTTATTATTAGCTACATTGGATAATATCATTCACCACCATTCACCCAATTATTCAGGATGGAAACTCCTGAGTGTATTGTCCACTTCTCTTTTCATCTGACTATAACTAGTTGGCTCCTTTTCCTGTTAATTCTATTTATCATAGAAACTCTAAATCAATAACATTTTTCCCAGTCCCATTGCCATTGTTTAAGGGAAGTCTGGGAGCTCTGGTGGAGCAGTGCCTAAGGGATTTGACTGCTAACCAGAAGACTAACAATTTCAAACCCACCTGCTACTCCCTGGAAGGAAGGTTGGGCAATCTACTTCTGTAGTGATCCTCCTCAGAAGCCCAAGGAGGGGTCGCTACAAGTTGGATCTGACTCCACAGCAGTGAGTTTTGTGTTTTGCATCTTCTTCCAGTGGTTCTATCTCCCTCCTCTCACCCTTCCAGCCATTTTTCCCACAGCCATCAGAGTTGTTCTTCGAAAACAGAGTTGATCATATAAACTTGAACACCTAATTTTCTTATTGACATATTTCACTACGGGAAATTTGAAAGCAAGTCACTAGGTGTAATTTTAATAAAATGTTTCCATACATTTGATTTTCATGTGTCTTTTTTTCACAGAAAGTTTGACCACAAACCAAGGGCTATATTATTCCAACATGATCATGTTGTTAGTTTTGTGTATTCTTTGAGTGAAATCTTTCTTGGTAAAGTCTATTTGCATTGACTGTTTTCCTCCCAAAATTACATAGTCAAGATATTTATAGATACAGTTTTATAGATGATGAATATATTTTTTCCTACGTATGTATGTTCTCATGTGCCTTAGTCATTTGTTCCCAATTATATGTTTCAGTTTCTATCTGATTAATTCTGCTGTATAATACATATTTTGCATTAAGATTATTACAATGATAATTATTTATTATTTTATGGCATTAGCATAATGAATATAGCTATTAGCCAAATATTAAAGCCTTGCTTTAATGAAAAAAAATATGTTCACGTCAGTTAACAACTGACTTACATAGAAACTTTGATGTTTACCTCATTTTCATTAATTAAATTCAAATCTCCCTAACATGATATTCAAGGTGTGTCATAATCTACTAAACTAGTCTCCTCTTTCATTGCTCCACAAAAAATAACTTTACTCTCTAAGTTTCTCTCCTGCATTTTTCCTGTTTATCATCATGACATTTCCCCATGCTATTAAAAGCATAGTGGCTAAGGCACTTGACTGCTAACCAGAAGGCTGGTGGTTCAAACCCACCAGCCACTCATCGGAAGGAAGATGGAGCAATCTATGTCTGTAGGGATACTGCCTTGGACACCCAAGGAGGGGTCGCTATGAGTCGGGTCCGACTCGATGGCACACAACAACAACAACAACAACAAATTAAAAGCTATTTTAAAGCACTGTTTGACATCTGCATAATAATCTATCATATGTATGCACCATAATTTATCATCCCCATATTGTTCATCATCAAAATAATTTCCAATTATCTGCTATAATGAATAATGTTGCAAAGAATATCTATTTGTTCATTATTTATTTATTATTATTTTGTCTGCATTAACTAAAATCCAAACTCTCTGACTCATAGTAACCCCTCCTTGGGTTTCCGAGTGGTATCTATACAGAAGTAGATTGTCCAGTCTTCCTTTTGTGGAGTGGCTGGTGGATTTGAACCACCAGCCTCCTGGTTAACAGTCCTTAGGCACTACCCCACCAGAGCTCCTGGAGTAACTTATTGTCAACCTGAAAGTATTCTTAAAATGGCGACTGATGACAGACTCTTACCAGGCATAGATGTATCTGAAAACAAAGGGATCCCACAGTGAAACAGTGCCGAGTGAGGAGACAGGGAAGATGGGACAAACTCATCAATCAATGACTTTCCAGTCCCTAATTCAGCTACTTCATCCTCTATCTCAACAGCTGAGTTTCTGGGTAAATTTAGATTTTACCCTGTTAATGGTCACTCTGGAAATGAGCCTATTTTTGGAGTGATTAGCCACTACCATTATAATGCAGTTAGGATATTTGATAAAGATCATTTAAAGATTGAGTGTACTTCCCTTCTTCCTCTCTACATTTGAGTTATATTCTTCTATTTCAGTGAACCTTTCTTTCCTTCTATCCTTCTTTCCTTCCTTCCATCATTCCAACATTTCTTTCTTCCTTCCTCCCATCTGTGTTCTTCCCATTCTTCCTTCGTTCCTCTTCCTTTCACTCTTCTTTCCTTCTACCTTTCCTTCTTTCCTTTCTTTCTTCCTCCCACTTTTCCTTCCTTTCTTCTTCCTTCCTTCCCTGTTCTTTCCTTCCTTCTATCTTCTATCCTTCTTTTCACCCTCACTTCCATCTTTCCTTTCTTCTCCATCTTCCCACCCTCCCTTCCACTCTTCCTTCCATTTTCCCTTCCTTTCTTCCATTATTTTTCATCCTTCCTTCCTTTCATCCTTCCTCTTTTCCTTTGTTCCTTTCAATAAATATATATTGTGGCCAAATATATGTTTCATACTATGTCATATGGAAGGACCCAGAAGCAAATGGGCATGACCCTGTTCTGAAGGACAAACCTCATCATCTATAGCAAGAATTCTTATTTCTGTTCCCTAATTGTACTATTTGTTTCAATAACTCCCAACTATTCCTTGTACTTTTATTGCCCTATTTTCTCTTCCTTTAGGGTGGAGAAATATTAATACCAGACCTCTTCCCTTTTGCTTTATTTACTCCAAGATGCATAAGTATACACAAGTTAATATTTTTCTAAAATGCTCTGAGTTTCTAAGATGGAAATTATTCATATTATTGCAATTATTAATACCATTATTAATAATCCAAATAACCATAGCAGTATTACCAGCAGCATGACATGCCCCTATGCCACTGTTCACAATCATTATTATTATACCTCTTTTTATTTTTTATCTACCATGACCCAGGGACTGTTGAAACAATTAAAATTCAAAAGTAAGAGCAAAGAATAATTAAAATTTCACCAAGAACAATAGAAATGAGATAACAAATGCTGAAACAGCCAAGAAAATGTAACCAAGGAGCTAACTTCACTATGACAGGTGCTAATAAGATCAACTAGGAATATGTGACAAAATCCTTCCTGAGAACTTGAAAATTCTCTTCTTACTCAATGGCCTTTTCGCCACTGAGATTTCAAGAGGTGCTGGATTGTATAACACTTATTTAGCTGATCCTGCCAAAAATGTGCTGCAATGGGGAAAAAAAAAAAGTTGAAAAAAAGAAACTGTTTCTTTATGAGAGTCACACTGAAGAATATTTCCCCTTTGGCTGGATGCTGGCAGAGCTCCCAGCTCTTCACAGAAGTCCAGATCCTATAGGAAGCTTAGAGGACCTGATAGACTTTACACTTGATTTCCTTCTTGTTCTCTCTCTCTTAGAGGTTTTTGACCCTCAGTTTCTTCATCTGCAAAATGGATCTAATATTTAGATATGCTGTTCAGAAAGAAACCAAGTAAAATGACTCTTTATTCGCATAAATAGTTAAGTGTTCAACTACTAACGGAATGGTTCCCACCCAGAGATGCCTTGGAAGACAGGCCTGGTGATCTGCTTCCAAAAGTTTACAGCCTTGAAAGCTCTATGGAGTAATTCTACTCTGCAACAAAGGGGTCACCATGAATTGCAAACAACTTGAAGACAGTTAACAACATAGATACAAAAACTTAAGGAATATAATATTGAATGTCTCTGTCTAGAACAAAGCTAAGTGTAACACAAAGAGCTTGGATCAAAAACAAACAAACAAACAAACAAACAAACTCACTGTCATGGAGTCCTTGGGTTTCCAAGGCAGTATCTACATGGAAGTAGATTGCTCAGTCTTCCTTCTGAGGAGAGGCTGGTGGGTTTGAACCTCCAGCTGTCTGGTTAGCAGTCAAAATACCTTAGGCAGTATGCCACCAGAGCTCCTAGAGTAGGATTATTTAATTCTATACCTTGGCAGGTGGTTTGGCTTTGAGTTTTAACTTTAAGAGATGCTAAATCATTGTTTATCTCTTTATACTGCATTATATATTCTTTTCTGGTGGTGTAGTGTCTAAGACATTTTGACTGCTAACCAGAGGTTGGCAGTTCAAACCCCCCAGCCTTTCCATGAAAGAAAGACTGGGCTATCTACTTCCATAAAGATTTAGTGCCTCAGAAACCCAATGGGAATCACTATGAGTTGGAATCAACTCAATAGCAGTGAGTTTGGTGTTTTGGTTTTATATTTTCTTTAAGTATTTTGTATACTTCAACCTAGTCCATCATTCCATTCATGTTTTGACAAATGTCATTAGCCCATACACATATGTAAAAGGGCACTGGAGTGGGAGTCAGAGACCATGGTCACCCCTTATGGTTTTATTTATGAGATACATATTCTTCAGGTTCTTGAGTTTCCAGCATGTAAATAGTCTAAGCATGTTGACTTTCCACAAATCACTCTCCATGTCTCAGTTTTCTCACAAAAACAAATGAAGGCATTGGGCAAGCTGCCCTTTCCAGTTCTGGCATTATTTACACTGTTGTTGTTGTTGTTATGTACCATCGAGTCGGACATGACTCATAGTGACCCCTCCTTGGGTTTCCGAGGCAGTATCACTACGGAAGTAGATTGCCCCATCTTCCTTCCGAGGAGAGGCTGGTGGGTTTGAACTACCAGCCTTCTAGTTAGCATTCAAGTGCCTTAGGCACTATGCTACCAGAGCTCCCTTATTTACACTAGTTTTTATTATTTACATATTTTCACAGATAAGGCACTGAGACCCAAAATATCTGACTTTTCCAAAATCATATGTCTAAATCATTGTGGTATGTCTAGAACCTTGTACAACTCATCATAGAATCCAGTGCTCTTTCCATATTATCAAGCTATTTCAAATAAAATGTCATGAAAATAGTTACCTCTTTCCTTTAGAGATGCACACACCCTTCTGTCTGTCTTTCATCTGTCTTCTAGACCTATTCTACTATTCACAAGCTCAAAAGTAATTAGCAAATACAGTAGCAGATAAAGATTTAGGTGACTTTGAAAGCCACATTATCTATCTGAGATACAAACTTCTCTATTTTCAAGACACAGTGAAACTAGTCAAGAAAAGACAGGATAGCCTCATTCATCCCCTTCTTTCCTGTCTCCTCTTTATATAAATCCACCCAGTGCCAGCTGCTTTTCCAAATAGATTTTATTTTCTGTTACATCTCATTTGACACTCCATCACCTGGAGATGGCTCTGATACAGTGTTCTGTCAGCCCCTGAGATGCTTTCCAAACCTGCCAAAAGTCTCTCACTGCATGGTAAGGCAATCAGAAACACAAAAAGGGAGAGAAAAAGAGGCAAATGATTAGCTTAACTTAACTTTGCTAAAACAGCACAGAATTCTCCCTGAGTTTTCCTAGGGTGCCATAAAGAAAGAGAGAGGGAAAGACAAAGGAAAAGAGAACAGTCTGCCCTACATCAATCCTGTTGTTGTTATGTGCCATTGAGTCAGATCCGACTCACAGCAAACCCCTCCTTGGGTTTCCAGCACGGTATTGCTATGGAAGTAGAGTGCCCAACCTTCCTTCTGAGGAGTGGCTGGTGGGTTTGAACCTCCAGCCTTCTGGTTAGCAGTCAGGTGCCTTAGGCACTAAGCTACCAGAGCTCCCAGATTTACTCATGTTAATTGGGAGTCCGGTCTTTATTGCAAGAGGGTTAACTTTTAAATAATCTGTTATTAACCCAGGATTCCTATGCATGGAACAGTGTTCTTAGGGGCCCTATTATTATCTCTACTTCTCAGATGCATGATAGTTCTATTTATCTATATAGAAAGCTGCTGCTTCTGGATGTCAAGTGTCAGGCTAATGTTGGCAGGGAGAGGAAAGGAACTGACACTCACTGAGTTCTTGCGTAACTAGCACTGTGCAAGACATTCCACATCCCATAGCTCATTTAAGACAGAAGAAGTGGTTCTGTGCAATGAGCCTCCATCATTCAGTGGAATAAGGGTTAACAAATAAAACAAAATGACTGTAAGGTATCTAAGCAAATTAAGAGAGGACATAGTAGAAAAGGAAGGTCCTAGTTATAGGAACAGGAATCGTGACTCTCACCTCTCTGTCTAAAAACACACCTCAATCTGTACCATAAAGGTCAGAGAGTAAGGTGGGGAGCCTTTGTTCTCATGTTCAGTTAGCATATGTGTTCTGCTCCACTTCTCAGTAGCAGAGAAATCACTTATGTTATTTGTTTTACTGTACATCTATTTTTATCTGATATAAACTGTGTTGATTTTTTTTTTTTTTTTTTTACATTTTCTTATTTGTTATTTCATTTGTCCTCCAGAGCTCAGAAAAGAGCACCAACCATCATTTTCGTTTTCCCTTCCTGATCCTGGAGGAAGATTAATAGACCTGGGCATTGTGATGTCTGTGCTCTCTGCTCCCTTCTGCCTTTTACTTTCTCCTTCTATATATGACCCCTCCCCCTCTCCTTTTCCTGGCTCTGCAAATGTCTTTTAGTCAGAATCTGATTCTTGATTTCTGCCCTGAAGTGAGTAGGGCACTCTTCTCAAACTCTGAGAGAAATATTTATTCCTAGTACATGGCAGCCACCTGAGCCCCAGGTTGACACTCCCCTTCCATTTCTCTCCCTTTTCCTGTTTGGTTTGAGAAGTAAAATGGTTTCTTTTTTGATATGAAAATTAATTTCAAGACAAAAAGAAATATGCCTTCACAAGGTCCAAATTTGTGTTGTCTCTAAGCACGGCTGTAATTACACTGTAGATCAAACTGACTCCTTGGTTTCTGTGGCTGTTTCTCTCTCCTGTGCTTGAAATGGCAAAGAGAGCCAGCAGCAGTTGTTTCCATCAGCCACACACAGGGATGGAAAAGGATGATTCTGGGTTAGCTGTTACTTATGGGTCTTCCATTTCAAATTCTTTTTCTGGGTGGATACCTGCAATTGAACAAACACAAGCAGACACAGGAATCAGGGTTTCCAGTCTCTTGTCAAGTTCAACCTTTTAGTCATTTTCCCACAGTGTGGGGTGAATGATGGTGCCATTGGGGATACTCCTTGTTCTGATGCCTTCACTTGTGTGGAACAGGGACTTCCACTTTTCTGTTTTTAAGTATGAGCAATAAGAAGGTTTTGACATATTTCCCATTACCATCCTACCTAGGAAAGTCTGTATCTGTATTCACCTGCTAAAAATGGTCATTGTCAATTAGCATCAAGATAAGAACTTGTGAAATAGGGCAGAACCAACAAGAAATTTTCCAGAATAATGGAAGTGAAGTGGCTTTTATGCTGGGTTCAATATTGTGAATTTTAGAGGAATTTCAAGGAATCAGAGATCCCATTCATTTCCCAACTCCTACAGCCAATTCTAGGAGCTCTGGTAGCGTAGTGCCTAAGGCATCTGCCTGATAATCAGAAGGCTGGTGGTTGAAACCCACCAGCCACTCCTCAGAAGGAAGACTGGGCGATCTACTTCCATAGTGTTACCACCTCAGAAGTCAAGGAGGGTTGCTATGAGTTGGATCTGACTTGACAGCAGTGAGTAGTACAGCCAATTCTAAATTGCTAACCTATAACGCCACTCTTGTTTGCATGGTATAATCAGGCAGTAAGATCTATGCCTTCAAGTAGACTTCTATTTTTTGTCAACAAACCATGGTTACTCTCCAAAGAAGCTTATTTTGTACTGATATCTATAAGGTGAATGAAAATTATTTACAAATGTGATTAGCACTCCCTCAATTCCACTATGATATGTTGTATCCAGATGATTTGTGTATGAAGAGAAGAGTAATTGAGCGTAGTTTATACATCAGAAAGTGAATCTAGCTGTGGAGAATGCCTTCTAAATGAATCATAGCAAAGAATAAGATTATATGATCTTTCAGATTGAACTGTGGGCCAGAGAGTATGGGTTGCTGTCCCTGCAGATTTGCAATGCACCCAATACTGTTCAAGTACTTTCCATCTGCCAACTGTGGTAACAATTCCTCCCACTATTAAGCTTATAGTAGTATTATAAAGATGATTGAGATTCAGTGCTCTGGGGACTCCCAGGAGAAACCATATTTGCATGCAAGTTCTTTCTTATACCCATAGTCCTGCAATTTTGTTCAAAAGAATCAAGATTAATAAAATGTTTCAACTGATATCCATTAATCAAATAGTTCAATTTTGAGAAATGGAGAACAATCAAACTTTGGAATCAAGCATATTAGGGTTCAATGCCTAACTTTATCACTTACCAATATCTTGAGTAAGTTACTCACAGTCTTACAACTTTATTTCCCCAATCTATAAAATGGGAATGATCATGCCTACTATTGAAAGCAGCAAGGATAATTAGCTGTCATTATTTCATCAGTAAAATTTCAACATTAGAGAAAGATGATTTTTTCTTGGCTGCTTTATAGCCATATAGTAAACTTCATCTCATCTCTGAATAATGTCAGCAATTTGCAAACCTAAATTTATTCTCCCATCCTCTCATGATCCCTGCAGAGGGCTCTGTAGATGCTCACAGATGCCTATAGTGCCTTATCTGAACTGGTAGCCTTCTCTGTTTGCTCCTCAGTTCACAGCTGTTAGGTCTCCTCAGCATTTTTCTCCTGCTTAAAGTTAGAAAAGGGATGTTAAAATTTTACAAAAAGATTGAGGTATAGAATTGCCAAAGGCTTCCTGAGGCTTTCCCTTCACTCTCCAAATACAGAGAGAACTACAGCAGCTGTTGAAGGTGTTGTTGTTTTTGAGTGCTGGTGCCTTCAAATTAATTCCAACTCATAGAGACTCCATGTGACAGTATAACTGCTCTGTAGGGTTTTCTTGGCTGTAATCTTTTTGGACACAAGTTGCCAGTTCTTTCTTCCTCAGAGCTACTGGATGAGTTTGAACCATCAATTTTTTGGTTGCCAGCCAAGTATTTAGCCATTGAAGCTGAGCATGGGTTTAAAGTCTTATTCTTACACCTTACTTGGCAGAGTAATGAGCAAGTTATTTTTATCACTGAGTCTCAGTTTTCTTATTCATAAAATGGAAGTAATCCTTACCTAATGGGGCTGCTTATTGAGAACAGGGTAGTGCCATTAGAAGCACAGGCTATGAAGCAAGGTTGATTTCAAATCCCAGCCTCACCATTTAACAAACTTGGGTCTTTAAGAAAGTTGCTTATATCTATGTGCTTCAGTTTCCATAGATGTAAAATTTAGATAATAACACTTGTTTCAAAGGATGTGGTGAGGATAGAATGATGTGATGTATGTAAGAAGTGTAATGTGCACCACACCTAACAGTAATTATATTCAAAACATAGTTTTCCATTAATAAATGGCTATTTTTAAAATATTTTACTGATTTTAACTTATTACCTAAAAATTAATAAGTCTTATCCTCTAATGGACTAGGACACTATTTAAACTCTGTGTATGATTTTAATGGCTTATACTAAAATCCACAGTGTTCAGTTTTTCCATTATGTTATTGACTCTGGATTTTCTTTCCTTTTAATTTATGAATCAGTCTCTCTTTCCTCCCCCACCCAACTTTCACTCTCTCTTTCCCTATTTCCCTTTTACTCTCTCTTCCTCTTTCTCCCTTCCTCCCCATCTCTTTTTCTCTCTCTCTCTCTATTTCTGTGCTCTCCATGCAGTAAAACAGAGCTGCAGGCAGTCAATTTTGAGTCAGTGGACTGTAAAAAGTGGTTAGAATAATACTTTATTGACCCTGAATATGGCAGCTGGAACTGAGGGCAAGCTGAGCCCTGGCAGAGTATAATTGTCACAATGGGGCTTTGATCATCTTTGTTCACTTCCATGACCTTTCAGAGATAAGTTGTTTGGATGGGACCCAGGCAGCACCACCCAGTCCAGAGGCAATTGGCTAGCCCAGAGAAAGCTGGGCTTACTCAGAAAGGCCACCTCTGGCTGCTGGGGTGAATGTCTGTGATCCTCTCCCACTTGCAGGAGATGACTCTTTATCATTAAGGGATCTAGATATCTGAGCCCTGAGAAATGACCAAGCCCCACTTATGATACTGATTCCCAATTTCAAACATGTCAGAGCCACGGAAAAAAGCTGTTTTTCAAAATATTTTTGGCAACTGGGACATTGCTTTTAAATATCGATTTTACTTCTTCATTTACTTTGGTGATCACGGACTGTTTAGTGGAAACATAATGATGGAATGAAAAAATATATATCTTAAGCTAATGTGATATTTCAAGACACTAAACAAGTTGTTTGCAAGTAGACATCCAAATAAAAACATAGTTGAGAAACTAAGAAGAAATACAAAGACAAAAGGCATAAGTGAATGAATGAATGGATGATTTCCATATATTTTGCATAATTTTTTAATTAAATACAGTTAAATAAAAATGCATGTATAGTGATTCAATACTTTAAGGTTGATTCACAAACTAAAATATACACATTCTGGGCTAATTTTATTGTGGCAATTAAACAAATATTTCTAAATACATAATAACATGTTATTTTATTCTGTAAATCACATAATTGTTTCATTGGTTGTGTTTGGATTAATTTATTTTGTGATTCTTGGGTTCAATTATTTTTATTGAGAAATAAGCTATTGAAATGATTCTTTTTTCTTTTTAAAAGAAGGTATCAATATAACTAAAGTATCTGTAATGTACTTTATATACAATACAAATTTGAATAATATCTAATTTCAATGATATTGTAGTTATTCTCTCAGGATAGAGAAATAGCCTATGTGAATTACACAAAATCTGTGATTTTTACCCAAACTATTTCTAATATTAGAAAAAAGTCCACTTAAGTCAACTAAAGATGTTATGAACTCTGTATGAAATATGTAAACTCTCCCAAAACCAAACTCACTGTCATTGAGTTGGATCAGACTCAGCAACTCCCCCCTTGGGTTTCTGAGGCGGTATCTCTGCAGAAGTAGATTGCCCAACCTTCCTTCCGAGTAGTGGGGGCTGGTGGGTTTGAACTGCTAGCCTTCTGATTGGTAGTCAAATGCCTTAGCCACTATGCCACCAGACAGATATATATATATATATATATAATATAATATAAATGGTTCTCTTCAGGAAGAGAACATAGAAATCAAATGATGTCTTAGTTTTCAGAGCAGTAATTCAATAAGTGCACAAAGTTATATAAATGACTTCTTTTTATTTAAAGCAGTGAAAGTTCAGATAAACAAGTTACTTAGCTAAAAGACTAAAAAGTCCCTGTTTGATAACAAATGTAAATATAATTGATTACTATGAAAGAAATAGAAAAAAATATCCATGCATGGAGAATAAAATCTGCATTTTGGAAGAGAACACAGAAATCAAATGATGTGCTAGTTTTCAGAGCAGTAATTCAGTAAATGCACAAATTAAATTACTATAAATTGAAGGCATGAATGCTGTCTACTGAAAGAGCATGGAGAAACCCCACTGAAGATCAATACACTACCTAGTAGATTCAATGTCACTTTTTCAATGGTTTATGCCATTTAAGGAGTTCTACTATTTAAGTTATATTATTTAAGGAGTTCTGGTGGCATAGTGGATAAGGCACCAGGCTGCTAACCAGAAGGTCAGAGGTTCAAGTCCACCAGCTGCTCCACAGAAAGATGGGACAAACTACTTCTGTAAAGATTTTTAGCCTCAGAAACCCAATGAGTGTTACTATGAGTTGGGATAGATTTGATGGTAGTGAGTTTGTTTTTTGTTTTTATGCATTTATATGAATGATTGAGGTCTTTAGGGATGTTTGACTTTCCAATTTAACTATTGCAAGAAGAGTTCAGAAAATCACCTTTATTTATTTGTTTTTCCTTTTCATAATGTATGCCATTGTTTCAACAAAAGCAAAGTTACTTGGTGACCTCCCAGGTATGGGCCAATATTTACATAGGCTTACCAAGATATTTGACTGCTAACCAGAAGGCTGGCAGTTCAAACCCACCAGCCACTCCTCAGAAGGAAGGTTGGGCAATCTACTTCTATAGTGATACTGCCTCAGAAACCTAAGTGGGGTCTCTATGAGTCAGGTCCAACTGGAAGGCACTTAACAACAACAATTCCTTTCTTAATTATGAGTTTCACTGATAATAGTCAGCACTATTATTATTATTTTCAAATTTTACCAACAATAACTCCTTGTTAGGCTATATCTATTTCTACTATTTAAGAAATGATTTTCATAGAGATAAAATGAGGGAGAAAATCAAACTTAAAAGCCATCTTGGGAAGTTTATATTTACAAACTTCTCTTTAGGAAAAAAAAGTTCAGGATGGTGGAGTAAATTAAATTTAATTGCAGTATACAGAGACCCTAGGAGCTCTGGTGGCACAGTGCCTAAGGCATTAGACTGCTAATCAGAAGGCTGGCAGTACAAACCCACCAGCCACTCCTTGGAAGGAAGGTTGGGCAATCTACTTCTATATTGATACCACCTCAGAAACCAAAGGAGGGGTCACTATGGTGGCTTATACAGAGACCTTACTAAGTGTGTGGCGAGAGTAAAAGTATATTTCAGGCAAAATAATGATCTTCCTGGCTTTCCAAATATATTTGGAAGCCACTACCCCTTTCTGTATTCCCTCCACATCTCAAGGAGAAGAGGCAAGAAGCAATAAGATTGGAAACTAAAGTGAACTATTGGAGCAGCTTTTATTTTTCTGAAAATATGTACACCCTTCAGCATAACACAGATAAACTGCAGAATTTTAGAATGTATACCATACGTTGGGACAGATCTATTGTGCCTAATACAATTCCTCATTACACAGAGTACTCTATCATTTTGTTTATTTATGCAGCCCTCAGATCGAATACACTATTTGTTGGTTATTTTCATTTTCTTCCTGGCATATTCTGACTCTAATATTTGGCCAGTATCTAATTGGCTCTTAGGATGAAAAGACAGTGGGGGACGGGGAGACTTTACTCTAGAAACCCTTGATGTTCCAAAATTAGTGTATATTTGGAAAGCAGGTCCTATTCTGGTTCCTATCTTTGGAGATGTGGACTTTCTCTATAACATTAACTATGACTACTTAACCTTTCCTGGTTTCCCCATCTGTGAATTAGAGGTAATTATTCCTAACTTTAAGGGGCCATTGAGAGGATTAATTTGCTAATGTTTGTAAAGTACTTTAGATATGTAAAGTGCTAAGTATTATTAAATTCCATGCAAATAAACTGCAATTTAAAATCTAAAGGGACCAAGTAATTGACTTTATTCTTGTGAGTTTATAATATTTTTAGCAAATTTACTAAAACACAGTTTCTTATTTTTGTTTCTAATACTGAACATGGAAATCAATCCCTCTTTCCTACTCAAGTTAATAAAAACATAAAAGAAATTACTGTCATTAGAAGTCAACTATATATCCTGGGGGAAAGCATCTCATTTCAAACATCACTGGCAATTCCCTTTTCAAGCAGTAGTCAGAAAACCTCTCAGGGGAGGAACAAAGAACAGAGAAGTTTATTAAGGAGTTGGATGTGGATTAGACAATTGAAGCTAAAAAAGAAAAAGAAAAAAGAAGAAACTTCTAAGTGTACTGCTTCCTGGACTCTGAAACAATTTTGGCAGGGAAATCTGTATGTTCTCTGCAGACATTTAAGAAAAGACAATCTACTTACATGCAAACTCAGGACACAGAAATAAACATGTGACATAAGTTATTCCTTTAGGCTAAAGATATAAAAATCCTAGCTATTCTGTTTCCTCTGACTGTGCACTGGTATGTCAAATTAAGCATGTGTATCATGAGAAGATATCTAGATATTAAGTAAATGTTAGACAGATCTGGGTTATTAACTCCGTATGTGTTTACCTCCTGAGCAAATGCAAACACTTTGCATATTAAAGCAGAAGAGTTAGATATGTTCACTAGTGATGATTCAGAGGAAGTCTTGTGTGATCATTATAAAAGGGTGATGTTCCTTAAACAAATACTGGTGCACAAAGACAGACTTCTACTTGGTTTGTGCTGACTTATTCTCTGATTGATGGTGCTCCCAGAAACCACTTTGTGGAGTTGTGGCCTTGGGTGACAATGATTTTTACTTGTATTGCTGGGGCTATATTTCCTGGAGCTATCATTATAGGACTTGAAAACATCCCTAAAGAGAATTAAGCATGTGGGCCCTTCACTAGGAATTACAAGGTACTGTCCACAGAGACTTGGCCAAGTCAAGTTAAGGATTCAGTGTCTCATCTTTCAAATAGGGAAAAGTATAAAAAGCCTCTGCCCTACAGGATGATGCTAAAGTGATATTAAAATGAAAACAACAACAACAACAAAAAAAAAAAAACCCTGCCATCAAGTGGATTCTGACACATAGTAACCTCCATCGGGTTTCCAAGGCTATAAATCTTTGCAGAAGCTGATTACCTCATCTTTCTCCCACAGAGCAGCCAGCGGGTCTGAACTGCCAAACTTTTGGTTAGCTGCTGAATGTCTTACCCATAGCATCACCAGAGTTCCTTTAAAGTGATATGTTGTTGTTGTTGTTGTTATGTGCCGTTAAGTTGGCCCCAACTCATAGCGACCGCTCCTTGGGTTTCCGAGGCAGTATCACTACAGAAGTAGAATTTCCAACTTTCCTTCCGAGGAGTGGCTGGTGGGTTTGAAAATGTTTGAAAGTTAAAAGCCTTATACAAATATATGGAGGTAGTCATCATTCAGTGACAGAATTCTTACCTTCTAAGCAGCAGATCCAGTTTCTGTACTTGGCCAATCTACCTCATGTGCAGCCACAACCTATCTGCAAGTAGAAGCTTGCATGTTGCTGTGATGCTGAACAGGTTTCAGTGGAGCTTCCAGATTAAGACAGATGAAGAAAGTTTTGGTGATCTACTTCCAAAAAACAGCCAATGAAAACCCAAGGATCACAATGAAATGATCTATAACCAAACCTAGGGATGGTGCAGGATGAGGTGGTATCTAGTCTCTTTATTCATGGGGGGATTGCCATTAGTCTGGAGCCAACTAAACACCAGATAACAACACTAACAATATATAATTTATGGCATCAAAACCACTATTTTTTTCTACGACCAGAAACTTTTACCAGTTTAATGACACTTTTGGCTCAATCATTCTATTGTTTCTGCTGTTGTTCCCAATTATCTCAAGACACCTAAGGTCCACATGGAAAGGTTGTAAACAAATAAATCTGACCTAGTGGGCAAAACAAAACTTTTGTTTTAAATTCAACAAAGGCATTGTTTTGGTGAAATATGCTCATTTTCTGTCTATTGCACCCTATGACCTATAAGTGCTGGGGACACACCACACAGGAACAGGACATTGTGAGTTGGCACTATGGGGGTTCCAGTGGTATCAGCCTGCATCACCATACATCAGGGGCAGCAGAGGGATATGATGAACAACAACAACAGCAGATCTCCTTTCAGAAAGTGACTTTACAGGCTGATGAGATGTAATTTATTTCCTAACGGACTCCATCGGGGGCTGGGGTAGTTAAGTTTGTGTGTCAACTTGGCTGGGCGTGGTTGAGTGGCTGGGCAGCTGGGTGTACTGTTCCTCATGATGAGACTGGTATGCAACTTAATGGGGAAATCTACTGTGAGCAGCTGAGTAGCTGCCATAGGAATGTGGTCTGCTTCTTGCATAAAAGGAGAAGCCTTGGGGAATGGTCTGTAGCTTATGGCACACTTGAACCCTGCATGTAGCCGTGTTGCTGTTCAGCAGCCTGCCATGCTCTGCTGACCTTGGGACTTTCAATAGACTTGAATTAATGGCGTGCCATGTGGTTTGGTAACATCGGGACTGTGCGTTTTTACTTACCAACCTTGGGCTTGTCAGCCTCAGCAGCCAGCAGCTGTCTGAGTGAAGAAAAACCTCTAGCTCCAGTGAGCCAGGAATAGGAGGCAGAGCTGAAGTCCAAGGTTGAGGGGCTTTTATCCAGCCCCTAGAGCCTGGCACTTTGAAATTGGATTGAAAGCCTTCAACCTGTAAGAGAATAAACTCCTGTTTGTTCAAGTATCCCATTTATGGTATATTCTTGTCAGAGCAGCACAAAGGTAACCAAAACAGGGGTGAACATCTTTCACAGAGCAGATTGGGTGCATTCCTGAATGCTGGTGGAGTTTGGACAAAAGCTGCTGTTTTTCAACTCTGGAAATGTGAAACATTGTCCAACAGGGAGCTCCCCATTGACTTTCGTGCGGAGGGCTGAGATAACCAAATTGGTATGACAGGGGTTTTGCAGACAGGAAAGGAGGTAGCTGTAAAGAGAAAAAAGAGGGATATCACACAATTGCCCTTCTTCATTATGCACCTAGGCATTATGCTTGCCTTTTTTGATCCTTCTGCTCTAATTTTCCACATTAAGATAAGCATTAGGCATGTTGTCTCTCCTCCTATAAAATTTGCAGTTGCAAGTTGTACCCAGATAGATAGGCCTGTGACTATGCGGAGAAATTAAAAAGCCTATGACTTTAAATAGGAGCTCTGGTGGCATAGTGCCTGAGGCATTTGACTGCTTACCAGAAGTACTTCTGGGAAGGAAGATTAAGCAATCTACTTCCATAGAGATTCTACTGCTGAAACCCAAGGAGGGGTCTCTATGAGTCGGAACCAACTCCAAGGCAGTAAGTTTGGTTTTCTTTTGATATGAGTTTAACTATTATGCAAAGAGGACCAATGATGGGGTATTGGTTAAAGCCCTCAACTGCTAACCAAAAGGTTGATGGTTCAAATCCATCAGCCATTCTACAAGAGAAAGATGTGTCGGTCTGCTTCTGTAAAGATTGGGAACCCTGTGGAGAAGTGCTATTCTGTCCTATAGGGTTGCTATGAGTTGGAATCAACTCTGATGGTAGTCCGTTCATTTTTTCTTTTCTTATTTTGGTATCATCAAAAGAGCTCAGAATATTGTAAATGATGTGACTTCCCCCCCCCCTTTCTTTGCTTCAGCCACTTAATGATTTTACAAAATTTGGAATTTCAATATCATCCTTCATGAGATTAGTGTAACATCAGAACAAATTATTTTGAAGAAAGGATCGATGATAAGCTCTGAAAAGAGCAGAAGGTAACCAGAAAACTTGGGCTTAAGTCTTGACTCAGCTACCTAATAACTTGCTGTGATAGTCTTAGCCAGGTCACTTAATCTTAGATATTATGTTTTATTATCTGTAAAATTTGGACAAAAATATCTAACCTATGTAGTTGTGGTGAGGAAAAATTTAGATACACTTTTCAGTATAAAGTATTATACAAAAATGAGATGGTTTTTATAAATGCTTCTTAGCCACTACATCTTTTAGGATAAAGTTTTTATAATAATATGTAGTTTGTTGTTAAATGCTGTTGAGTCAGTTTTGACTCATGGCAACCCCAAGTACAAAGTAAATAGTGCCTGGTCTTGTGCCATTCTTACAATCCATTCTCACAATCCTTGCTATGTTTGATCCCATTGTTACAGCATGACAAATTGACCTATATTTATATGCCAGAAGGAAACTTAGGCACAGATGAAATTTTTTTTTCGTACTACAATTTATTAGCTGACCATCTCCAAAACAATTATGTAGTAAAACTCTCCTGTGAACTTAAAGATGCCAGCTGAATAAATAGTAAGCACTCACCTCAGCATCTCTGCTGATTCCCTACACACCTCTTCCTACTGGGCATTTCCCCTTAGTGGGTGGCTCAAATATCTGTGCTGGGGCAGGAGTGGCCTCCTGGATTCTCGCTATCTTTTATCAAGCTCACAGGCCTTTGGATACTTCCTCCTACATATTTCTTCTATCTTAACGGTCTCAGAAACCCAAGAAGGGGTCTCTATGAGTCCTATAGACTGGACAGCAGTGAATTTGATTTGTATTTGTCTTCTCCTTGCTGTTCAGACAACTACTGGCTTCATGAAGACTGTATATATTTCTACTAAATGCATGAGCTTCCTACCTAGACATTCTGCCTCAAGTCTTTTCCTTCTTGCAACCCTGGAATTATTTTCCCTATTCTTGCCAGAAAGAAATCTATAAAATGCAGAACAGAACATGTTACTTCCAAATGTAAAATCTCTCAGTTTCCCCATGCACTATAGCATACCTTTGAGCTCTTTATCAGGATAAAGAAGTAAAGAAGGCTTTTTTTTTTTTTTTAATCATCTGATCTCTCAAACATGGAATTATCACCATGTCCTGCCTTTCATTTAAATTTCCAGCAATTCCAGGTGAATTTCCTGAAAGCCCCATGCAGTTTCCCCTTTTCTTTTCTTTTTAACATCAATTCAATTTAAGGTGATTCATAGATTTGAATATTTTTCATCACTGTAATTTTGAAATATGATGTAATTCATAAAAGTGAATAAAACAAGTGAACAGCATAATTAATTACTATGAAGTAAACACCTATGTAACCACCACCCAGATCAATAAATAGAATATCATTGGAACATCAGAAGTCCCCTAAGTCCCCTCTCTTTTCCAAATGTAACAATTATCCTGACATCATGCACTGTTACTTAATTTTGCTCATTAATAAACTTTATGTACATCAAATCACATAATATGTCTTCTTTTGGTGTGTAGCTTCTTTCACTCCTTATTATGTTGGTGAGTTTTATTGTTCCTTTATATGTCTGTAGCTCATTCATTTCCTCTACTGAATTTTGTTGTTGTTGTTGTTATATGCCGTCGAGTCGGCCCCGACTCATAGCGACCCCTCCTTGGGTTTCTGAGGCAGTATTACTACGGAAGTAGGATTGCTCAACCTTCCTTCCAAGGAGTGGCTAGTGGGTTTGAACCGCCACCTTACTGGTTAGCAATTAAGTGCCTTAGCCACTATGCTACCAGAGCTCTACTGAATAGTTCTGCATAAATTCTAAAAGTAACTCATCCATTTTATTGCTGTGGACATTTAGATTATTCCCAATTTTGAGCTCTTACAGAAAATGCTGTTTTATACACATATACGGGTATAAAATGCATAAGGATGTACATTTCTGTCGTGCCTATACCTAGAATGAAAAAATACACCCATTGCTGGCAGGTCAATTTTGATTTATGGTGACAGAGTAGAACAGTGCTCCATAGGTTTTTTTTTTCTTCCTATTTTTCTATTGTTTTAGCTTTAACAAACAAATTTATTTTCTCACAGTTTAGGAGGCTAGAGATCTGAATCCACATTGCCAGCTCTGGGGAAGATTTATCTTTCTGTTGACTCTGGAAGAAAGTCCTTATCTCTACCAAAAACCAAATCAAATGCACTGTGCTTGAGTCGGATCTGACTCACAGTGACCCCTCCTTGGGTTTCTGAGGCATTATCACTACAGAAGTAGATTGCCCCATCTTCCTTTCCAGGAGTGGTGGGTGGGTTTGAAAAGCCAATCTTATGGTTAGCAGTCAAATGACTTAGGGACTACACTACCAGAGCTCCCCCTCTCTACAGTTTCTGCTTTTTAGTTTCTTGGAGATGTCTACACCTCTTGGCATGTACCTTACCCCTTCTCTGGTCACTTGCTTGCTTCTTGTTTAATCTCTTTTATATCTCAAAAAAGATTAGCTCAAGATACAACATACACTAATATTTCCTTATTTTATTTTTACTTTTTAATTGTGATTCGGGTGAAAGTTTACAGAGCAAATTAGTTTTCCATTCAACATTTCATACACATCTTATTGGTATAAATAATGCACATTGATTGCAAACCTCACAATGTAATTGCACGCTTTCCACCTCCTCCATGTGTTTCCCAGTTCCATTTGTCCTTCTTTCCTATCTCTTCTTGCCTTCTGAGCTGTATCCCTGGAAAAATACTGCCCTTTTGATCCTCTATGGTTGATTTCTGTGCCATTGATGTTCTCTTTGCTGAGAGTTTCCTTGTCCTTTTCCTTCAGGTGGCAAGCTCCTCATTATGCTGTTAAGACAGATATGCTGCATCAGGACATAGACAACACATCACCACTGTGTCACTGCACGACACCTGTAGCCTTTCTGGAAGGCTTTAGGTTTATCTGCTATATCTTTCTTACAAGAATCCATTGCTTGGCTCACAAAATTTCAGTGTTGCAGTTCACACAAAGTTACAGAGATGTGGCTGATTTGTTCTATTCTATACAGCAGGCATGTTTGTGTGGTCAAACTGTCGTCACTTACCAGTTTTGTGAAGGACCAGCACTACGATAGGTTCCAGGCAATGCAATGAGGAACAGGTTATTTTAGGTGTCCAGGGCACTCATCAAGTAGTGTGTCATTGTGAACCTAGCCTTGGCTTGCGGTCACCACAGAAAGCAGACAGTTTTGAAAGTAGAGGGCAGAGAAGCAAAGAATGATTTTTACCAGCAGGGGTCACTGCTGCTAACCAGACACCCAAGCAAGGCACCGAGAGGCATTATGAGTTCTATCTTGAATTAATAACACCCTAAACGTTTTCTATTTATATGTGAAAATTCACATTTCTTTGCCTTTTGGGACCACACTCTTCTATTCATTCTCCTTTAATGGCTTTGTAAACACTGTGCCTTCCCTGACCCGCTCCCCTCCTCCCCCTCTGCCCATCTATTGCCTCTTAGTACATGAAATGATTTTTATTTTGATTGTATTCATTTCCTGTAAGTAGAGAGGTTGTGAGCAAGTAGTACATTGGTTCAAATGGCTTTCTGTTTTTAGAATATCCCCAAGGGGGTACAATTCTTTTAATTTATTTAATTTGATATGCTTTTTCAAATCACTCTACCAAACACATGAGAGAGGACCGCACAATATTACCTCTGTCTTCTGACACCTCTGAGATTGGCCCCTCCACTTAAACCGTGCAGGGGCTGCTTCAGACTGTGAAGCCCAGAGGCAGAGGAGCTTCTCTGGCATCAGGGAATCCTCTCTAGCAGGATCCAGCAGTGTCCTATTATGTTTTGTTTGGACTGAGGAAAAGGATCTAGAATGGGGAAGTGATTAATAAACTCCTCCCAGGAACCTTTAGACATCAGTGACTGAAAAAGGAATGGGAACCTATGATGGTGTGATTTATGCAGCTAATTTTCTATCCTAATGATGCTGGTTCTGAATAAACTTAGAATCTATAATTATAAGTAATAAGGAGCATGTGTTCAGAGTTCACACTTTAGGGTTGAAAACCAAGTCACCCACTGCGTGGTACTACTAGGAATGCTGTTACCCAGTGTGGTAACTCAAGGTGTTAGTTACTCCCCCACTTTGTAAGCAGGAGGGTCAAGTGAACCCCCTTGATGGGTGGATTGGCCAGCCCTGCCTCATCCCATCCAGAGCTGTGCAGCAAACCCCATACACACACACCCCTTTTCCTCTTCCATTGGCTAAGGTGGAGACCCAATGGTGAGTGACCAGTTACTGCACTGTGGCTCACTTTGTCACCCCCTCTGATAGTGTCAGGGACGCAGGCTGCAGCAACCTCCTCACCCTCCTAGTGATGCCACTGTATCCACTTCTGAAGAATATGACTTTGTGACCTTGATGATGTTTAGTGGCATCACTAGGAGGATGTGGGGGATGACATCAAAATGACCCTAAGGTGTGTGGCAACGGTGGCAGCAGCCATGGCACTGCAGAGTAAGGGGCTGCCAAGGCTGTGGCCTCACTAGGGTTAGTGTCACCCATCACCTAGTGTAGTAACTTGTCATCACCCCCACCTCCCTTGCACACCTTACACACCACCCTGGGTGTGGTAAGTTCAGCCTCGGTACCAGGTATTAGGCAGAGAAGAGGGTTTCTGATTTGGCTGACGGGAGAAGAAAGGAACTGTGGGGAGCTGTGGAAGAGTACCGATAAGGGGTGAGGCCACATCTTACTCCTCTTGGCCCCACTCCAGAGCCAGGACAAAGGCCAGGGCCAGGGCCAGGGCCAAGTAGCTCCACCAGGCCTAACTGGATGAGGGGTGATGTCAAGGGACACCATGAGTAACCAGTGGGTAACATCAGCCCTAGTGATATTACTGACCTTGGGCAAACTAACATTTGGAAGCACAGTGTCCTAGCACGTAGTAATGTAATTAAGGAATCTCCCCTCACCTTCTGCCTCTCCCCATCACACACACACCACCACCTCAATCTTTCAGTCTGTGGTAACTTGTGGGTTGCTATGATGTCAGAAGCTATGTCACCAGTATGTCAAATACCATCAGGTTTGCCTATCATGGGCAAGTTTTAGTGAAGCTTCCAGATTAACATAGACTAGGAAGAAAGGTTTGGTGATCTGCTTGAAAATTAGCTAATGAAAGCTTTATGCATCATAACAGAACATTGTCCTACTTGCTCACTTTAGATATGCCATCAGGAAGGATTAATCACTAGAGAAGGATATTATGTTTGATGAAGTAGAATGTGATGAAGTAGAAGGCCAATGAAGGGGAGGGAACCCCTTGTGGAGGTGGAATGCATAATAGGCACAATGATGGACTTGAAGATACTGGCAGTCACAACATTGACACACGACTCAATGTTTCATTCTGTAGTACCAAAGGTTGTCCGTCCTGAGTCAAAATCCACTCAATGGCAGTTATCCATGTATCTAATAAATGAGTTATCATAATACCTGCATCCCAGGGTTGTTATGGGGAGTAAAGACACAGAACACATAAAGTGTACAGCACTAGGTCTTTCAGAGTAAGCATCCAACCATGGCAAATATAATGATTATGATTGAATTTCCAGAATTAATACTATAGGGAAATAATTACTTTTATTTTATCAGTTGAAGGAATTTTGCTTGTTAGGCAGATATCCTTTGAGTCCTTAGCCCCTAGGACACATCCCTATCCTAGCACTCATATCCTGTATGTACATCTTTTACACCTGAGATGATTTGATTTTTTCAGGTGAAGTCTAGAGAACACAGGCTGAGTCTTACATGTCTCTCTGTCCAGTGGGTAGCAGGGTTCCTAGAATAGAGTAGAGGCTCTGTGAGTGTGTGGTGACAGAAAACAGAAGTGCACTGTACTTTGGCCACTTGCTCTTTAGTTTGTTTACTTAAATCCCAGACCTTAGGTGATACAAGCTATTAGACGCCAATTTACGTGGGATGGAGAAAACACCAATCACTTTAGTGTTCCCAATTCTTTCTAAATATGTCTTTCCAAATACCTATCTTGTGGATTTTTTTGGAGAGAGAAATTTTTTCTCACTCTCTCATGAGATGAGGTGCTGCCAACTTTTTCCAGGGATGTTCTGCATGCTTTTTAAAGATGGACAGTGTCCTAAATGTGCATCTTTATGTGGTAGCCTTGAATCTTCCTCTGCAATGAGTCAGAGAAGGACAATACATTAAGTCACGTGCCTCATTGCCATATACCCATGTATTTTTACTCTCTTTATTTTTACTGTCATTTGGCTTGTTACTCTGGAAACAAGACTATCACCTCCCTTCCTATAGCTTTTCACTCTAGCCTGCTTTATTACAGCATCAATTATTACAGTTCCTGGTCCTTCTCTACTATTCCTGTCTCTCTAATTGGCAGCTCCATCAACCTAACTTCTCAAGCCAGAAACCCAGGAGCTCCTCATCCTCTTTTTCCTGTGATTCTGTCATCTAAGTCATCATCAAAGTATGCTTATTTCACTTCCAAAATGCATCTTAAATTATCCCATTTCCACTCTCTCAATGAAGCCTAAACTGTAGTTATCTCTCCCTTAAATTACATCAACAGCCTCTAAGTATCTTACCCTTACCTTCATTCTAGTCATTCTCATCAGTGGAGTCTGAGTAAGCTTTATAAAACATAAATTAGATTATATTCACCCCCATTCATCTACTAGTTAATCAAATATACCAGAATATCCCAGAATCAAATATAAACTTTCTTGACAATGTAAAGAGCTTTCTGGACCTAACCTCTGCCTACTTCTAACTTCTCACTGCAAAATTCTCCACCCCTTCCTCAGAATTCTCAACCACATGGTCATCTTTCAGTCCTGGGAAAAAAGCATTTAAGTTTTTCCATCTCAGAATCTTCCCACAGATTTTCCCTCTATGTGCAAGAACCCTCATCCACCAATACACACACACTTATTCCTCCCTCTTTGCTTCATGAGCTCCTAATCACTCTTCAGGTTTTGATTTAGATGTGCTTCTCACAGAGAGCTCATCTCTGACATTCTAAACTAAGCTAGCTGTCCCTCTGTTATTCTTTCAGCATGCTTCATGTCATTTTTTTTTTCCCTAAGTGATACTTAATCCACCTATGTCCCTAGGTCTATGCTTATAGTGGGTACCTGGCACAAAATAAATCCTCAAAAATATCACTTAATGAATGACGATGCCAACATGTATCTTCTTTTCTGAGTATTTTAAAACTCAGTTGACCTCGGAGAAATACAAATCAAAACCATTATAAACTACAACTACATGTCTACCAAAATGACTAAAATTAGAAAGGACTGAACATACCAGGGGCCAGTGAGGATGTAGAGTAACAGGAACTATCATACACTGATGGTAGGAATGTAAATGCTAGAATCACTTTGAAAAATAGTTTAGCAATTCCCTTTAAAGTCAAACATACTCTTAGCATATGGTCCGGCCATTTCACTCTTAGGTATTTCTCCTGTTGTTCATTGTTGTTAGGTGTCATTAAGTTGGTTTGGACTCATAGTGACCCTATGACATACAGACCAAAATGCTACCTGATCCTGCACCACCCTCACAATCACTGCTGTGCTTCAGCCCATTGTTGCAGCCACTGTGACAATCCATCTCATTGAGAGTCCTCCTTTTTTTTGCTGACCTTCTACTTTACCAAGTGTGGTGTCCTTTTCCAGGGACTAGTCCTTTCTGATAATAAGCCCAAAGTCCATAAGATGAAGTTTCTCCATTTTCACTTCTAGGGGAGCATTCTGGTTGTACTTCTACCAAGACAGGTTTGTTCATTCTTCTGGCAGTCCATGATATATTCAATATTCTTTGCCAACATCATAATTTAATGCATCATTTCTTCTTTGTTCTTCCTTATTCACTGTCCACCTTAAACATGTATACAAGGTGATTGAAAATATCATGGCATGGGTCTACTGAAACTCACGGCCGTCGAGTTGGATCTGACTCATACAGACCCCTCCTTGGCTTTCCAAGGCAGTAACTCTACAGAAGTATATTGCCACATCTTCCTTCCGAAGAGTGGCTGGTGGGTTTGAACCTCCAGCCTTCTGGTTAGCAGTCAAATGCCTTAGGCACTATGCCACCAGAGCTCAGGCTTACCTTAATCCTCAAAGTGACATCTTTGCTCTTTAACACTTTAAACAGCTCTTTTGTAGTAGATTTGCATGATGCAATATTTTTTATTTCTTGACTGCTGCTTCCTTGGGGATTGATTGTGTACCTAAGTAAAAGGAAATCTTTAACAACTTCAACCCTTCCTTTATTTACCATGATGTTGCTTATTGATCCAGTTGTGAGGATTTTTGTTTTCTTTATGATGAGGTGTACTCTTCATTTTCAGCAGGCAGGGTTGTATCATCTACATAGTATAAGCTGTTAATGAGTCTTTCTCCAATCCTGAAGCATAGTGAAATGAAAAGCTATGTCTAAAGAAAAACTGGCACACAAATGCTGATAGCAGCTTTATCCATACTAGCTAAATTTGGAAGCAATTCCAATGTGCATCAGTGGATGAATAGATGGATAAACAAATTGTATAAATACAATGGAATGCATCTCTGCAAAATAAAAAAGAATGAACCATTGAGAAATACAAGAACATGGATGAATCTCAAAACAATATGGTGTGTGAAAGAAGCCAGATACAAGAGTATAATTGTATGAATCCATTTATATGAAATTCTCAAAAAGGTAAAACTCAACTATAGTGGCAGAAAAGATAGGAATGATTGAGTGGAGAGGAGAGGGTGTTAACTTCAAAAGGGTGTGAAGTAACTTTTTGGGGTGATGGAAAATGGTCTACATCATGTTTGGGTGTGATTACACAGATGTATATATTTATCAAAACTCTGAGTCATACGTCTAAAATGGTTACATTTATTGTGTATAAATTATACCTCAGTAAAACTGGTTAAGAAGAACCTTAATTGAAAATAGCAGGACATACCATTTTTAAAGGATCATATATAACAGCTTCACTCTTGTCTTAAATAGAATATTAGTAACCCCAGGGAGTAGATGCTGACAGTGATGGTAGAGGAGAGAGAATTAAACTTCTTTTGATAGCATTTTCAGTTTGTCACAGCAAAGTAAAGCCAGAGTTTCAAGGTGCTATGAAACAGATGAACTACATTTAGGGTTGCCAGAAAAATAGCCAGTTAATTTTAACAGCCAGTTAAAAGTGATTTCAGAAGAAAACAAAAATTGTTTTTAGTATAAGTGGGATGTACTTATATTAAGAAATTATTTGATGTTCATCTGAAATTCAAATTACATAGGTGATTTGGGTTTACATTTGCTAATCTGACAGCTCTTCCAGTATGCCTATATTGTCACCAGAACATTTTAATTCATATGGAGCAGAATTTCATCTTGAACATGCTTTGCATTTTATGAAGACATTTACATGGGACAATGGAAGCAACACTATATACTGAAAATGATGTGAATTTTGGAGTGAGACAGACCTTGATTCCAATCCCAGCTTTGCCACTTAACTCATTCTGAGGATTTGAACAGATTACTTAGCATCTCTGAAAAATTAAAATGATAACATCTAACTCAAAGATGTATTTGAGAAGTAGCAATAGAAGAATTAAGTATTTGTCATGCTTATTCTAATTTTCCTATTCTATTTCTTTTCCCACCTCTGTTTTATCTTACTTTGACCAGTACAGATCAGTGTGTCAACTCTCAGAAACTACAGAATATGGTAGCTCCTGGATGAGGGGCAAGACCAGGTCATTGTTGCAATAGATATAATTTCCACAGAATTATCAACATTGGTGCCCTACACTTTCATCTGTGTTCTGTGAGGAGGCTGGTACTATAACAGCAGTGGAAGAGAAGGGACTGAAATATCATTTTCACTGTCTGCTATTGCTGTTGCCTGCTCACAGTTTGATTTTCTTCTTCAGGGAAAGGAAAAATGTATAAAACTGAGTAGGAACAAGGGGAGTTAACCTACTCTAGAGGAACTGGATGGTTTCTCCTCATGTTAAAGAATTACTACAATCTGGGATTACTTTATCTGAGGAAGAGAAGGGGAAGAATGAAAACTGCCAATCCTGTGACTTTCTTCACCTGCTAATAACACAGAGACTGGAGGGGACTAGGTGAAATTTATGACCAATAAATTCCCTACTATTAAAAGGAAATGTTTATTTGCTGTGTAGTTGACTCTTATGGGAGGTCACTGATGTTGAACTGAGGCTACATTTAAAAAGGGGGTCCAGCAATGTTATGATCCAAAAGGTCATGCTGGTGATCCAACTTGAAGAAGGACCATCATGTGCTGCCTCAGACCCTGAGTGGTAACTGAAGCCTTGTGCAGGGGCAGGCTGTCTCTAGGCCCATTACTTCTTGCTTGGTGCATTCTTGGGGAAGGGACTTTATCTCTTTCAAGTATAGGGAGAAATGCCATTGTCTCTTCAACTTTTTTTCCTTAAGAAAAATTGATCATATATGAATTTGAATATCACCACTCATCAAGCAAACAAGAGTGCTTATAGTAAATGAGTTACATTCTAATTAATCTCTTAATCAAACTTGCCCAGTTTTTATCGTTTCTCAGAACCTCCAAAGTGGGTGGAAACTGTGATAAGGGAAATAAAAGAAAACAGAGATAAAATATAATTTGTATCATTTCAAATTTGATTCAATGTTGGGTAGGGTAAAAGTAGCTTTTATTGGCTAAACAAGTGTTAAGGATGACATGATATACAAATCATTTGACTGCTTACTCTCATATCCCTTGCAAACTATATTTCTCAGGCTCTTTACCAAACTGAGTTTTGCTGGAATTAGACAATGGGCAGTGATGGAGGAAAACAGGGGAAGAATGGATACACCAGGATATCTTCCTCTGTTTTGAGTGGCACTTCTGACAACAGCTACATCTTCTTTGGAATTTTAATTGTCACCTAAAAGTCCCACCTCAGTGGTTTCAGTTTTTACCACAAGGTCTGATAGGTTGTTCCAGCACTGGGAACATCACTTCTTTCTTTAACTCTTCTGTCCTAGGTGTGGTGGAGACTTATTGTGGTCGCTAATCTCTAACTAGTTCCCTGTATTCAATTCGTCTATTGGAATCCTAGCTTGCACGATTCTACCAGACTGGCCCCTGAATGCTGCCCCTGGATATAGGATTTTCCCAAGGCTTTTCTGCTGGTCACATCTGTGTATGTTTGAGGCAAAATTTTATTTCTTTTTTTAAAAATTATTGTGTGCTAGTGTGTGTGTATGTTATTTTATTTTTAATACATATGTGTGTATGTTTGTGCATCATGAAATTTGCCATTTTAAGTGTATCATTAACTAATTAAATCAATTAATTATACGTATAATTTTTGAACAATCATCATCACTATCTATTTTCAAAACATTTTCATCACTGCAAACAGAAACTCTATATTCATTAAGCAATAACTCCTGAACTAACCTCCTTTTCCCCAGCCTTTGGCAACCACTTTGGTCTCTCTGTATTTGCCAATTTTAGATATTTCCCATAAGTGGGATCAAATAATACTTATCTTTTTGTGTCTGACTAATGTCACTTAGCATAGTGCCTAAGGCCCTTGACTGCTTACCAGAAGGCTGGCGGTTCAAACCCACCAGCCACTCCTCAGAAGGAAGATAGAGCAATCTACTTCCATAGTGATAATGCCTTGGAAACCCAAGGAGGGGTTGCTATGAGTCAGTTCTGACTCTATGGAACATAACAACAACACAATAATAATAGCAACAACAGCATGGCTATTGGCTACAGTAAATAGTGCTACAATGAACATGAGTGTACATATGTTTGCTTAAGTCCCTGCTTTGAAGTCTTTTGGGTATATACTTAAGAGAGGAACTGCTAGATCATATGGTGCCTCCATGTTTAACTTTTTGAGGAACTATCAAATTGTTTCCCACAGCAGTTTACATCTTCATCAGTCGTGGATGAAGGTTACAGTTTCTCTACATTCTCATCAAGGTGTGTTACTATTTTTTTGAACTTAGCCATCCTGTTGTCATTATTATTATTAATAGCTGACAAATAGGCCCCCAACTCTTGGTGGCCCCATATATTACAGAATGGTACTGCTGCATACGGTTTTCTTGGCTACAATCTTTAGGGAAGCAGTTTACCAGGCTTCTTCCATGGAGATGCTGAGTGAGTTTGAACCACCAAATTCTGGGTTAGTAGATGATTGCAAACTGCTTATGCTACCTGGGTTCTGCACAGCCTTCCTTGTATCTCATTTGGGTTTGATTTCCATTTCCCTAAGGACTAATGACAATGTGCACTATTTCATGTGTTTATTGGCCATTTGTCTTTCTGTTATTCAGTTTAGGAATTCTTATATATTCTGGACATTAAATATTTATCATATATATGATTCCAAAATATTTCCTCAAATTCTACAGATAGTCTTTTTCCTTTATTGATAAAGAGCTTTGATAAACAAACATTTGTAACTTTGATGAGGTCTAATTAATGGGTTGTTTTATTTTTCCTTTAGTTGCTAGTACTTTTAGTATCATATTTAAGAATCCATTGCCGAAAGTATGTTTCATAGCTTTACTCCTATGTTTTTTTCTTAGAGTATTAGTTTTTAGTTC
This sequence comes from Orycteropus afer afer, assembly GCF_000298275.1. Taxonomy (NCBI): domain Eukaryota; kingdom Metazoa; phylum Chordata; class Mammalia; order Tubulidentata; family Orycteropodidae; genus Orycteropus; species Orycteropus afer. The sequence continues at coordinate 2,186,940 of NW_006921902.1, read as the reverse complement.
TTATGTTTAGGTCTTTTATCAATTTTGGGTTAATTTTCATTTATGATGTGAGGTATTTTGTCTTTTTGCATTGGAGATCAAATTGTCCCTGCACTATTTGTGAAGAAATTATTTCCTCATGGAATGAACTAATCACCATTCTCAAAAATTAATTAGCTATGTTGTTGTTATTTGCCATCAAGTTGGACCCAACTCATAGCAACCCCTCCTTGGGTTTTCAAGGAAGTATCACTACGGAAGTAGATTTCCTTCCTTCCAAGGAGTGGCTGGTGGGTTTGAACCGCCAGCCTTCTGGTTAGCAGTCAAGTGCCTTAGCCACTATGCTACCAGAGCTCTAGAGGTATGGAATTATTTCTTGATTCACAATTTTATTTGATTGGTCTATATGTCTATCCTATACTGGTACCACACTGTTTTGATTACTGTAGCCTTGTAGTACATTTTGAATTGAGAAGTGTGAGTCCTCCTACTTTGTGTTTCATTTTCAAGACTGTTTGAGCTACCTTAAATGGAAGATTTGGGTACTCTCTTTCTGATTTTCTATAATCCATTTCCACAGGTAGGCTAGTTCTATAGTTGATGCCTTGTGAGATAGAGGAAAATACGGAAATATTCTCTTTCACTGAAGAGAGAAGGAAATGCCAGTATTTGGTATTCTAGACTTCTACTTGTGTGGCATAAAGTAAAATCCTTTGGTAGTTATTGTTGCTATATTTTCTGTTTTATTGCTTAAGAGGAGACTATTCCTAAGAATATTTAGGCAAAGTCAGGATTCAGAGTAATTTGATTGTCTTATAGATGAATTTAATCAGAGCAGGAGCAGAAATTGAGAAAAGAAACCCATCTCAACATAAAATGAGGGGAAAAAAAAACCTCAAACACAATTATGAAAAGTTTATTCGAGGGCTAAAATCAGGATAAGGAATTTAATGCTTAGCTACTATCTTACATAGATTAGTAATCAATGTCCATGGAACAGCAGTTAAGAAATCAAAAATGTACTACTGCACTGGGAACATCTGTGGCAAAAGAGCTTAAAATTTTTAAAAGCATGACTGAGGTGTTCCTACACCATTTTTTTTTTTTTTTTTTTTTCCATTTATCTCATAAGCATGTGGAAATTGGTTAATGAAGGAGGGAGATAAAGAAGAATTGAACTGTTCAAACTCTGGTGTTGGTGAAGAATATTGAAAATAACTGTAGACTTCCAAAAGAATGAACAAGTCAGCCTTAGAAGAAATAGCATCAGAATTCTCCATAGCAGCAAGAAAGAAGATATTACAACTTGCTTATTTTGGACACATCATCAGAAAAAACTGATCACTACAAAAGGATATCCTGTTTGGTAAAGTAGTGGGCCAGTGAAAATGAGGGAAACCCTCAATGAAATGGATTTACACTACACCATCAACAATAGACCTAACATACCAACAAGCCCAAATATGGCAATATTATGGACTGGGGATTTTTTTTTTTTTTTTCTGTTATATGTAAAGTCACCATGAGTTGGAATTGATTGGACAGCAATTAGCAACAACTACTCTTACAGATTCAAATTGTAAACAGACGTGAATGAATGGTGTTTATGTTTAAATTGGTTATATTTCAGACAGTCCCCAGATAGTCATTGCTGAGAGTAAGTGGTCTCACTTAGGGAACAAGCAGAGAAACTCAAGATTTCTCAAATTCAAATTAGAGTTGATTACCAAGAACAGCTTACTTTAAATGTATAGCTACAAGTTGTACCACTTGTTTCACTTTCATCTTTGATTCATTTATCCAAGTTCTGTCTTTTTCATCACTAACTGATTGTGGCAAACTCTGATGACGTGGGCTTGCAATACAGACACGCTTCACTTCTGGACATTTGTCAGAAATAGATTTATATTTACATTTGAAAAAAAATTGAGTCACGCTTAACATTAACCATGAAAATACTGTTTTGAAGAAACATCATCAGACTATTTTTAAAATAAGAAATACTGAGAGAGATTTTTTTTGAGTAGGAACTTATCCTCAAATTTATCAATTTGTTACCCTTGGAGTTTTCTGAACCATATTTTCTTAAATGTGTATCTAAATCCTAACAGAATCAGAGACTGTTAGAAAATGAGTGGATCACCTATCCCCATTAACATAAGGTCCTTACCTTTATAACTTCAGACATTTGTTTTTTGAGGCATTTGGTCTTGGCTAATTCAAAGAGGAAATGGGGAGCAGAACTCTTATAGCGATTATTTGGAATATTTTCCTTGATAACCTTCACATTTTTATGATTCCACTTGGAACATGATGGACATAATGAGAAGGCTTATAGCTTTGCCATCCCAAATGCAAAGAGTGGATTTGAAGCATAGAATCTGCTGTGTTGTCTATACCCTAGTAGTATTCATCAACATAATCACATGTCCTTGGGGGGAAAAAAATGCTTCAAGATTTTTAGGGAATGAGAAAAGAATTCCATCTCCATGGTTCCAAGTGAAGTATTCCCAGAGATGTAAAATCAATAACATATAGGCCAAGACTGGAATACTAGTGTACTGGAATATGAGAGAAAAAAGAAGATAATATTCAATTTGCATGTCTTTGCAGCTCTTATTCAAACATGCATAGGCTGTAGACATTTTCTCTGGATCACCAAATTTTCTTTCATCACCTCTCTTATCCTAGCTCTTATCCTTTTCTCATTTTTTCAATTAATTTGTTTGGAGAATATACACTCATGTTTAGAACAACAGTTCTGATCTCCTGTAATTACAAATCTACTATCCTGTACAAACACTTTGTAAGGAGTTAGAAAGAAGGCAGCTCTTCCACAGGAGGTCCTTTGCCTGCAAATGTTGAAGGTCATCCTCCAGATCTTAGTACCCGAACTTTGTAGGACCCACTTTTATAGCTAGTTACCAAACTGTAGAAAAGAATGCTTTCTCCAAGTTACTCATGTACCTTCAGAAACTAAGAAGCTAGGAAGTGAGAATCCATGGAAGCCTTCATCCCAAATAGATTTATCTTTCCAGGAAGGGATCCAAGTTTTTAGTTTGTTTTTAGTGTTTTTCAGGTATTCTTTATAGGATGGAAAGGGCAATGTCAGAGTGTTAATGAAAAAACTAAATAACACTCTGAACATGAGCCCATCATCTGAAAAACAGAAGCTAATTTTGAATTATTAAAGGAGGCTGGCTCACAACTCACCGCTGAGAAATAGAGGGAGCGAAAATGGTGTTTGGGAAGTCCAATTATTTCTGAACCAGAGACAGTCTTATTAAGTTGGGCAGAAAATTAATTAGGCTAATTAGAAAACCTCATTGGAATTCAGCAAGGAGTTATGAGAGGAAAAATGACAACCCTGGATGTGGTGGGCCAGGGATGCAGATTCTGGGGGAGAGTGAAATGAGTTTTCAGGAAACACACCAGGGTGATGCATGCACATTGCCGCTGATCACTGGGTCACTTCAGAGGGAAGCAGCCATGTTTTTATAGACTTTCTCTTCCTCGTTGTGGGGCTTTATTCACTGTGTATTAAAAATTATGTTTAGTGTATGGTATAAGGGGCAAAAAAGAAAGACAGAAAACTGCGATTTATTCTGAGGCTTCAGTGGGGTTTTACATTTGTTTTGGTATTTCCAATATGCTAGTTCATCAGCATGGTGCATTGTTAAAAAGTGCTGGGTGGGTGGTTTTTTATCTTCACGGATTTATGGAGTCCTTACAGCATCTGTTCCATTCTGACTCCCCCACACAGTACAAAGACATTAGTCAGGGGAAGTGTCGAACACTGTGCTGTTTCCATGCACTGACGTTGGCAGCCAGCTAATAGAGATAACTATGACAAGGGATTCAGTGGTGTCTGGGGGCCAGGGAATGGCCAGGGGATCCCATATTCCTGAAAAGACTCCTGGACACTGAGCCCTTGCTGCAGAATTAGTGCTGCAGAAACAAGGGATTGAGAAGTAAGGCAATGAAGGAGACCCAGTAAGGGAACAGCCTGTGGTGGAGAATGGGCTGAGGAAATTTGCTCCAAGGGTGATCTGCACTTATGAAGAGGAACCTGTCCACCATGATGGAAAATGATCTTTCCATACCTCTGGTGCCTTCCTTGCCTAAGGCTCTATTACATGTTCTCTTCTTCTCTGGGTCTCCCAGAAGAGGAACCATCCTAGCTTCTGTGGAATGATTCTTAGTCAGGTTGTTTTCTGGAACAATAAGGTGCAATCTTAGACAACTTCACTGTAAGGGAAAAAAATTCAAAAGGATTATTTTCCAAGTGGAGTGGTGGTGGTGGGGTTAAGTCACAACTGGTAAAAAAAATGTTACAATAGACAAGAGACTTCTGAAAGATTGGAGGGAAAGACAACTGATATTTTGATACCTAGTGTGTGTCAGAGGCTTTCTGTATATTAACTAATTCTAATCCTCAGCAACTCAATGAAGTAGGTATTACTAATTACATTTTACAGGTGAGAAAACTAAGATTCATAGCATTTAAGTTGTATTAGATCCATACCCAGTAAGAAGGGGAAGCTGAAATTCAAACCCAGGTTTGTTTGATCTCAAACCTCCAGGACTTTCTATACCACCATAGTGCCTTCAGGAATAGTACCAAGTCAATCTCAATGATAACTGAGGCTACTCTACAATCTTTATATAGGTTCCCCCTAGGTTGAGTATAATAGTGACAGGAGAATCCACAGGAAAATTCCTATTGTCCCAGGGCCTTGGAGATTTGCCCTGTTTAACTAGAAAGAAATATGACCTTATTTTGGGAGCTCTGGTAGCATAGTGCCTAAGACACTTGACTGCTAATCAGAGGGCTGCAGGTTCAAACCCACCAGCCACTCCTTGGAAGGAGGATAGTGCAATCTACTTCCGTAGTGACACTGCCTTGGAAACCCAAGGAGGGGTCACTATGAGTTGGGTCTGACTTGATGGCACATAACAACAACCGGGGAGGGGAAAAGAATCTTAAACATAGGATTTAAAGGTGCAATATTAGGGGATAGGCACACACCAAGGCTAAAGAACCTGAGTTCTCAGTGTCCTTCATTATTTAGCTTAGGGACACAGGCAGATGGCTGATATGGTCTCTCTGAAGGTCAGAGACACAGCAGAGTTTCATGCTGGATAATTACAACCAGAGCTTGTGGGGGCTAGCACTGGAGAGTCAGCCCAGATTCCCCTAGGCCCAGCAGGTGCAGTGGCTTCCTGGCCCTTCCTGAGCATGGGCCCTTCTGAGACCATCTTTCTCCAATCACTAGGTCTGCCTGTCAAGTTGAACCAGGTAACAAGACAGTAGTCAATTAGTTCTCCCCAATAGACTGCTCTCCTTTCTATTCCCAGCCTTCCAGGTGACCCCATTATGATAATGGACCAGCCTAGCTGCCTGAGAACAGGACTGATAGAGGAGTGTGAGCTCTTTGAAATGTGAATTAGGGAAAGGCTGGCAGGGATGGTTTGCTCCCTGCTGGCTCTGGACAGGAGCCTTCTGCTGCCCATTGTCACTGCTGAGCACTGCCATGTGGTTATTCATACCACATCCTGCTGGCATCCCCAGAACATCCCACCGTGCCATTCATTCCAACAATGAATTAGAATTTGCTGACACCCAGGGAGACTGTGGATTCAGAGTGCAAAATATGTTGCTATCCCTCTGACATCACAAGATGAATTCAGTCTTTAGAGCAAGTGCCTATTTTTATATCCTCAGGTAGTTAATGCTGTCCCTCATGCCAGACCTCAATAAACACACCTTTATATGCAAAATACAGGCAACTTGACTACAACACCTTGCATAAATCAATTAAAAAGCCAGTCAGGCATCTGACTTCTCTTTGGTTGTGTTTCCAAATATTTGAGAATGTTAATATTGTGATAAAACAACTAAAGAAAGACTGTGACAAGGTGATGGAGTGCTTAATAATCTCAAATGATTTTCAAAACAGTATCACTTTTGACCTCTGGCACACATTTCATCACATGCTCACACACTCATCATTGAATCCAACCGAGTAACTAATGAGTACTATTATGCGATATTTAGCCAAGTCATAAGCTAAATTTTGAGCTAATTTAAAGCAGAGACTAAATGTATATCACATGTGATAGGCTATTCAGTTAAGGGGACTGTATTATCCAAGTGATTTATGGCCTTAAACAAAATAACTTTGTGTTCTGGTGGTGATAAAATCTCAGAATACATCTGAATCTAGAATGGGAAACCAAAGAGCTCTTCATACTACAAACCCCAAAGCTCCCTATTCCAGGGCCCGTGTTGCTTTGCTTCATATCAACTGGCAGATCTTTTATTTATTTATTTATTTATTTATTTCCCCCACTACTTAATGGTTTCCTTATCTCCTCCATTTTGTAAGCTGCTTTATTTATTGCATGTCCCTGTAGTTCTGGGATAATTTATTTTTTAATTATGTAATCATTATATAATTCTTCAGCTTTAGCCTTCAATGTTTCTATTGCTGTTAATGTAACTTGCTATAGAGTCATGTAAGCTTTATTTATTGTTTCCATTGTGGAGCAATAATTATGGAACTCTGCAATTCTGCAACTATTATTTCTATTTGTTTAATTACATAACTATAACTATATTAAACCTCTAAAACATTTGGTGAGAGATTTACGGAAAAGATGTTAGGAGACAGCAATAATAATGATATATCAGAGTAATAATAAAACTAAATAATAGTATTAATATTAATATTAATGATGATAACAGTAATAGCAACATTACTGTTTGCTTTTTCTTCATGCTGTATTTGGTCTTTTTAATGGGTTACTTACCAAGTCTCGGTGGTTAATTAGCTATATAACATTTGGTACTCAGCAGTGGGTACAACCTCATTTCCAGACTTTACCTGGCAAGGCTGTATTTTACAGAACATCAGATGGAATTAGTCTATTTTGTTCTTTTTTATAAGCTTGAAGTGGGCAGATTTCTCTCCTCCCCATGTCACTTGTGGGACTTGCAAAGATAAGATGCTCTGTGTTGAGAGACACAGATGCTGTAAAATCCTTAGAACCTGAGCTCTATTTCAAATGTAGGTGTTGTACCCTTGGTTAACCTTTATGGTGGAAAGGGCCCAGGATTTGGATTCAGACAAATTAGAACCTGAGATCTGTTTCAAATGTAGGTGTTGTGCCCTTGGTTAACCTTTATGGTAGAAAGGGCCCAGGATTTGGATTCAGACAGATTTGAATTTGAATGTTGGTTCTGTCACTAAATAGGTGACCTTGAATAACTAATGTAACTTTTGTGGGCTACATTTTCTTCATATCTAAAAGTGTAATATTTATACTGCAATATATTGTGAGAATTACATACAATAATGTGTGCAAATGATTAGGTTGATGTTGTTGCTGTTATGTGCCATTGAATCGGACCCGACTCCTTCCTTGGGTTTCCGAGGCAGTATCACTACAGAAGTAGATTGCCCCATCTTCCGAGGAGTGGCTGGTGGTTTGAACCACCAGCTTTCTGGTTAGCAGTCAAGTGCCTTAGGCATTATGGTACCAGAGCTCCCGACTAGGTTGATAGCTAATGCCTATTGATAGCTACTATTTTAGAATTGTTAGTTGATGAGATAGGAGTTCCTCCATGGCACGAACAGTTAAAGTGCTTGGCTGTTAACCAAAGGCCTAGAGGTTCACATCTACGAAGTGGTGCCTGGGAAGAAAGGCACCTTTCTGGGAAGAACTACCTCTGAGAAATCAACTGTTGAGAACTCTCAGGAACACCGTTCTCCACTGACAAATCTGAGACCACTATAAGTTGGAATCAACCTGATGGCAACTGTTAGTTGATGAGATAAAGAGTAAGACATAAAGAGTAAGAACGTCACTTAAACTTGCTCTTTTCTACAAACCACCGTGTCCTAGTGTTCTCATGACCAAGATCTCCCTCAAAGACCCCAAAGTTACTACAGTAGTTACAAAGAGCAAATAAAAAGAACAATCACCATGTACCATAAAATATTATATCTCATTTAATCCTTACAACTACTGTAAAAGGGAAGTACATTTATTATCACCTAGATGAGTAAATTGAGCACAGAGAATTTCAATGTGGCAAAGTTCCCCAGCTCTTTGGTAGGGGTGCTTGATTTTGAGCCAGTCTGTCTCCATAGCCTGTGCTCTTAATGTATACTATATGTTCCTTCAAGGTCCATGTCCCAGCAGCCACATGAAAAAGTCCCCTATGAGGAATCAACTCCCTCATTCTCCCCTTTTCCCCTTCCAGTCCATATTTTACACAGCAGCCAGTTGATCTTTCTAAAATATAAATCAGGCAAAACAATAGAGACAATAAAAGATTAATGATTGTCCGGGCCTCAAGAGAGGGAGGAATGAATGAATGGCTGAAGCACGGGGGGTATCAAGATAGTGAAATCATTCTTTATGATACTGTAATTGTGGACATATGACATTACACATTTGTTAAAACCCACAGGACTAGAAGACAGAGAGAACCCTAATGTAAACTATGCACTTTAGTTAATAATAATGTATTGATATTGGTTCCTCAGGTATAAAAAATAAACCACATGAATGGAAAATATTAATAGTCAGAGGAACAGTATGCAGGGTGGAGAGAATGTATATGAGAACTCTTGATAAATCTTCATGATTTTTCTGTAAAATTAAAATTACTCTAAAAGGCTATTTAAAAAAAATGTAAATCATATAGATTTGGCAGATGATATTTCTACATATATATTTATATATACTTATATATCCATGCATACAATAGAGAAAACAGAGTAGTTCACAGAGAGACAATGCTCTATATCCTACTTTGATGAGTAGCAAGTGGGGTCTTAAATGTTTGTGCATGACCATCTAAAACGCAGCTATTGGTTTCTCTCTATTGGAAAGAAGAGTGAAGAAAATAAAAGACTCAAGGGAACAATTAGTCCAAAGTACTAACGGACTACACAGATCACAGTCTCCACTACCCTGAAAGCAGAAAAAATTAGATAGTGCTCAACCACCATTATTGTCCACTCTGATTAGGGCCACAGAAGGTTGTGGACAGAATGAGAGAAAAATGTGAAACAAACAAACAAACAAAAGACCAGAGTACTTCTCTGATATATATTGGTGAAACCTCCAAGACTCTACCCTTTAGACATCCTTCAAGCCTGGAACTGTAAGTCACTTTGCCACCAAACAACATCCAGGGGTATAAAGTGAACAATAACACTCATGAGGGACATATTCTTCGGGTAATCAGCCATACAAGACCAAAAGGGCGGCATTTGTCCAAAAATAAAGCTCAGAAGTCAGAAAGGGACAAGAAAGAAGGATGAATGGAAACATGGAACCCATGGAAGAAACAGGAAGAGTGCTGCTACATTGAAGAAATTGCAACTAATGTTATGAAAGAAAATGCTTATAAATTGTTGAATGGAACTAATTTGCTCTGTAAACTTTCACCCAAACCACAACAAGAAAAAAAAATTTAAAAAGTAAATTAGACCTCATCCAGCCCTCCAGTGGTTTTCCATCACTCTTAAAACTTCCTTGCCAGGGCTTTAATCTAAATAGTTCTATGATCTGACTCCTGGAGATCTTTCCAAATGTCCCACTTACTAGTCTCTACAAGGCAGGTTGGGCCCCAGACTTTCCATGATGATCATCCTGCCACAGTCCTTTGTACTCCCTGTTCCCTCTGCCTGACATACCACCCCCACTTTTTTAATCCCACAGATCTCTGAAATGTGTGATTATCTCTTCAGAGAAATTTCCCCTAAAATCCCCAGCTAAGTGAACCCTGTTGTTCTTTAACAAATGCCTGATTTATTCCATTTATGCCATGTATCAGAGTCCATGGCTGGCACAAACAGTTGAGCACTTGACTACTGATAGTTCAAACCCTCCCCCACCCAAGAGGTACCCTGGAGTAACAGGCCTGGTGATCTGCTTCTGAAACTTCACAGCTGTTAAAAACCCTTTGGGTAGTAATTCTTTAGAGTAGTAGTTCTACTCAGCACACATGGGGTCTCTGTGTTAGGATAAATTTTGTGGCACTAACAATAACAGCAACTATCCCTGCATTTATTGTGTTCATTGTTCTGATCATTTAGTCTCTGTAGTGTGTCTCCCACTAGAATATAATCTTCATGAAGCAGGCTCTGTGGTTGGCTTGTTCATAGCTGTATCCCTGGCATGTAGCTCAGAATTGGGAATCAACCAGGTACTCAGTAAACTTTTGCTTAATAAAAGAATGGCTATCTGTCCAAGGTTGGTCATAAATGCCCTTGTGGTTTATGTAGCTTATGTGTAACTAGAAGAGAAGGAGTATTTTGTCACGAGGAGTTACTGATTAAAGCCGAAGAAGTGATACAGCACCCATGTTTAAAACTCAAAACCTATATCAAAGTATGTTGGGGGCTCAGGAGCTGGGAGCACAGCAGGACTATAGTATGGCCAGCAGGGAGCAGAGAGCATGGGAGAGAATAAGGAGCACTAGAGGGCAGAGGGTGAGGCAGCTCTTTTTCAGGCTATGAAAGTGAGGAAAAGCAGGACTCCTGTTATACGCTGAAATTTGTGGAGGAACTCTGGGCTCAGAATAGCTACATTGCTCAGTGGTCACAGAGCAGGCCCTTATTCAGCCAAGAATATCTCTTGTTTGTACAATTAAAACCAAGGTACTCAGATAGGCCAACTTCTATTATTTCACTTGTCTTCTAGTTATTATTGTTTTACTGAAGCCTTCTCCTTCCTTGCATTCTGTGTGTGTGTGCGCATGAACTTAATATAACTGACATTATTTTTAGCAATGCTTTCTTTTTTTCTTTCCACAGACTATTTTCCTATTCAATCATTATCTTCATTTTTACACATCACATGTAGCCACTGAATAAGGGAGAGCACAAATAGTCACAAATATTCAGTCCTCTTTTCCAATTCCCATTTTTCTTCTCACTTCACCTTCATGAGGGCATTCATTTCTCTTTCACCTAGTAGCTTTGTTACCTTAATCCTATTTTCTTTAATGGCCATTGCTCTTATTTGTTTTATGTTTTAGTTATTTAATACTGCAAACAGTTTGGAATAGTGTACTTAAATATCTCACTGCATCTTTCTTTATGTGTTTTCTTTTGTGCCTAAAACTATGAGCAAGGTATTAAGTATCCTGAAAAGATATCAATTAAAGCTCTAGAATAGTCCATCTGGACTTGAATTTCAGCTGCACTGTGAATTTATTTACTAAGTGCCTGAGGACAAATTATTTCACCTTTTTGGACCTTGGTCCCTTCATCTCCAAGAAAGTTTAATAATCTTGCCTCTTGGGATTGTTGTAAGAATGAAAAAAGATAATCCATGTAAAGTGGATTACAATACAACTCAATTATATTATTATAGTTTGTAGTGGCACTGAAAGCACTTATGATACTAATAGCACCAGTTCAGAGTAAATCATAATTCCCAACTGGTGGGACCCAGACCCAGACCTTGGGCAGTGTAGGCCTTGAACATTTGTCCATCATTTTTGGAAGTATGCAATTGCTGTTAAATTTAACAATATAAACACATTTAAATGTTACTGTTTCAATCAAATAAAGTAAACTTTAATATGGTAGTTTGAGGGTCTTGGTAGGTAGGGTCCTGATATCTGAAATAGTTAGTAAACATTGGCATAAATGGCCAAGAATAAACATCAGACATTTTCCAAGTACTCCAGGAAATTCCCTATCAAAGCAATACACAATTAAGCATTTAATGGCTTTGTTTATGATGCTGATGTACTTCTCTCAAGGAGGTTCTTCTGTAAAACTTTCCTTAGATTTAACATTTCATCCTCAGATCCCATATGCTTTCTCCCATTCTATCAGTTCTTATTTCATTCTTCATGATTTGGTATTTTTAGTTTGTTTAGGACAAAATATCTCCCACTGCAACTGCTCCTTCAATTAGGTAGCAAAGCACTCAAACCCTCTTTTACATTTATGCCTCTATGAAAATTCTAGCAGAGAGAGAAGCTGCAGTGTAAAAGCAAGATAAAGAGGCAAGAAGGAAGAAAAGAGAGGAAATAAAAGAACAAAGAAGAAAAATAAATGTTCATCAGTAACCAATTCTTCTGGTATTTATAAAGCATTTACTGTTTCCTTTTTTTTTTTTTTTTTTGCCTGGGAGACAAAAATATGTTGAGTTCATTAATTATGAATATTTGGATAATGCTGTTTTCTGTGAGTTCCACACAACCCTGCCTGTGGAGCAAATATTAACTCTTACAAATGAGGGAGGAAGGAGGTTCAGAGAAGAGGTGAGAACTGCCCAAAATGACATAGCCAGTGACTTAATCTAGATGGTTCTAGAAAGAAGGCCTTAGGTTCCAAATAGTATGCTTTTACTCCCTGTCATGAGGGAAGACTTAGGAAGACCATCAATCACATCTCTCACCCTGTGAATTCTGAACCAATTGAGAAATATTCCTAGAAGTCAGATGAAGGTTCATAGTCAATGCCATCTGGTCCCAAGGAGATGGTCAGGGCAACTACAGACACCTCTCTCATTGCTAGGCTGTTCACTGCAGGGGTATGGAGAGACTACATCTTAGGTTACACTTCCTGTCTGAATAGCATACTTAGTCCTATTACCACTTTAATCAATCAGACCTCTCCTCTCTCCTGCAGGGTGAGTAAGGGTGAGGGCATCAGAAGTATGGTCCAATTTAAGTTCCCTCAGGGAAAGAAGATAGACAATGAGTCCCACCCAAACACTCCTCACTACTAATTTGCCTGTTTGTTTTAATTAAATCCTTTATCCAATAAATCAGGCAAGAGGTATTCTAATTCATAATCACCCTTGGACAGTCCAGAGCAAACAGACCATGATAAGCAGCCCTCTCATCCAGACTAAACCTTTTGTTTCCCTTCTTTCTTTGTACCAATCCAAAACCAAGCCCATTGTCATAGTGTTGATTCCCACTCATAGTGATCCTATTGGGTTCCCAAGGCTGTAAATCTTTACAGAAGCAGACTTCCCCATATTTCTTCCATGGAGCAGCTGGTGGGTTTGAACTGCTGACCTTTTGGTTAGCAGCCAAATGCCTTAACTACTATGCCACCAGAGCTCTTTCTATCTTTGTACAGGAGGGAGAATTCAGGGTATTAGGGATAAGGAAGCTACGTAGCTCTAACACAGCCTAACAGCAGAGAGTTGATGCAGTCAACACAGTGAGTTCTTTCTCTATTTCTCCTAATAAAGGCAAAAGCTACTGAGTACTGAATGATTCAACACAAGGTATCAGGCTTACAAGGACAGACATCCAAGAGCAGTCAATGTAGCTGTCCTTGGCAAAGTCCTGAGGCGGACTTAGAGGAGTTAGTTGTTTACTTTCCAGGCCCCAGGGCTATGACTACTTCCAAACTGGGCTTCCTTTGGAGTCATGAGATTTCTCTAGTAAGAAATAAGTCTGCTAAATTAAGTCAATAGCCTGTGGGAGGAAATAATAGCTTCTACAGGCAGAAATCCCCAAATTTTAAACTGCATGAAACTGAATTAGAGGATCTTTAAGTCTCCTATTTATTTTCTTCCTCTAATAGTTTGCCATTGATCTCTGAAACACTCTAGAGCACTGGTCCTTCACAATTTTCCTCTGTAACTTGGTAGTCAGTATCATCAGTGTCATCGCCTGCTTCCTCATCCTTCTTATTCAATATTTCTTGAAGTAGGTTCAGGTCAGAAAGGTCACTTAAGAAGAGCTGTCTATGACTGTCCCTGCAAAGCCTATGGTTATTTGGGGGTGGCTAGATTATTCTTTCTCCTGCTCATTCTGTGCACTTCCCAGTGATTTTTTTTTTTTTTTCAAATACTTACACTCAACCTCCATCACCTATCTATCAGTTTGTCATCTGTGATACTGGAAGTTGTGCCATTGGTGCTGCAAATATTTGCAGGGTCATCTATAGTTGAGAGGTTTCAGCAGAGCTTCCAGACTAAGACAGACAAGGAGGAAAGGCCTGGGGTTTGATATCAGAAAACCAGGCACTGAAACCTCTATGGATCACAAAAGAACATTGTCCAATATAGTGCTGGGAAATGAGACCCTAGGTTTGAAGACACTCAAAATACAGCTCACTGCCAATGAGACAGTCCCAACTCTTAGTGACCCCTTCTTGGGTTTCTGAGGTGGTATCTCTAGGGAAGTAGATTGCCCAATTTCCTTTTAAGGAGTAGCTGGTAGGTTTGAACCACCAACCTTCTGGTTAACAGTCACATACCTTAGGCCCTAAGCCACCAGAGCTCCCACACAAAAATAGACCCATGAATACCAACAATCATGAATATGGCACAGGACCTGGCAACATTTTGTTCTCCTGTACATGTGCTCACCATGAATCAGAGCTGATTAAATGGCAACTAACAACTATAAATATTCAAGATGATTTGATCACATTTTTTATAGCACTGGTGACTTGTATGAAGAGGTCCTCTATGCACTTGCCTAGCAAAACAGAGACCTCGCCTCTCTGAGTTAGCTCTAAAATCAACTAACACCAGGTATAAAACTTACAGGACAAGTCTGGCAATAAAAAATGTAGTCTCTTGATGCAAGGTATCTTATTGTTGTTAAGTGCTGTCAAGTCCATTCCAACTCATAAGGACCCTATGTACAACAGAATGAAACATAGCCTGGTCTTGTGCCATGCTCACGATTGTTGGATTTGAGCCAGTTGTTGCAGCCATGTGTCAATCCTTCTTGTTGAGGGTCTTCTTCTTTTTCTCTGACCCTCTACTTTACCAAGAATGATGTCTTTCTCCGGGTACTGGTCCCTCCTGACAACATGTCCAAAGTACGTGAGACCAAGTTTCATCATTCACACTTCCAAGGAACCTTCTGGCTATAATTCTTCCAAGACAGATTTGTTTGTTCTGGATGCCCATGTATATTCAATATTCACCAACACTGTAACTTAAATACATCACTTCTTCAAGACATCTTAGAAGTTTTCACAACCCTGCATCTGCTTCACTATAATCCTTTTTAAAAAATTTAATTTTATTATTTATTTATTTATTTTTATTTTAAGAGCTTGTTTTACATTCAACGTTATATGTACATTTAGTTTCACTCCCCATTTACCATTTCCAACCCTAACCCAGTATCCTCCTCTCCCTACCCTGTAACCCTTCCCCTATGCCCCCATATTTATGTACTCCTGTTTGACCTGCATTTCCTCGATTTGAATGTTGGTCCTCTGGTGTCCCATGGTGTATTGTTCTAAGGGAGGTATTACCATAGAGTATGTGGGTGCACTATCCTGGGTTGAGTGGTCTGCCTGTATCTATTGTTAACTGTTGGGCTGAGAGCCAGCCCCTGGGGTGAGTTTTATACCAGGTGCAGAATGTATTCCAGGGCCATAGTATTGGGGGTCTCACCATACTTCCTCTGACCAGTAATTCTGGTCATTATTGAGTTTTTGGATTTTGTTCCACATTTTTCCTCCCACTCTATCCAGGATATCCAGATTTGATCCTTTCTTGAGTGGTTGGCATTGATATCTGGGTACCATCTAGTTCTTCTGGTCTCAAGGGCCATCATATCCTATGGCTGATTGCTTCCAAATGCTCTATTTTTTTTTTTTTTTTTTGCATTTTTCTTTTTATTATGATTTGGGTTTGGATATCCAAACTATGGTACATACTCACAATGGAATACTACGCAACCCTAAACAATAATGTAGAATCTGCAAAACACCACATAACGTGGATGAACTTGGAGGACATTATGCTGAGTGAAATAAGTCAATCACAAAAGGA
>NW_006921902.1:2157685-2171063 GCF_000298275.1 Orycteropus afer afer | reverse complement strand
GCTACTCACCAATGTAGGATGCGGAGAAAGGCTTTTATGTATTTTTTTGTGCCAATTGAGTCTGGTGTCCCCCAGTACTATTTTCCAGAGATGTTAGATCTACTGGATCTCTCTCCCTTAGTGTCTGCATGTCTGTGACAGATTACTCTGTGTCTGTCTTCTATTGTTTCTGTAACGATTTCAGGTATTTTTTACTGGTGTCTGTGCAAGATTAGTCTCAGCTGAATCTATCCTTGGTCTAGAGTATACTTCTGTTCAATGACCCCCATTTGATCTTCTCAGGTGTTTATGTGTTTATTTGTAGCCTGGTGTTTGGTGTTAATGGTAATGCAGTATTGTGGACACATTGGTTGGTATTAGCATCTGTTGTCTATCTCTTATGTGCACAATTCGGTGTCCTCCCTCACTATAATACTTTTTATCAGTTATGCTACTCTTGTTCATGACCACAGTGAAATAGATCTGGTTTTTATGTGACTCTGTATGCATACTATTAGATATGAAGGTCACAGATGTTGTATTTTGAAATGTGTCTGTTATGCCAGTGATGGGGCTGAAATGAAGCCTCCAGGGTGTCAGTTATGTTTGTCCTAGAACCTGACTAGGTTAGGATCACATAACAATCAGTACTTACCAGGCATGTTTAGGGTCTTTTATCACTTGATGAAGCCTGGTAAGAGTTTTAAGTGATATTATTAGGTCAACTTTGGGCTCAAGTCCCTATTGCTTCATATTTGCCATATCCTTCAGATAGAAAATTAGTGTTGTCAAGAAGGAGGACCCTGTGTACTGCTGGGAGCATATGATAGATAGCCCTCTTTACTCAAGTGTTGGGCTAGTATTTCTAAAGAGGAGACTGCCCAGATCAGCCATTTCCATTATCTCTTTGCACGCACACTCAGTTCAGAGCTCCTTTGCCTTGACTCAAACCTGAGACATCTATTTATTTATTTATTTATTTTCTGACTCCACCCTTTCTCCAGGAAAAAGTAGCTTAAAGCTCTGAGATTGTGCATGTACATATCTGTTTATCTGCATTGCACATGCAAACAGGCTGTGCCTCAAACTTCTACTAGACTTCTATTAGACTGCTAGAAATGAGACACATACATTCATGGAATCATCCATTACATAGGTGTTATGCTCACCTGTGGTCCAGCCAGATACACAAGATACTTCCACAGTGTTAACAAAGTGAAAGCCATTGTTAGTATTTACAGAAAGCAAAGATTAAACATTAACGGCAGATTCCCAAAGGAGAAATGCTTGCAGTTTTCCACATTGTCCATTTCCATGTGATGTTACTAGGTAGGTTCACCATTGTTCAGATCGGATGTTTTGTTCACTTCACTACTGCCCCTAAGCACCACCATGCTTCTGGAGGTAGGGTGGTACAGCACAGCTCCCAAAGCTTCTGCTCTGCTATTGGTACTCATTGATGCCTGGAAGACCTCTGCCCAGGATTTCCCAAGCCTCTGACACTGGGACCTTCTAAGCCTCTGCTGTCAGCTCTTGCCACACTACTGAGGTCTGTGGGGCTATCTTGATGCCACACTAACCCAGCTCCCACTTTCTAGGGGGTATTGTATATAATGCTTGTACAGGGCACACTCAGGTTTCTCTTGCCCTGCATAACCAAGTGTTACAACTCCTTTAGCTCTGCTGACAAGCCTCCTGCCAAGAGGTGGCCAGCTCTGTCCCACTGTAGGAAGCCTGCAAAGGATCTTCCAGGTCCTGCAGGGAGTACATTTAGGTTTCTGTCTGAATGGGCAAGTGTTACAACTCTTTTAGTGCCACTGGCAAGCCATCTGCCTAGTAAAGCTCAGCTCTTGTTCCATAGACTAGGCAGCCTCAGCATTGCTGTCTCTCACCATCTTCAGTGTTTGCTCTTTCTTCTGGGTTTAGAAGGTTCTCAGTTCAAGGACCCCACATCCTTGGTCCAAAGGATGTTCTCTTCTCCAGACTCTTCTTCTGTGTGGCAGTGAAGTTCCCTGAACCACTGTCAGATTAGCCCTTTTAAACTTAGCAGGATGGCAAAACTGAGCAGTCCCCTTGATATCTGCAGTCATAGTAAACTATCCAATTCCTTCAAGGGTTTTATACACTGTGTTTGCATAGTCCCAGCCTATCATTTTGTGGGAGTTACAATACCATGGCTAGAAGGTCAATGTGAAAGCAATTCACTGCACCATGGATCAGGAAAGAACATGGAGCCCAATTCCTATATTTCTGAAAGAGTTGCATTATTCCTTTTTTGGTTTTAAAAATATCTGAATAAAAAAATTATGTTGGTGGTAGCATAGAATAGTGTCTTTTATTAAGTAAGATATCTGAGGGAGATGAGGAAGGCTGAAGTTGACCCATTGCCAGGAGACTCTTTCAGATACCACAAGATATTTTACTTTTGTTTCTATCCTTTGTTGTATTATTCCATTCCCCAGTCCATCTCATTATTTCCCTGGAAAATAATTTCTTATTTTTCTTTTGGAATACAGTTCAAAAGGAGTTATTGAGAATCCACCATATTTCTGGTATCATACTAGTTGCTGGTAACACAGATTTGAAAAAAAAAAAAAGTATGATCTCTGCTCTGTGCAAACATACAATATGGCTGAAGAGTTGTGATAGATATTACTATTATCCCGCACTTTGCCTTTTATAGAATGTAATAGACAGAATTCTAATATGACCTCCAAGGTCTCTGACCCAACTCCCACTCCCAGTGTACACACTTGTAAAACCCCCTTTCCTTGAGTGTGAGTGCAACCAGGGAATATGATAAGGTGTCATTCCTATGGTTTGGTTACTAATCAGTTGACTTTATCTGAAGGAAGTTTTCCTGGATGGCTCCAACTTAATCAGGTGAGCCTTATTAACAGAAAGTGATGTGTCAGAAAGAGACCTTCCTGTTGGCCTGGAAGAAGCAAAAAACCATGCTGTGAACTCCCTGTAGGACCACAGACTATAACCTCAGGGTGGCCCCTAGGAGCTGAGAGTCATCTCCAGCTGACAGTCATCAAGAAAACCAGACCTCAGTCCTACAGTCACAAGGAAATGATTCTGTCATTCATTTGTCCCTGGGTAATCTTGGAAGCAGATATATATACTAAATTGAGCCCCTAGATGGAGATACAGTCAGCCCACACCTGAATTTCAGCTTTGTGAGACCTCAGCTAGATGACTTAGCAAAGATATGAGGACCTATGGGATCTGCGAGGTAATACATTTGTGTTGTTTTATGCTGTCACTGTTTTTTTTTTTTCTCCAGCTGCCGTTGAGTCAGTTCCAAGTCATGGTGACCTCAAGTTTGTCAGACTAGAACTTGGCTCTACAGGGTTTTTGAGGTGCCTCTAGGTGTATTCAAACCTCAAAACTTTAAGTTAGCACCTAGTGTTTCAACCCTTTGCACACCCAAGTACTCCTTAACCTGTTTACATTTGTAGTAATTTGTTATGCAATCATTGTAAACTAACATATAGATTATGTACAACATGCTATAGGAATAGAAAAGAATGGCAATCAATTCTATAGGGAAGATGTGGGCATGTTACAGAGGAGAGGTGATAGTTGAGGTGCAGTAAGAAGGAGGAGAAAGAATTTGCCAGACAGACAAGGAGAAGAGATAATTATGGCAGTAATATCAGTGCAAGATCTGTCAGTAGAAAAGACCAGATGTACATGATCACTTTCTTCTTCTTTCTTAATGCAGCCATTCCACAATTGCATATACAATTGTATGTATCCACAATTCCCTGGGTGAAGAAGCAATGTTGCCTTTCTCATTAGTCTCCCACATCATTTATGTCCCTCATGTGCTGCCACCATTTTTGGTGTCTTTTTTCTTAGCATTGGCCTCATGTTGATGCTTTTGTAAATCAGAAATCCACTATGATTACATGCAGCAAAATATTGAACGGGCATCTCTACTTTGTGTCATGGCTTTTTCTCTTCTTTCTCACTATCTATATCCTTATGTAAGGACCTCTGGTGGTGCAGTTCCTAAGGCATTTGACTGCTAACCAAAAGGTTGATGGTTCAAACCCACCAGCTAGTACTAGGAAGGAAGATGGGCAGTCTACTTCCATAAAGATTTACCATCTCAGAAACCCAATGGGGGTTGCTATAAGTTGGAATTGACTCAATGGCAGTTTTTTTTTTTTTTTTTTTTTCCCTTTTGGTTATACTCTTATATAATTACTATACTTTGATTTTATATTCTAAATGCATAACCTTAGCAACCCCAAATCACTTATTGTCTTGCCGAATACCATGTCATTGTCCAAGAGTAATAAGCAATCTGATTGTATTCCAACTTCTGTTTGTCCTATTTTTTCACAAAAAGTGACTAAGCAGTGGGTGATCTTCCTCCTTTTATTACATGATTTAGCTCTTCATGTATCATTCTGTCAGATATGGCTGCTGGACTTGCAATGCAATTCCCACAAGTGTTTTAAAGCTTGAATTCAATAGTGTTAAGGACCTACAATTCCTGACATCTTCTGTCATCCCATTTTTAAACAAAATAGTCAATAGCCTTGATATCATTGACTTTTACTTTTTCCATCTTTCCAAAATTGCTCTGAAACCTACCACCAAGCTTAGAGTACTTAATTGTCAGTGAATTCTTCATAAATGTCACTGTGAAACCCATATGTTCTAAGAGTGTCCCTTTATGTCTATAGCCTTTATTAAACTTCCTATCCCTCAGGCACTGATTTTTAGACCGCACAACCTCAATTTCTTCTTCTGTAGCAACATCTAAGGGAGAACACTAATGTGCTTCTTCATTTCTTCCTTGTTCCCCTTTTCTGTCTCCCCCTTTGGGGATGTCCATTTTTAACACTCACTCTAACCTTTGACTTTTCAGAAAAATACACACACTTTTTTATGGAGCTGGAGAAATACTTTTCAAAAATCTTTCAGCTATAATTCCTTTTGGCAGAATAATATATGTTTCCCTACTTTCTGTTTTCTGTAATAGTTTTCTTCATTTTGTATCATTCCTCCTAGGTCAATATAGCATCTATATACCACAGATGTATTCATGGCATGTGGGATATTTAAGAAAGTAATATTTCTGGCTTCAAATATAATTTTCTTTCTCTGTTTTAGATAATTGTGTGGTGGTGAAGAATTGTAGCAGAATTTCCCTCCTACACCCCCTTAATATGCTGTTAAGGGACACTCCTCAGTGCTGTTCTCTGTGTGGTTTCCAGAAATGCATTAAATTTAAGGTGAAAATAATTTAGTTGCAGCATTCAATATGAGCACATCATTAATAATCTTAGTGGTATTGTGGGTGACTTACTTCTTTCCTGAGATGTTGGTGGCTTTTGAGCAGACTCAGGTTTCTGAACTGCTGAGAGAACCTTAGCCCTCTAGAGAAATCCTAGAATGTCCCTCCAACAAAGGGAGTGCCTGTGTTACCCTCCCTCTTGTATTCTCCCTTCCCTGAATATCTGCATACACACAAGGCTCAGCAAATGCACTTTTGCTTGATATATGGTTTCTACTGGAGTTGGAAATAATCTTTCCAAAGGTGAACACATGCTCAGTTTATAGTTACCTTATCATTGCCTAAATTCTAGTGTCCCTGGATTGTAACACAGCAGTTGTTCCTTTGTGGGAGGGGATACTAATCTATAAATTACAAAACACAGCTAGTAACATCTTAGAAAAAATAGGTGCAGTGCTTTGCATGGGGCTTGTCCTCTGGAAATATTAGATTTGTAGCATTATTACTCAACTGCAGTTGGCACCTTTATTTATTAGTTTACTTTGTTTATAGTTTAATATCATGTAACTTTGTGCAATAGCTGCTTATCATGGAAAAAGATCATGTGCTTTATCCCTGGAGGAGGGCTTTTCTACCAAGAAAAGATGATGTGATATTTTGGTGATTTTTAGACAGCAGAAATCAACAGAACTGAAGTTTTTGTCATTTTAATTATTTAATAAGTCCCCAAAGGAAAAAACAGTTGCCCCCAAGAGTTCCTTCTTCCCTCCATTGAAATTACCTGTAGGTATTAATTTAAGAAGCATCTCTTCCACATACCAGTGTTGACAGTCTCGTTAGTCCGAAAGAAATAGTCATTTGATGTATGTTATAATTCTGCTTAACTTGGGCACAGCATGGGAAAGGAAAAAAAAAAAAACCTGTATATACATGTTCTGTTCTCTCAAAAAGAAGTCCACTACCTTAGAGTCAATTCTGACACATAGTGACAGTATAGGACAGAGTAGAATGGCTCTATAGGGTTTCCAAAGCTGTGAATCTTTACAGAGGTAGACTGCCTCATCTTTCTCCTGTGGAGCACCTGGTGGGTTCAAACTGCCAACCTTTTGGTTAGCAGCCGAATACTTTAACAACTGCACCACCAGAACACCTCTGTTTACTCTGTTGTTGCTGTTGTTGTTATGTGCCCTAGAGTCAGACCCGACTCCCGGAGACCCCTCCTTGGGTTTCCGAGGAGGTATCGCTATGGAAGTAGATTGCCCAACCTTCCTTCCAAAGAGTGGCTGGTAGGTTTGAACCACCAGCCTTCTGGTTAGCGGTCAAGTGCCTTAGGCACTATGCTACCAGAACCTTAAATTAAAGATGCATTGAGATTTAGGGAATCAGCCAATGTGATGTCATTGGCCAAAAGAAGACCTCCGTGCCAAATAAGCACCAGTAATGTGAAATTTATGTTGTGCCAAAGCAAGTTGTGATGGGGGTTATGTAAAATAAGTGATTATTTGGGATAGTGTGTTACTTGGGGTGGAATACAGTGCTGTAACAGAGAACCCACACTGATCAATGTGTTTCCAGTTAGTTCTGTGTGCCAATAATTACACCAAATTACTTTTCTAGAATTATAAAAGTTTCTGCTTTATTTCTCTACATACACAGCTGCCCCCTGCCTCTCTCTCACACAGGGTAATGGTAGAAGCCTTGAGGCTATCTGGAACAATATATTTAGGTGGAAGCCCTACTCTTCTTAATCTGGTCTCAACTACATAGCTGTTCCAATTGAAAAGTCTTAATGGGCCTTTGTGGCTCAAAGGCTTTTAATGTCTTCCTTCATATTGTTCATTATCTGGAAGCAGTTTCAAACTTGTGTAAATACAAATTACTGATACTTTCATTCCATTTCTTTTTTGCCTGCAAACCAGCTAATTCTTTCTTGGACTCATCTTTCCCGAAATACCTTGCCAAACTCAGCAAGGGAAAATCAACATATGCTAGCATTCTGGCTCTTTCCCACCACCTCCTTTCCACGCAGGGGTTCAGTAGGCATTTGGTCTGCCTTTCACATCAACAAGGGTGACAGTTTTACCAAATGTTTCATTATAGCAGAACAGGGACTTCAAATCTGCTAGATCTGTTTCCTCACTACCTGTCACAAAACTGCTAAGCTGGCGTCAGATACTACAGATATTTTTATGGCAGTACCCACCTCTGATTACTCTGTTAGGGTAGTGCTAACTGCCAAAACAAAGTCCAGCATCGAAATAGCATAACAAAATAAAGGTTTATTTTTCCTTTATATAAATTCCAGTGCAGGTGTTCCTGGGTCATAGGAAGCTGGCTTTCCTCCGCAGGAAGATCCAGAACTCCAGGTTCTTATGTCTTGTGACTCCACAATGTTCTAAGGCCTCAAAGTTCTAAACATCCAGCTAACAGAAGAGGAAATAGTATTTCATGAGCCAATCTTGAAAGCAGTATATATATGTTCATGGTCCATTTCACTAACCCAAACCAAACCAAACTCATTGCCATCAAGTCAATTCCAATTCATGGCAACCTATGTATTACACAATAGAACTGCTCCATCGTGTTTTCAATGGCTGATGTGTTGGAAATAGATTGCTAGGCCTTTCTTTTGTGGTGCTACAGGGTGGGTTGAACCACCAACCTTTTGGTTAGTAGTAGAGCACAAACCACAGAAACTCAGTTAAATAGATGTACCTAAGTGTAAGGACAGGTGTCTCTGGATGACACAGTTAAGCACTTGACTACTAGCTGTAAGATTGTTGGTTTTGAACCCATTTAGAAGTGCCTTGGAAAACAAGTCTGGTGTCCTTCTGAATGGTCACAGCTTTGAAAACCCTATGTAGCAGTTCTACTTTGCACACCTGTGGTCACCATGAGTCAGAATAGACTCAACAGCAAATAATACCAAAAACAAGTATAAGGGGAGTGGTAAATATGCCCTTTGTCTGGACAACCACTTCCCAGCAACAACCATAAGGAGAGAGGGTATCACCTGGGTGTCAGGAAGCTGCTTCTGTTATACATGGAAGCAAAAATGTTCTGGAAGTTATTATTGAGTTCTATAGGAGTTCTGGTAATGTAGTATCTAAGGCACTTGACTGCTAACCAGAAGGCTGGTGGTTCAAACCCACCAGCACTCCTTGGAAGGAAGGTTGGGCAATCTACTACCATAGTGATACTGCCTCAGAAACCCAAGGAGGGGTTGCTATGAGTCGGGTCTGCCTTGACAGCACATAACAACAACAACATTGTTGAAAAGAAAGTGGTATACAGTAATCCTTGTATATATTGAATATAACATTCTCACTATTGCTCTTTTGTACCCTGGTAAGGTACACTCTTTTTGAAAGTCTGAGTTGGATAACTTGGTTTGGGTAAAGTTAATGTCAAGGAGAAACACTAGACTCAGTGAGGAAAACACACACACACACACACACACACGTGCACTTGCCCCATCTTAAATGAAGAATTTTTTTGTGAAAAACAGGAATACAATTATAGTCATCCATATGCTACAAGAGATCTTTTTTTTTTTTTTTTTTGGTTTTGATATAATATAAACCATGCATTTGCATACCAATTTTTTATGCATAAACTTGTCTTCCCTTAAGCAATCCTGGTGTTGGTCTGCACTGAAGCGTGAAGTACCACATCTTCTTTCTTGCTAGCCTTTCTAAGGGAGAGTTTGAAGTAGATGCCTGCCTGGCACAGTGTGCTCTCGTCTTCTTGGTTCTTGCTTCAAAAGATGGTATTAAATAAGACCAAAAAAAAAAAGAAAATTTTGCTTGTTTCTATAAAAATGATTTCCAAAAGTCTTGTTAGTAATAATGAAAGTTCACTCTATTTTCCTCGCTAATTGACATGTATAGACATTACAGCTGCTACCAAGATTCTGGTTGGTTGATGAATTTTACATTGTATTAAGGTAATGACAGAGTTTATCTACAGTATATTATTAGATATGCTTCAACATACATATCCATGAATAGAAACACAGTATTATTTTTTTACATTAATTATAGAGAATTTATAATTGCCTATAGAAATTTTTACTTATGAGCAAAAATGTTTAAACCAATTGTGTTTGTACAGTGAGGGATGAATATACTGAGTTATGATACATAGATTATTGGTGGAATTTAGGGAAGGAAAGAAGATATCCCAAGAGGATAAGTCCTGATTGAACAAGTATTAAAAAATTTAAAAACTGATAATGTTGTCATTACATCACCTGTCATAGTCCAGAAGTTTAATCCCATTCAAGCAAGAGACAAAAAGATAAACCTGGTATGTTTAGTAGCATTAAGCACCTGTCATTCAAATCCCAGGATCCAGATGGATTTATAGCAAAGTGACAGACATCTTCCACGAGGAGCCAAAGCCTGTAAAGGTGGTTAGTGACTGGCTTTCCAGAAGGTTAAACTGAAGCCAACTCAACTGGCTCCATGCTTTATGCTTTGCAAAATGGTAAGATGCCAGTATTATTTCAGAAGTCATCAACTATATTGTTTAAAAGCTTAATTTAAAAATTATATTTAGAATTGATGAACTTGAGTAAGAAATTTCAGAGTGACTTAGGATTCCTGGGTGGTGCGAATGGTTAAATGTGCAATTACTAACCTAACATTAAGTGGTATGAACCCACCTAGAGGCACCTTGGAAGGAATGCCTGGAGATCTGCTTCTGGAGGTCACAGGAACTGAAAGCCCTATGAAGCACTGTTGTACTCTACATACATGGGGTGGCCATAAGTCAGAATTTACATGAAGGCAACTAATTTGTTTGTCTGTTTATTTTTATTAGACTTAATTCCACAATAAAGTATCTTTCACAAATTTAACTTTGCAAAGGCTGAGAGATTTTTGTTTGTCTGTTTCTAGTGGTTTTAAATAGAAGCCAGTTATAAGCTAGAGAAAAAAGATTGCTTTAGTAATAGGAATTCTGCTTTTACCACAACAAAGAAATTTCTCAAATTTTACATCTTTTAGTCTCATCTGGAAAATGCAGGATTTGACCACTTTATTTATTTACTTGGGGAATTGGCTTTAAGAACAGATATTTATTATTCTCAGTGTTCTAGAGGCCAGAAGCCTGGATTCAGGGCATTAGTATGCCTTCTCTCTCTTTTGGTTCTAGAAGAAAAAATCTTTCCTTGTCTTTTCAGCTTCTGTTGGCCTCAGGTTTTTCTTGTAACTCCTTGGCAAGAATCTTCACATGGTTGTCTTTCCCCTGCCTATGAGACTCTGTTCTGTGTTTGCTCTCCCTTTATAAAACACTTTAAAAAGGAATGGGATTAGAACTTCCCCTATTCTGGTATGATTTAACTGATAATGTCTTCAAAGAAAGACCCTATTACCTCAAACTACTGACTATATCTATTTTAACCTCTCCAACTCTAGCATATTATGATGAAAAAACTCAGATACAGAGGATATGCATTTGAATCTCGTTTTATCTTCAATATTGGCTCCTTTTCCAATTTTCCCATGAGTACTTCAGGTTTTTTTTTTTTTTTTTGATTAACTATTGTGGTAGGTAGAATTCTAAAGCAGTGCACAAGATATCCACCCCTATGCACATATTTGTATAATCCTTTCTCTTAGAGTGAGGGTGGAACCTATGAAGAAGATGAAATAGTCTGTCATGGGCTATGTTAACACAGCAAATGATGATAAGACAGTCACGCCTGTGGTTACTTTATTGTTATTGTTAGCTGCCATTGAATCAGCTACAACTTAGGTGACTTGTACAATAGAATGAAATGTTGCCAATTGTTGCATTTGAGTTCACTGTTGCAGCCATTGTATCAATTCATCTCATTTGAGGTTTTCTCTAACCTTCTGTTGTCTGCTATTTTACCAAATATAATGTCAATCTCTAGTAATCAGTTTATCCTGCTAATACATCTGAAGGAAGTGGGTCTAGAGGGCGTTTTAAGATGATGACTTAATCAGACACAGCACACTGTCCCTCTACATCAAGGACCTGAAAACCAAGTGAAACATATACAGATGATAGTCCTGGGGCACTGAGCAGGAAATGAAAAGATAAATAATTAGATCAAACATCAAGTGGAAGAAGAAACTAAATGTAAACAGTAAACAAGGAGAGATATGGAGATAGATGCCCAGCCAGCTAGACTGGCATGGCATGACTATCTTGAAGCAAAGCAAGCAACATTCCTGGGTGAAGAGCTCAGGAAGCCAACTTCATGGAATCCCCACTAGGACAAAGACACAATGTAGATAAATCTGGAGTGAATCAACTTTCAAAAAAATGAAACTCACTGTCATGGAGTCGGATCCGACTCATAGCGACCCCTCCTTGGGTTTTCAACGTGGGATCACTGCAAAAGTAGATTGCCCAATCTTCCTTCTGAGGAGTGGCTGGTGGGTTTGAACTGCCAGCTTTCTGGTTAACAGTCAAATGCCTCAGGCACTATACCACAGAGCTCCTGAAGCAAAATTAGCAGAGCACAAACTAGATTCAATACAGGAAAGTTCAGGAGGAAGATAGATGAGAGCTCTAGGGATCCAAATGAGCACAGAGCAGGGAGGAAGCAAGAAAACAGAGATAGAACTAACTACTCATCAGCATAGATCCCTGGTCATTTGGGTTTAAGACCCACACAAAGGGGAAAGTCTGTGGACTGGCAGCTGCAGATATGGGAATACAGACAGTCTCCCCTCACATTGGGTTAAGGTAGAGACCTGACTTGTTTAGTACTACATCAGTGTCCATTCTAGTGACTAGCGACCAGAGAAGTCCCTGGACCTCCAGCTCTCCTATTGACCAGAGTGTGGCTTCCTCCACCTCTACCCATCTGGCAACTGGTGATGCCCCCAGTGCTGCTCTTCCTCCACCCAAAAGTCCATATTATGATTCCTGGTATCACTAGACAGTTGGCTGGTTGTGTGTGTGCCCAGACCTGCCCCACACAACACACTGCCACCCCTTTCCCCAGTGGCCAGGAAACATGTATACTCCACAGATCATGTGTCATGTGCCCATCTGCCACCCAGGCAATTAGTGGTACATGCTTACATCTGCTGCCACCCTGCTTCCCTGGTGACCAGAGGCACTCACTCTCAGGTTTTGCATGCCCCCACTCCACCAGCCCAGCAACTGGCAGTGTGTTATCAAATCTGCCACTGTCTTACTCCCACAGGGCCTGAGGGCATGTGCTCCTGTGAATCACTCATCATGCACCTGTCTCCCTGGTGATTGGCAGAGCACCCTCCTGTCCACTGTTTGACCAATCACTTGCCATCCAGTGGCACAAGTACCTATGGATTGCATGGCATACAAACGACCCTTCCCCACCATCCTGCCAATTGGTGGGGTGCGCTCTTGCCCAATACCACCCTGCTGCCCCAATGAGCATTATGCACTCCCATGTCACTGGATCAGCGATTGGCAGTGCTCACACCTCTGCCTGTTAGGTGATACATGGCACGTTCCTGCACCAGCAACCCACAACTTGAGGTATGTCCCCATCTCAACCACCATCCCCTACTGCCACACTCCACCTTTGACTGATGGTGTGTTCTCTCATGTCACCAACCTGGTGACCAGAAGTATAATTCCCCTCCTTGTCTTACCTGGCAACTGCCAGTATGCTCCTGTGCCACTTATATGAAGAGTAGGGACCCACACACCCTCATTCCAACCACCTGGTCACCAGCAAAGCACATTCACAGAGCCTAGAGACTGGTGAAAGCATGCACAGGACCTGCACTTGGAATATGGACTCCCAGGCATTTCACATCAGAATCAATGCCCAACACATCCTGATAAGTGCCACCTGCATCTTTGCCTAATGATGAGCAGGAGTTCCTTGTGCCTTCATCTACTATTTGCCCAGCTGCAATGTCACACTCTCCATACCCAGACAGTTGTGGCAGATACTGAAACCTCTTGATCCACTACCACTACATTTTATAAAATGCCAGTTTTTTTCATGCACAGAGGGTCTATCTCATACATTTGGGAAGTAATCCCTCACAGAAGCTATGAAGACATCCTGCTCTCACTTCCAGTGGAAGCACTAACTGCTAGCATCAAAATGGAAGGACTTTATGGTACACAGCCAGCTGCTGCCCGCCCATCTGGACACATGTG
>NW_006921902.1:2156678-2157363 GCF_000298275.1 Orycteropus afer afer | reverse complement strand
ACAAGCAATACATAAATAAAATTACATTCTAATACCTCATGGACAGCAGACAATATCAAATCATATAAAGAAACAGAGCAAGATAGCACAATCAAGTAACCAAAATAAAAGGACAGAATTTTTTTTTGAGGAAGATATGGTAACAGAACTGCTTGACAAGGAATTCACAATGCTTATGTATAGGTTTCTCAAAGAATACACAGACAAATCCAGTGAAAACACAGACAAAACTTTAGAAGAGTTCAGAAAAACAATATAAGAACAAAATGACAAAAATGGACAGAAACTGTACAAAAACAGCAACTAGGAATCCAGAAGATTAAAAATAAAATCTCAGAAATAGGTAACTTAATAGAAGTACATAAAAATAAAGTTAAATCAATGGAAGTTAGAATCAGCAAAATGGAGGACACATCTCTTAATGCTAATTTGTTTGAAGGATGATCAGAAAAAAAGAACAAAGAAAAATTAAGAAAGCCTAAGTGTTCTGTGGGGAGCTCTGGTGGCATATTATCTAAGGCATTTGACTGCTAACCAGAAGCTTGGCAGTTCAAACCTGCCAACCACTCTTTGGAGGGAAGATTGGGCATTATATTTCTATAGAGATATTGCCTTAGAAACCCAAGGAGGGGTTGCTGTTGGTTGATGGGTTGAATCGAGACTATCAGGAATGATATATGCAGGA
>NW_006921902.1:2105054-2156578 GCF_000298275.1 Orycteropus afer afer | reverse complement strand
AGGGGACCAGGCTTGCTGGTCTGATAGAGCCTGGTGGAACCACTGAGACTATGGCCCCTAGCTGCCCTTCAGGTCTGGAATTGAACCCACACCTATGGTTTCCAGCCAAACAGAAGACAGGCATATGAGTTGAACATTTACCTGAGGTAGATACACTCATTGGAGAGAGCAATCATAGGAGAATAGAAGGGCTGCTTATGCACAGGGAGACAGCTTAGGGGGCAGGAGTCCATGGAGGGATGGATACTGGGAAGAGGTAGCTATGGGGAGGAAGTGGGAGGGGAGATGTTGCATTGTGGTAAACTATGGTCAATGTCATGAGACAAAGTATATGTGAACTGTTGTATGGAAAGTGATTTTGCTCTGTAAATCTTCACCCAAATCATCATCATCATCATCATCATTATCATCATAATAATAAAATACAAAATTGGAAAAAACATATCAAACAAACAGTAACCAAAAAAGAGCAGGAGTGACAATATTATTTTCTGATAAAATAAGTCAAAATCCATCACAAGAGGTGAAGAAGGACAATATATAATGTTTAAGGGATCAATACATCAAGAAAATATAACCATAATACACATTTATGCACTCAATGACAGAATACATGAAATAAACTGTAACAGCATTGAAAAGAGAAATAGTTATAGTGTAATAGTAGGAGATTTTTAAGACACCACTTTAAATGAAAGACTGGAAAGAACTCAACAAAGATACAGAAGATCTAAATAATAAAATCAACCAAGCTGACCTCATAGACATATACAGAACACCCCACCCTACATCAATAACTATATATA
The DNA here is from genome assembly GCF_000298275.1 of Orycteropus afer afer. Taxonomy (NCBI): domain Eukaryota; kingdom Metazoa; phylum Chordata; class Mammalia; order Tubulidentata; family Orycteropodidae; genus Orycteropus; species Orycteropus afer. The sequence continues at coordinate 2,155,772 of NW_006921902.1, read as the reverse complement.
TTTGACAATGCACATGGACCATTCTCTAGAATAGATCATATAATATGCCACAAAGAAAGCCTCGATAAATTAAAAAACATAGATATAATACAAAGGGTCTTCTCTGATTACAATGTTATAAGAGTGGAAATTAACAACAGGAAGAACAAGGAATAAAATCAAATAAATGGAAATTTAGTAATGGCTTGCTTAAAAATGGCTGGGTAATAGAAGAAATTAAATTGACATGGTGGCTGTGACAATGGGCTCAAGTATAGCAAGGATCATGGAGCTGGTGTGGGATTAGGTGCTGTTTTGTTCTGCTGTGCGTGGGGTCATTATGAGTTGGACACGACTCGACAGCATCTAACAACAACAATAAAAGAAATTAAATATGAAATAAAAAGAACCCTAGAATCAAATGAAAATGAAAACACAGCATACAAAAAACCTTTGGGTACAGCAATAGCAGTGCTTTTTTATGGTCTTTTAAGAAAAGACCAAAATAAATAGCTTAACTCTACAATTCAAACAATGGAAAAAGAACAGAAAGCGTAGCCCACAGTCAACAGAAGAAAGGAAAAAATAAAGCTTAGTGCATAAATAAATGAAACAGAATACAGAAAAGCAATAGAAAGAATCAACAAGACTAGAAGTTAGTTCTTTGAGAGGATCAATAAAATCATCAAATCACTGGCTAAACTGACAAAGAAAAAGAACAAGAAGATGCAAATAACCAAAATAAGAAATGAGATGGGTGATGTTACACAGAGTCAAATGAAATGAAAATGATCTTAACAGAATATTTGAAAAATTGTACCCCAACAAATTTGAGAACCTAAATGAAATGGACAAACCTCTAGAAACACATTGCCACCTAAACTGACACAAACTAAGGTAGAAATTTTGAATAGATCTATAACAAAAAGAAGATATTGAAAAAAAGCATTAAAAAACTCCCAACAAAAAAAGTCAGCCTAGATGATTTAATTGGAGAATTCTATAAAACATTCAGAGAGAAGTTTAAACCAATTCTACTCAAACTATTCTAGAACATAGGAAAGGAAAGAAAACTCTCTAACTCATTCAGTGAAGCTAGCATAATGCTAATACCAAAGCCAGACATAGATATAACTAAAAAAGAAAAGTATAGATCAGTATTTCTTTTGACTAGACACAAAATTCTCAACAAAATTATCTAGTCAATGGTATTCAATAACACATCACAAACAAAGGGGCTTCATAACAGGTATGCAAGGATGGTTCAACATCAGAAAATCAATCAGTATAATCCACCACATAAATAAGGCAAAGGACAAGAACCACGTGATCATACCCATTAATGCAGGAAAATTATTTGAGAAAGTCCAACACTCATTCCTGTTAAAAACTGAACAAAATAGGAATAGAAAGGATATTCCTTAACATAATTAAGGTCATATACACAAAATCAATAGGCAACATTATTCTCTACAGAGACGACTAAACCATTTCCCTTGAGAATGGGAATAAGAAAAGGAATGCCTTTTATTATCACTCTTATTCAATGTTGTCCTGGACGTCCTATCTAGAACAATAGGCAAGAAATGGAAATAAAGTCATATAAATTGTTATGGAAGACTTGAAATTATCCCTATTCACACATGACACCATCACATTTATAGAAAATCACAGAGATTCCACAAGAATGCTACTGAAACTAATAGAAGATTTCATCAAAGTGGTAGGGTGAAAGATCAACATACAAAGATCATTTGGATTCCTCTACACTAACAAAGAAAACTCTGAAAAGGAAATTGGGAAAACAATACCACTTAAAACAGCCTCAAAAAGATAAAATATTTAAGAATAAATCTAATTAGGAATGTAAAAGACTTACACAAAGAAAATTACAAAACACTACTACAAGAAATCAAGGGACCTACATAAATGGAAAAATATGGCATACTTATGAAAATGTAAATACTACCCAAAGCTATCTTCTAATATAATGTAATCCTGACCCAAGTTCCAACAACATTCTTCAATAAAATGGAAAAAATTAATCACTAATTTTATAGGGAAAGGAGTCCCTAAATAAGAAAAGCATTTTTGAAGAAGAGGAATAAGGTAGAAGGTCTCATGTGCCCCAATATCAGAACCTACTACACAGCTATGGTATCAAAACAGCCTGGTAGTGGCGTGAGGACAGACACGTAGACCAATGGGACAGAATTGAGAATCTAGAACTAAATCCATATACTTATGGATAGCTGAGAGCTCTGATGGCATGGTTCCTAAGGCATTTGACTGCAAACCAGGCTTGTGGTTCAAACCCACCAGCCACTCCTTGGAAGGAAGGTTGGGCAATCTACTTCTGTAGTGATACTGCCTTTGGAAACCCAAGGAGACATTGCTAAGAGTCAGATTCGACTCAGTGACAAACACAACAACAACATAGATAGCTGATTTTTGATAAGTGGTCAAAGTCCATTAAATGGAGTGGCAGCTTAGGTTTTGTTCAGCTTGGCTGGGCCTGGTTTTGAGTGGTTGGGCATCTGGATATAATGATTCTCTGTTTGGAGACTGGTAATTAGCTCCATGGTGGAATCTACAGTGAATAACTGAGTAGCTGCCTTAAGGATGTGGTCTGCGTCCAGTGTATAAGAAGTAGTTTGGAGGAAGGTCTTGAGATTTTTGGCATGCTTGGTACCTTCCCTAAATCATGTCTTCATTTAGCCACCCATGTTGTTTGCCGATTATAGTATTGTTCCTGGGCTTGAACCAGTGGCCTGCCATGTTGTTCGATAATCTTAGGATTGTCCCATTTTACTTGTCAACCTTGGGTTTGTCAGTCACAGCAGCCAGCAGCTGTCTGAGTTAAAATGACCCTCCAGCTTCAGTGGGCTGGGAACAAGAGGCAGAGCTGAAGCCCAAGGTTGAGAGGCTTTCACCCAGCACCTAAAGCTGGCACTTTGAATTCAGCTTTCTGGCCTCCTAAGAAATTTTTCTTCATTAAAGCCTTCCTTTTGTGGTATTTTCTGTTAGAGCAGCACTAGAGAACCAAAACAAATGGGAAAGAGAAAGTATCTTTAAAGTATCTTTAACAAATGGTTCTGGTAAAACTGAATATCCATTTATAAATAAATGAAACATCATATACAAAACTAACTCAAAATGGGTCAATGATCTAAATGTAAAATCTAAAACTATAAATATTATGGAAAGAAAAATAGCACCAGTACTAGGGGCTGTAATATACAGCATAAATAGAATACCAAACATAGTTAAAATGCACAAATAGCAGAAAATAAGCAAGATAACTGGGATCTCCTAAAAATTCTATTTTCTCAGAGTTATCCACAATTTGTTATGATCCACACAATCAAATGCTTTGGCATAGTCAATAAAACACAAGTAAACATCTTTCCGGTATTCTTTGCTTTGAACCAAGATCCATCTGAGATCAGCAATTAATATCCTTCATTCCATGTCCTCTTCTGAATCTAGCTTGCACTTCTGGAATTTCTCTGTCAATATACTGCTGCAACCGTCTTTGAATTATCCTCAGTAAGATTTTACTTGCATGCAATATTAATGATATTGTTCAATAATTTTCACATTCTGTGGGATCACCTTTCTTTGGAATATGTATAAACATGGATCTCTTAATTCCAGAACACTTGATTGTACCCATGAGGAACCTGTACATAGACTAGGAGGCTGTCTTTTGAACAGAACAAGGGGACACTACGTGGTTTAAAATCAGGAAGGGAGTGGGTCAGGGTTGTGTCCTCTCACCATACTTATTCAATCTATATGCTGAGCAAATAATCTGCGAAGCTGGATTATATGAAGAAGAACGTGGCATCAGGATTGGAGGAAGAATCATTAACAACTTGCTATACACTGACTATACAACTTTGCTTACTAAAAGTGAGGATGACTTGAAGCACTTACTGATGAAGGTTGAAGAATCCAGTCTGCAGTATGGATTACATCTCAATATGAAGAAAACAAAAGTCTTCGCAACTGTACCAATAAGCAGTGTCACAATAAATGGAGAAAAGATTGAAGTTGTCAAAGACTTTACATTGCTTGGTTCTACAATCAAGGCCAATGGAAGCAGCAGTCAGGACATCAGATCATGTGTAGCACTGGGCAAATCAGCTGCAAAGGACATCTTTCAAGTGCTGAAGAGCAAAGATATCTCCTTGAGGACTAAGGTGAGTTTGACACAAGCCATGGTATTTTCAATTGCCTCATATGCATGTGAAAGCTGGACAATGAAGAAGGAAGACCAAAGAAGAATTGATGCTTTTGAGTTGTGGTGTTGGCGAAGAATGATGAAAGTACCCTGGACTTCTAAAAGAACTAACAAATCTGTCCTGGAGGAAGTGGAGCCAGAATGCTCCTTGGAAGAGAGAATGGAAGACTTCGTCTTACATACTTTGGTCATGTTGTCAGAAGGGACCATTCCTGGAGAAGGATGTCATGCTTGGTAAGCTGGAGGGTCCACAAAAGTAGGGAAGGCCCTCAATGAGATGGATCGACACAGTGGCAGCAGGAATGGTCTCAAGTATAGCAGGGATAGTGGAGATGGTGCAGGATCCAGCAGTGTTTGTTCTGCTGTGCATAGGATCACTCTGAGTCAGAGACAACTCTATGGCATCTAACAATAACAACAACCTAAAAATTAAACACTTATACTCTTCAAAAATTTTTGCCAAAAAAGTAAAAAGAGAATCTACAGTCTGGAAAGGAGCTCTAGTAGCGTAATGCCTAAGACACTTGACTGCTAACCTGAAGCCTGGCATTTCAAACCCACCAGCCACTACTTGCAAGGAAGGGTGGGCAATCTACTTCTATCATGATATTGCCTCAGAAACCCGAGGAGGGGTCGTTATGAGTCTGTCCGAGGGTGCATAACAACAACAACACAGTCTGGAAGATTTTTTGGCTATGAAATATACGACAAAGGTCTAATTTCTAAATTTTATAGAAAACTTCAATAATTCATAAAAACAATCCAATTTAAAAATGAGCAAAGAACATGAACAGAGACTTCATCAAAGAAGGCATTCAGGTAGCTAACAAACAATGAAAAGATCGTTGGAAACTAAAACTCAAACTGACTGCCATTGAGTTGATTCTGACTCATAAGAACCCCATAGGACAGAGTACAGCTTCACACAGTTTCTTCACGGAAGCAGACTGATTCATCATTCTCCTGTGGTGGGTTCAAACTGCTGACCTTTTGGTTAGCAGCCAAGTGCTTTAACCACTGTACCACCAGAGCTCCTTCATTAGACATTAAAAACAAAAAAACAAACAAGCAAACAAAAAACCTGCCATCATTTGGATTACAATTTAGAGAAATACAAGCCAAAACTACAGTAAAATACCATCTCAACAGAGAAATGACACTGATAAAAAAAAGAAAAGAAAAGAAAATCCATTGCCATCTAGCCAATTCCAAATCATAGTTACCCTCTAAACCAACATACGCTGGTGAGGCTGTGGGATGATTGGCACTTTTATACATTGCTGGTGGGACAGTAAAATGTTACAACAATTATTGAAAATGACATAGCATTTCCTTAAGAAGCTAGAAGTAGAAACACCATAAAATCCACCGATCCTACTCCTAAGTATATATTATAAAGAAATAAGATCTGTGACAGGAATAGACATATGCACACCCATGTTTATCATAGCATATTTCACAGTAGCACAATCTTTGTAAACAAACTAAGTGTCCATCAGTGGATGAACATGTCATTAAACTGTGGTATATACATACAATGGGATACTATGCAGTAGTAAAGACTAATGATAGGTCCACAAAATATCTCACAACATGGATGAATCTAGAGGACATTATGCTGAGTAAAATAAGTCTGTCACAAAAGGACAAATACTGTATGGGACCACTATTTAAAAAGTCAGCAATAGGTTTACACACTGAAAAAAAAATTCTTTAATGATTATCAGGAAGATGAGGGGGAGGAAGGGAGAGTCATTAAAACTAGTTAGCTGACAAGAGTTAATTCTGGTGAAAGGAAAGGTAATATACTATATAGAGAAAGTCAGCACAACGTGATCAAGGAAAGGAAGACACTGAGGGGTGTGAAAGAATAAACGATAAATATAGTAAATGCTATAATATATATAGGAGCTCTGGTAGCATAGTGCCTAAGGCACTTGACTTCACCAGAAGGCTGGCGGTTCAAACCCACCAGCCACTCCTCGGAAGGAAGGTTGGGCAATCCTACTTCCGTAGTGATACTGCCTCAGAAACCCAAGGAGGGGTTGCTATGAGTCGGGGCCGACTCAACGGCAAACAACAACAACAACAACGTAATATATATATATTCTTGCAACAGCAATAACAACTGACAATAGTTTGTGGTTAGATACTAGGCAAATATATATGCTAAATCAGTGAGGGAGGAGGTACAGGAGTATGCCAACATACATATAAAGGTAACTTAGGGGATATTTCTAGACACATATTTGTAAATGTTGCATGTATACTCATATATATGATAGAGCATGTAGTAGACACAGTTATAGAAACTGCTTAGACATTGGGACTGAATCACTGGACTTGAAGGCTAAGGACCATAGGTCTCAGGCAGGGGGCATCTAGGTCAATTTCCAAAATAAGTTCATTAAGATATTGTCTTATATGCAAATCTTAAAAGCTTGTGAAGTCATCTAAGAACTATTGGTCTCTTCTCACCTAGAGAAATGGAGAATGAAGAAAAATGAACATTCAAAGAAGGAATTAGTCCAAGTCACTAATGACCCAGATGAACAAGCCTCCTCTAACCTGAGACCCAAAGAACTAGCTTGGCTACCACTATTAACTATCTGACTAAGGCCACATTAGAAGGTCCCTGTTAGAATGGGTAAAAATCATAGAACAAAATTTAAAATAAATAAATAAAAGACCAAACTTACTGGTCTGAAAGTGACAAGAGAAACCTCTGAGACTAATGCCCTGAGATAACCTAACTTGAATCTGAAGATAGTCCCGGAGGTTACTTTTCAGCCAAATAATAGGCAGAACTATGAAAAAAACTATAACACCCATGAAGAATGTGCTCCATAAACAATCAAATATAAGAGACCAAAAAAGGCAACATTTGCCTAAAACCAAAGATGAGAAGAGAGGGAGGGTCAGGGAAACCAGGTGAATGGAAACAAGGGATCCAGGGAAGAAATAGGGAGAGTGCTGACACACCGTGGAGATTACAAACAATGTCACAGAACAATCTGTATTTGAATTATTGATTGGAAAAATAATTTCTTATGTAAACTTTCAGGAGCTCTGGTAGCATAGTACCTAAGGCACTTGACTGCTAACCAGAAGGCTGGCGGTTCAAACCCACCAGCCACTCCTCAGAAGGAAGATGGGGCAATCTACTTCCATAGTGATACTGCTTGGGAAACCCAAAGAGGGGTTGCTATGAGTTGCGTCCAACTCAAAGGCATATAATAACAACATGTGAACTTTCATCTAAAGTACAATAAAATGAGTTGACCCCTCAAGGAGGGGTCGCTATGAGTTGGTCCAACTCCAGGGCAAACAACAACAGAGCTTCCAGACTAATATAGATTAGGAAGAAAGGCCTCATGATCTCCTTCTGAAAAGTAGCCAATAAATACCCTATGGATCACAATGTATGGTTCCAGATTTCAACTCATTTTATTGTACTTTAGATGAAAGTTTACATAAGAAATTATTTTTCCAATCAATAATTCAAATACAGATTATTCTGTGACATTGGTTGTAATCTGCACGGTGTGTCAGCACTCTCCCTATTTCCTCCGTGGATCCCCTGTTTCCATTCACCTGGTTTCCATTCACCTGGAAGCTCTACTGAAACATATATTAGTGGCATGGCTTCCAGAATCATAACAACACACAAGCCACCACAATAGGAAAAATTGACAGGAACGTGCTGGGTGATTATGTTCAAATATATGAATTTCCACTATAGAATACTAAGGAGGGAAAGGATATAGTCCTGTTGTTGTTGTTGTTGTTATGTGCCGTCGAGTCAGCCCCGACTCATAGCGACCCCTCCTTGGATTTCCGAGGCAGTATCACTACCGAAGTAGGATTGCCCAACCTTCCTTCCGAGGAGTGGCTGGTGGGTTTGAACCGCCAGCCGTCTAATTAACAGGCAAGTGTCTTAGCCACTATGCTACCAGAGCTCCCAATAGTCCTGTTAGACTGGTACAAAAGCAAATTATGTTCTTGTGAGCAACTTGTAAGAGGATGTGGCAAAGATATGCAGACAGCTATTAGGAGTTAAGAGTTGACCTAGCTAACTAGTAAGAAAATGGGGACCAAAAAGCAGAGAAAAAGAATTCTGCCCATAACAAGGGAGCTCGGACTAGCATTCCTGGCCTCACATGAGGTCACAATACTGGCTGACATCTTGATTTCATCCTGGTGAGCCCTGAGCAGAGGTCTCATGGACACCTGACCCATGGAAACAATGTGATATTAAAGTGTTGTGTTGTTTTAAGTGGTGATTGCTGAATTTGTTATGCAGCAATAATAAAAACAATACAATATATATAAACAATTTCAAATTAATGTTCAAGTCATTCATCTATTAGATTTTATATTCATTCATTCTTACAAATAATATTTTTTTAGGTATCTGCAACATTATAGATAATGAGTTAGGTATCAGTGACATGGGACAATCTCTGCTCTTAAAGATTCATAGACTAGTAAGAAAAACAGGTGTATAAACAGAGTATGTTAATAAAGTATCACATGTACTCAATAACTAGCTCTTATCTGGTACAGTAAGGGCACAAAGAAGGAAGTAAACAAGTCTACCTACTGGTTAGAGAGATACAAGGCAAGATTCTATTATAAAACACAACTTGAGGTAAGTCATGAAAGAAGAGTAGAAGTTCTACAAGTGGGAAAGAGATAGAGGAAGATTCTGAACAGACAAACTGTATGACTAATCACAGAGAGGTAGTTTTTCCAGAAACTTTAAGCAAATAAGAATAGTGTGTGTATGGGGGAGGTGGGGAATAAGGGCTGCAGTAGAGGAGTTAGATAGAAAGAAGATGAGTCTAGAGATAAATCTGCAAAGGAAGACATGTCTTAGAGACTTGCTTCTCAAAGGAGTAGTAGCTTGGGCATGACTGAGGAAATTGTTAGAAATGCCTCTCCTCACATCTCTTAAAAACCAAAAAAAAAAAAAAAAAACTCACTGCCATGGAGTCGGATTCAACTCATAGCGACCCCTCCTTGAATTTCTGAGGTGGTATCTTTATGGACATAGATTGCCCAATCTTTCTTCCAAGGAGTGGCTGGAACCACATCTAAGTCAGAACTATATCCCTAGGTGATTCATGGCCTTGTCATATTTTGGAGAGTTTTGATGCCACACTACTAAATTTGAATGCTACCATTCAGGTAAAGGGAAGCAAGTGGAATGTTTAAGTCAGGTAGTAACATATTAAGATCTGTGTTTTAGGGGAAAAAAAAATTGGAAGAAATGGAAAGGATTAACTAGAGGGATTTGAGACAAAAAGCAGAGAAATCAGTTAGAAAATTATTCTAATAGTCTAGATGAGAGAACAAGGCAGAAGCAGTGGATATAGAAAACAGTGAGAGTGATAAATAAGATTGATTTTAAAGTGGCAGAATCTCTAGAATTTGAAATACATACTAGACGGGCTAACTGAGGGATGTTGAGTTGTTTCAAAGGAATCCAGGTGTCTGGCTAATATGACTCTGTAGATGTAGAGGACATTTTCAAGTATAGGAAATACAGGAGAAATTAGGAGTTTCATTTGGGACTGCTGAGTTTGAGATGCTTGTGGGACTGAGATGAAGATACTTAAGGGAGTGGGTGTAAGGTCTGAGATCATTAGAAAAGTCTGGGTCATTGGTTCAGGTGTCAGGAGCTTATAGAATATATCTGAAGTCAGGAGAGTGCATCCTAGCTGCTAATTACTCTTCCATGTTCTCTGCTAATAGTCTTGAGATCAACAGCCTCAGGATTTCCACTGGTACTTAAACTTCTCTTTCTTTTATCTTATTAAAAGAATACTTATGAAAACACATAAATACATGTCATATTAAAAGGTTTGAGATGTGCTAAGCACATCAAGCAGTCCTTTACACTCAGATATTAGAGGATTCTGACTGCTCCCAAATGGAAAGTGAAGCTGCCATGGAGGAAAATCCACTCACCTATCAATTTTCAAACAGTTTCATTCATGGATAAATACAAGGAAAACATAATAACTATAAGAGACCTGAGAAAATACTTCATACAATCTTTGTTGTACTTAGAAGATGAATACCATTACATCCAAGATGTAAGGGAGGAAACACAATTTTGAAAAAGTTATACTATAGAAAACTGAGGACAATTTAAGAAAGCATATTATATCCAATTACCATAAAAGAGAAAAAAAAAAAAAAAACTCTCAGTAGCTCTGTGAAAAGAGATAAAATAGAAGATGATGTAATAGCAGAATGAGTTTAAAAAAGAATTCCATTATATCAAGAAGTATTTAAAGAAACTGAAAATGCAAGACAAGGAGTGTAGGATAGAAATAGCAATCTAGAAAATGTAATTAGCAATGCAGAGAACAAACTTAAGAATATTTTTCAAAATTAAGAGACAAAGAACAAAAGATGTAAGAATGAAAGCAGGAAGAATAATAGTTCCAACATAAGGACAATTTGTGCCCCATAAGAAAAAACCATACCAAATGGGAACAACACACATACATCTCACTTCCTGAAATGAACATAGATTTTGATTTAAAGTGAGGAAACTTGTATCAAGTTCCAGAAATGAATGAAAACAAGAACACAGACCTATATGAAAATGACTTAAATATTTTAGATTATATATTAACTTATTGTTAAATGCTTGGCAACACAGCAAATGTTGAATAAAACTCTTTTGACTAAATTAATACAACATTATAGAAAATGAATACCAAAAGTTAACAGTGAGGTTTCCAGAATTTTGCTGCTAGAAATGAGAGTTTAAATGCTACCAGATTTCCTCTTACTGAAAAAAAAAAAAAGAAAAGAAAACTGCACAAAATATGCGAATTAATGTTTTTCAGACATTAGGCAAGTCTTTGAGGACTGTGATCTCTGAGAAAATGGAAACAGATGAGGCAAACACTAGTATCCACTCAACCTTCTGCCTAGAAGCACTTCTGCACCGCAGTGAGGGGAGAAGGAACCTAAGCAGACACAGCGTGAGGCTCACTGAATAGATGGTGATCAGTGTTTATTGAAGGTGTGGGGAATAGAGAAAAGGGAAGCACATGGACAAAGAGCTGCAGAAATTGACAGAGGGGTCCCCTTGATTCTATTGGTGAATGCTAAGGAGCACCGGCATAGAGTTATGTCCTTGGCCAGGACAAGAACAATCAAGGATCTGTAAGTCAAATAAGCCCTAAAAATAGAGCTCACTGGGCATATGGGGTGAAGACCAACACAAGGATGACAATACAGAATATAAATGTTTATTTATTTTCAGAATAAATAAGTTTATTCTGTGAAAAGATCGGTAAAATTGATAACCTCCAGGAAGACTAATCAATAAAACACAGAGGAAGCAAAGTGACCAAAAAGGGAACGGGGGACGAGAGAACAGATTTTACAATTCAAAGACATTTAAGGGATAATAAGGGTGAATAATAAAAACTATGCCAATAAAATAGACAATTTAGATAAAATGCAAACATTCCTTTTTAAAGTTACTGAAATTATTACAAGAATATAAAGTTCCAATAGTCCTAAAACAAACAAACAAACAAACAAAAAAACTCACTGCTGTCCAGTGGATTCCACTCACAGAGGCCCCACCTTGTGTTTCCGAGGCAGTTTCTCTACGGATGTAGATTGCCCAGTCTTCCTTCCAAGCAGTGGCTGGTGGGTTTGAACCTCTAGCTTTCTGGTTAGCAGTCAAATGCCTTAGGCACTATGCCACCGGAGCACCCCTATTAATAGTCCTAACAATATTAAATAAATTAATCTCATGCTTTAAAATATTCCCACAAATATAATCTCAGGGCCACATGGCTTCACTAATTAATTACATTAAATAGTTCAGGAAGAAATAATACCAAACCTATAGTAATAATTTCAGAAAATAGAGAAGAAAAGAACGCTTCTCAGTTGATTTTATAAGGACAGAATTACACTGAACCAAGCTTTGGTAGCATAGTGCCTAAGGCATTTGGCTGCTAAGTGGTTCAAACCCACCAGCCATTCCTCCGAAGTAAGGTTGGGCAATCTATTTCCATAGTGATACTGCCTGGGAAACCCAAGGAGGGGTCGCTATGAGTCGGGTCCAGTGGCAAATAACAACAATAACATAACACAATACCCTGAGAAATTATGGGGAAAAATTATAAGCCAAAATCACATAGGAATATAAATACATACATCCTTAACAATACATTAGCAAATTGTATCCAGAAATATATGAAAAAATAATTGCTCACAATTATCACAATTGAGTTTTATCCTATGAATGCAAGATTGGTTTAACATTGCAAATCCAATCAGTATAACTTCACCTAATAAAAAAAAAATAAAGTAGGAAAAATCTGAGATACAGAAAAAGCCTTCAAAAACTTCAGTTACTATTCATTGAAAAAAAAAAAAAAAAACCTCAGCAAACTAAATCTAGAAGGTAATTTCTTAACCTAACGATAGGCATCTACAGAAAACCTGTAGCTATCATCACCCTCAGTATCAAAGACTTAATGTTTTCTCACTGAGATTGAATATAAGGAAAAAACATCTGCTCTTACTATTTCTATTTATCATTGAGCTGGAGGTTCTAAGTACTAGAGTAAGCAAGGAAAAGAAAAAGAAATAAGAAATAAGATGTCTGCAGATTAGAAAAAAAAAGATGTGAAATTCTCTTTATTCATAGATGACATAATGATATGATATAGGAGCTCTGGTGGCGTAGTGCCTAAAACACTTGACTGCTAACCAGAAGTCTGGCAGTTCAAACCAATCAGCCACTCCTCGGAAGGAAGGTTGGGTAATCTACTTCCCTAGTGGTACCGCCTTGGAAACCCATAGAGGGGTCTCTATGAGTTCAGTTCGACTGGACGGCAGTGAGTTATAATGATGTATATAGAAAATCTGAATACATCTACCAAAAAAAAAAAAAAAAACCCACTAGTGTTATTAATTGAATGGAAAGTTTCATGATATAAGATCAGCACACAGAAATAAAGTGTATTTTAAACTGAAAAAAAAAAAAAAAACCTCACTGCCATCCAGTTGATTCTGACTCGTAGAGACCCCGTTGGGTTTCCGAGGCAGTAAATCTTTATATAAGTATATTGCCCCATCCTCCTTCCTGGAGTGGCTGGTGGGTTTGAACCACCAGCCTTCTGGTTAGCAGTCAAATGCCTTAGGCACTGTGCCACCAGCAATGAATCATGGGAAAATTCAATTTTAAAAGATTCCATTTAAAATAACAACTCAGAAACATGAAATGTTTAGAAATGATTTTTAAATAATATGCATAAAAACTTTTCACTGAAAAGTACAAAACATCAGCGAGGGAAATTAAGGACCTAAATAAAAGAGGAGATATCCATGGTTTCGATGACAATACTGTTAAGATGTCAATGATTTCCAAATTATGCGTAGATTCAACATAAAAGCCCAGTATTTGTTGTTGTTGTTGTTTGTTTGCTTTTGCAGGAGGGTTGTTTTAATTGAAATTTATGAGCTTAGAATAACCAAAACCATTTCAAGGTTTATTGTAAATCAACAGTAATCAAGATGGCATGGTATTGGCATAAGGGTAGAAACAAAGAACAACACAACAGAACAGAGTCCAGAAATAGAACTGTATACTAATCTTCAACAAAGGTGTTACAGTAATTAAGTGGGGAAAAAAGATTGTTTTTCAACATACAGTACTGAAAAACCTATATATCCAAATGGGATAATATGGCACCTATAATTTATAAACAAAATTATTACACACAAAACTCAACCCAAAATGGATCACATGCTTAAATATAAGAGTGAAAACTATACATTACTAGAAAAATAAAAGGAGAAAATATATGAGGCCTTTGGTGTAAGCAAATATTCCTTAGATACCACATAAAAAACACAAACTAAAAGAGAAAATATATTAAGTTTAAATTAATCAAAACTGAAAGTTTGAAAGACACTATTCCTCGGAAGGAAGATGAAGCAATCTACTTTTGTAGTGATACTGCCTTGGAAACCCAAGAAGGAGTTGCTATGAGTCGGGACCAACTCGAAGGCACATAACAACAACAACAACAACATAAAGAAAATGACTACAGGGGCCACACAATGGAGAAAAAAGTGTCTCAATATATGTATCTGAGAAATAACTGATATTCAGAATATTGAAACACACAAAACTCTTACAACTCAATAAGAGAGCAAATTTCTCAGCTTTTCACAAGTAGATAAAATATTTAAACAAATAATTCACAACATACATATGAATGGCCAATAGTCACATGAAGAGATGTCAAGCATCTAGCAAGTCATTAAGCAAATAAAAATTAAAACCACCATGGGTACTATTTTCCTCTTAAAATGGATGTTTTAAAACACTGAAAAAGAAAATATTAATGAGAATGTTGAATCCAGTAGAACTCTTGTGCATTGCTGGTAGGAATAAATTACTTTGGAAAACAATTTGGCAGTTTCTTATAAAATTAAATTTATACTTACCATATGGTCTATCAATTTCTAAATACTCACCTAAAAGAAATGAAAATGCATCCACACAAATATTTGCACACAGATGTATATAGAAGTTACATTCGTAATAGCAAAAAAAACTGGTAATAATCCAAATGTCTATCAAAAGGTGAATGGATAAATAACTTGTACTATATCTATACAGTGGAATATTATTGCATAATGAAAATAAACTACTGATACACACAACAGAATGAATGAATTCCAACAGAATTTGATGAGGTAAGATACAAGAATATATATTACATGATTCATGCTTCCATTTATATAAGATTCTACAATAGGCAAAGAGAAATCAGAGTTGTCTGGGATTAGGATGGGAGAGGTTGGAGGAAGGGTTGGTGAAATACACCTGTATATGGCATGAGGTAATTTTGGGGCATGTTGAAAATATTCTGTAGATTGCTGTGGTGGTATATGGTTATATACAGTTGTGAGAATTCATCAAATTGTACTCCAAAAGTCATTGCACCTTGCCACATGTAAAATATATCTAAACGTAATTGATAAAAATGAGATTACAAATGTTTTTTTTAATTTCTTTTCAGTATTTTTGTATTTTCCAAATTCTTTCTCTAAATGCATGTATTAATACTTTTTCCAAAATAAAGTTAAAAGTACCTCATTTTATTGTTTACACTTTAGAACCTGTGTAAGCATTTTTTGTAAACAACTACTTACTATAATAAGAATCTACAAAGCATATTGTTGTTATTGTTGCTGTTTGTGGTTGACTTGATTCCAAATCATGATGACCCCACATGTGCAGAGTAAAATTGCTCCATTGGGTTTCCAAGGCTGATTGCCAGGATTATCTCAGGAAGAAGATCTCCACGCTTATCTTCCAAGGTGTTTCTGGGTGGGTTCGAACCACCAATCTCTAAGCCAATCTCTAAGTCCAGTGCTTAATCATTTGTGCCATATAAACCTCCAGTTCTTTAAAATCTTCTTTATTGCATGTTTACATTTTTAAGTTTCTGTTTACTGAACACATACTAGATTCATCATTTAAAACAGAGCAAAACACAGCAGGAGACAGTCTTAGCATTAGAATCGAGATTTACAGTCATTTTTTTCCAGTCTTGCTTGAGCAGCCCTGTTGTTTGGTCTCTAAAGCAGATGTGGGTTTTGGAAAGTGGAGGCAGGCAAGCCGAGCACCCACCTCATGAGAACACTTGCACCATGGTGAGGCCAAAGTCAAATAAGAAACAAAAATCATAATAATATGAATCTTAACAAATTGAATATAGTGTAAAATCAGAGAGACATAAAAATAGATCAGAAACAGCTTCACAACTGAAAGTTGATTCTTCCAGATAGCTGGAAGAGCTCATTTTACTGTTGGGCCCTTGGTAGCTTTAGCTAACAAAGAAATTATATAGTAGTATTTATTATCATTTTCCACTGAAAGAAAGCATGCTGGTATTCTGATAGAAAATGTGTTCCTGGAGCAGAACTTAAGAGAGGATTCACTATGAGGACAATGAACTTTTTGTAATGAGGTAAACAGTATTATGTTCAAGAGAAGTTTTTAAAAGACACAAAACTTGTTCACAGAGTTTGTGTGCCTAGGAGGACAAAGAAGGCAATAAAATTGAAACTTGATAAGGTAGTCTCTTTTGGAGACAAGACTAAGACATTCTGCTCCCTGATAATTTAAATACAGTGGCAATAGCACTGTTGTTGTGTTGTTATGTGCTGTGGAGTCAGACTTGACTCATAGAGACCCCTTCTTGGGTTTCCAAGGCAGTATCACTACGGAAGTAGATTGCCACATCTTCCTTCCGAGGAGTGGCTGGTGGGTTTGAACCGCCAGCCTTCCGGTTCACAGTCAAGTGCCTTAGGCACTACACTACCAGAGCTCCTGGCAATAGCACTGGGAAATAATAAATTAAAAAAAAAAAAAAAAGTTGATAAGCCTGTTAAACAGTCTTTCCTAAATATGAGGTATATTGGGTCAGCTTTTGACTGTCTCTGGGACTCAGGTGATTTATGATTGAATTCTCTAACAAATACCTGTATGTGGGCATTTTCTGTTTTTGTGATGGCCATATGCTTTAGATACCAGATGGGAAGGATGGTGTCATTCTGTGTGAAGGTTTAGGAGCTAGACAGAAGGCTATCTCACTTAGCACAGGTGGGGACAGCAGGGTTTCTTTCAGGTAGAGCCAGCATTTTCTTCAGGGAAGAGCTTTCTATCTTCTTAAGTACCTAGGCACATGTTTGGATAAGATCTAAAAGTTTTATACAACCTGGAAAAAGTGACTTTAGCTTGAACATTTTTAAAGAGAAGCTTTATTAGCTGACAGCATTGACTATCAAAGGAACTTCAGTATTAACCCTATGGAATAGCAATCTTTAAGATAAACTATACCTTGATTTTTTGTTGTTAGGTGTTGTCCAGTTGGTCCCAATGCTTAGCAACCCTCTGTACAACAAATGAAGCTCTACTTAGCCCTACACCAACCTCATTACCTTTATTATGCTTGAGCCCATTACTGAAGCCACTGTGTCAATTCATGTTGTCTAAGGTCTTACTGTTTTTCGCCTACCCTCTTCCATGCCAAGAATGATGTCCTTTTCCAGGGACTGATTCCTCAAGATAACATCATCCTTACTTCTAAGTAGCACTCTGGCTGTACTTCATCAAAGACAGATTTTTTCATTCCGGCAGTCCATGGTTTATTCAATATTCTTTGCCAACACCATAATGCAAATGCATCAATTCTTCTTTGGTCTTCCTTATTCATTGTTTAGATTTCACATACATATGAAATGAAAGAAAATACCATGGCTTTGGTCAGGCACGTATTAGACCTCAAATTCACATCTTTGCTTTTTAACACTTTAAAGATATCTTTTGAAGCAGATTTTCCCAACGCAATGTCTTTTGATTTCTTGACTGCTGCTTCCTTGGCATTGATTGTGGATTTAAGTAAAATGAAATCCTCGACAATTTCAATTCTTTCTCCATTTATCATGATGTTGCTATTGGTCCAGTTGTAAGATTTTTTTTTTTTTTTAATGTTAAATTGTAATCCATACTGAAGGATGTACTCATTGCTTCAAGTCCTCTTCAAATTCAGCAAGCAAGTTTGTGTCATCTGTATATCACAGGTTGTTAATCAGTCTTCCTCCAAAACTGATGCTATGTTCTTCTTCATATATATAGTCCATCTTCTTTTGATGCTTCCTGCATAGCTCAATATTTTGCTCATAGAATTCTTCAGTATTGCTACACAAGTCTTGGACTTTTTTTCTCTTTTTACCTTGAGAAATGCCAAATGTATTCTTCCTTTCTGTGTTCTAACTCTAAATTCTTGCAATTTCATTATAATACTTTGTCTTCTTGAGCCACCCTTTGAAATCATCTGTTCAGCTCCTTTACTTCATCATTTCTTCTTTTTGTTTTGTCTACTCTGCATGCAAAAGTAAGTTTCAGAGTCTCTTCTGACATCCATTTTGGACTTTTCTTTCTTTCTTGTCTTTTGAATTACTTTTTCCTTTTTTCATATATCATATCCTTGGTGTCATCCCACAACTTGTCTGGTTTTCAGTTATTAGTGTTCAGTGTATCAAATCTATTTTTGAGATCGTCTCTAAACTCAGGTGAGATCTTTTCAAGGTCATACTTTGGCTCTCATGGACTCATTTTAATTTTCATCAGCTTCATCTTGAACTTGCATATGAGCAATTGATGATCTATTCCACAGCCTTTTTCTGATTGATAATATTGAGCTTCTTCAACATGTCTTTCCATGGATATCATCAATTCAATACTTGTGTATTCCATCTGAGGTCCACATGTATAGTTGCCATTTATGTTGTTGAAAAAAAGTATTTGCAAAGAATAATTATTTGGTCATGCAAAATTCTATCATGTGATCTCTGGTGTCATATTTATAACCAAGGCCAATTTTCCAATTCCTGATCCTTCTTTATTTCCAATATTTGCATTCCAATCACCAGTAATATCAATACATCTTGATTGCATGCTTGATCAATTTCAGATTGCAGAATTTGGTATAAATGTTCAATTTCTTTCTTCTTTGGTGTGTTGTGTAAATTTGAATAGTACTTGTATTAACTGGTCTTCCTTATTTCATGGATATCGTCAATTCATTACTTGCATATTCCGTCTTTTGGCATTATATCAGATAATGTTCCACTGCTACTCATAAGGGTTTCACTGGCTAATTCTTTTAGAAGTAGATTGCCAGGTACTTCTTCCTGGTTTGTCTTAGTCTGGAAGCTCCAATGAAATTTATCCACCATGGAAGACTCTGCTCATATTTGAAATACTGGTGGCATAACTACCAGAATCACGGCAACACAAAAATCACTACTGTGCAATAAACTGACAAATGGTGGTTGATATCTCTTACCAAGATGAATTAACTACAAAGTAAGCTTGAGAACTTTACTTCTATGTTGAAATTATTTACGTTTTACCCTACTAGTGGTCACAAATGTCTCACAAAGTAGTTTTTGAAGTTTTGGTAAAGTGATGCTGAGTTGTCCAGAGCCAGAATCTTCTGGAGACGAACCGTTACTAAAGTCAAGCAGTTGACAAAGGAAGGCAGAGTTCAATTCAGTAATATGTAATATCCCAACTAATTGCTGAGCACCTTCCCCAAAAATCAAAAAACAGTAATACATGCTGTGGGGATTTTAAAAAGCGATAAAAGACACCCTTAAGAAGATTGAAATGTACAAGGACATGACTGGCTTTTAGATTTATCGTATTATTTGAATATGAAAGGGAACTAAAAATTCTATTGCTATGGGCTATGTTAGTCTGTATTCAGGAATAAAGTTGGTTTATAATATCTTTTTTAGGTTTTGCTAATGTAATGATGGATTTATAAAACAAATTAAGAAGCTTCATATCTTTCTTCTATGGACTAGACTAATTTAAGTATTACATAATTTAAAGGTTAGCTGATATGCAGCTGTGAGCCCAACTGGTCCTGATGTCCACTGAAAATGGAAGGTGTTTAATTTGAATAATTCAGGGTTTTCATTTCTAAGATGAATTTGGGCAACAAGGTTAAAACATTAATTTTATGTTGCCTTTCAGTTTCATATTGCATTCATCTGTGTGGTGTCAATGTTCTTCTTTTTTCCTTTCTTTTTCTCATCCCTAATCTTGTCTATATTTGATCTCTCCCTTTTCTTCTTAATGAGGCTCACAAATAGCTTTCCAAGTAATATTTTTCCTATCATTTATGCTTTGTTTTCATTTTTTTCTTGTTTATATCAACATTAATCCCTTCTCCCTAGCTTTATTTTCTTAGTTTTTTGTTCTTTGTCTAACTATTAAATAATCTAGTATTTAGTCACTATTAATAATAAAGACAAGTAAGGCTATACAGGTGTTCTGCACACTGAATGTTAAATGTTTTCACTTTATTTGCTTATTTAATAACTTGCAATTCCTTTTTGATTCAAAGATTAACTGGGATATATTTCTTACTTTTAAAGTTAAGATTTCCTATCATGTTTTATTAATTATTTTAAGTGATGGAACTTTGATCTGAGAATTATGCATGTAAAATCTTAAACTTTTAAAATGTCTTAAAGTTTTTCTTATGGGCCATAATAAGATCAATTTTTGAAAATGTCTTTTGTCCATACATAAATTAGCACTGTCTCTTTGAAGGATATAAGCATCTTAGATTATATATGAGATCACTTTTGCTGACTATATTTTTTTAATTCTTCTATCTTCTTAGCTTTCTTTTTTTCTCCATTAAGTATGCTGGACATTAAAAAGGTATTACTGTTTCCCATTCTAACTCCATTTTATCAAGTTCTTCTTGTATTATGGATAATTTTGCTTTATATAATTGACTGAATACGTATTTATATATATTTATACCTATTACATATTCACTTATATTTTTCTATCATTACATATAGTTAAAAGAACAAGTAATCTTAAATTCTACTAGTGTGATATTAATACTGTAATTTCTTCTTCCCTTTTGTTTGCCTTTTCTGATATTTCTTTCTTCATTTTAATTGCAATATTACTTTGTCATCTATAAGGTGTGTATCCTGTAAATAGAATGTACCTAGACTTTAAGTTTTAAAGCAATTTAATCAGTTTTCTTTTAACAGGAAAATTCAATCCCCTCATAGAATATATGATTGTAACTTACATCTAATTTCTTCATATCACTTTCTGAGTGTTACTCTTAATTTCTTAATTTTCTTTGTCTTTATTTTTGCTGGTTTGAATTAATCATTCTCCCCTTTGTATTTTTAGAAGTTCTATTCTACTTTTGTGTTGTTTATTGTGCTCTTCTCTGCTGACACAGTCAGAAACTATTTTCTCATGATTTTTTGAAAACATTATAAAATATGATCTGTCTCACTCACTCATTGCCATCAAATCAATTCCTACTTATAGAGATCCCCACTGAGTTTTCAAGGCTATAAAACTTTACAGGAGCAAACTGCTTCCTCTTTCTTCCAAGGAGCAGCTGATGAGGTTTGAACCACCAATCTTTTTTTCTGGGGGCGGGGGGGGGGGTTGGGTGAAAGTCTGATTTATGTATTTGGGGGCTCTTTCATTGGTTCCATAGATATTTATTATGGTTATATCTCCTTGATCCTTTAATCATTATATAATATCCTTCCTTGTCTCATAAGGTGGTTTTTGTCTTAAAGTCATTTTAATCAGAAATGAATATTGCCACTCTTGCTCTTTTACAGCTGCCATTTGCTTGATATATCTTTTTCCAACCTTTGATTTTTAGTCTATTTTTGTCTTTATCTCTAAGGTGTGTCTCTTGTAGATAGCATATTGATGGGTTACGTCTTCTTATCAAGTCTGCAACTCTCTGTCTCTTGAGTGGTGCACTTAATCCATTGACATTCAGTGTCATTACCAACAAGTATGAATTGGTTTCTGTCATTTTGTTATGTGTTTCTTCATGGTGTTCCTGCTTTCTTTGTTCCATATAATTTTCTGTGCTGAGGTCGCTATGTTTATGAATCATGTTATTATTTCCTTTGTTGCTATTATTTTAGTATTTGCTAAATATTTTGCTTGTCATCTTTTTTATTGTGATGTGAAGGCTTATCATTTTTCTTTGAGTTTACCCTGTGATTTATAATTTTCTCCCTGAGTTTAGAATAGTCCATTCTATCTACAACTCTCTTGACTTCCTCACCATTTAGAAGCTCTGTAACTACACTACTTTCCCCTCTTTTTTGGTTTGTAGTTGTCCTCATTTGCCAATTAATGTCTCTAGTTCCCTGTTTACAGTCTTGTAAGTTTATTTTACTTTGGATACTTACATGGCTGTCTTGGTTTCTGGGTTATGTCAACTTGTGTATTAATGGTCATTTGTTGTTTGTTATTATTGGTTCTCTGTCCAAAGGATTTCCTTTAGCATCTCTTGTAGGGTTGGTCTGGTTTTAACAAATTCCCTTAATTTCTGCTTATCTGGAAATCTCCTAATTTCACCATCATATTTGAGGGACAATTTTGCCAGGTATACAATTCTTGGTTATGAGTCGGGTCCAACTCGATGGCACATAACAACAACAACATAATTCTTGGTTAGAAATGTTTCTCTTTCAGGGTTTTATATATACCATCCCATTACCTTCTTGCTTGCATGGTTTCTGCTATGAAATCAGAGCTTATTCTTATTGGTTGTCCTTTGTAATTAATTTTTTCTTTTCCAGTGCTGCTTTCAGGATTCTGTCTTTGTCTTTGGTTTTGATGAGTTTGATGATGATATGTCTTGGTGATTTTCTTTTTGGGTCTGTCTTGTTTGATATCTTTCATGATATCAGGAAAGTTCTCCTCCAAGAAATCTTGGCCAATTTTCTCAGTGGTTTTGTTTTTCTCTTCCTGTTCTGGAATTCTGATTACATGTAGGTTATTACTTTTGATGGTATCCCATATGAACCTTAGGCTTTCCTCATTTTGTTTTGATCTTTATTTCTGAATGATCCTTTTCCAAAGAAGTATTCAGGTATTTGTCTTCAGTCTCATTAATTCTCTCTTCCATTGATTCAATTCCACTCCTTTGCCCTTTCACTGTGTTATCTATTTCTGAAAATTTTGTATTAATCCTCTGGATTTCTATCTGTAGATTTTGTATTGTTTCTAATTTTTCATTTATTTTTCCTTTTTGTTCTTATATATTTTCTTCCAAAATTGTTCTAGGAATTGGTCTGTGTTTTCCTTAATTTTGTCAGTGTTTTCCTTGGTCTGTCTCTCAATCCTCTGAAGATACCTAAATATAATTCTTTTGAATTCCGTATCACTGAGGTCCAATGCTGCTTCTTCCTCAGAGATGTGTTCTGGATCTATGTCCTGTTCCCTTGTTTCTACCACTTTATCTTGCTTCTTTGTGTGGACTGTGGTAGTCTGTTGTCTCCAAGACATTGTGATGTTGTTGGATTTAGATCTCTGTTAAGTGTTTGTGAAGAGCAGCTAAGGGTGACTCAGGATCTTCTTGGTGGTCATTTATTGTTGGCCAGTTGGTGGAGAAGGAAGTGGTGACTCTCACTCAATAAGTGGAGCTGCAGGAGGTGTGGCTGTAGTTGAGTTATATGGGCACTGTTGCTGCCTCCCACTCAGTTAGACAAAAACAAGAATCAAAAAACTATAAAAAAGTAAAATCAAGTGGACAAAAACACTTACCACATAAACACACAGGACCAATCACCAAAAAAAAAAAAAAAATATCTGGGGATAGGGCTGTCCTTACAGCAATAAGAGAATAAAGGTAGCATAGGAAAATAATGAACAAAAAAAAAAAATTAGAAAAATTCAGAAAGAAAAAACAAGGAATGGGGTTAACCATGAGAAAGTAATAAATGGGAACCAGGAACAGGGAAAAGAGAAAAAGCTGAAAACTAGAATCTGGGAAGGGAACAATAAAGAACAATAATAAAAAGGACAATAATAATATTAATACTTTTAAAACAAACAAATAATAACGGGAAAAACAAATCTGGTCAGACTGGAGCAGGGCATCCAGGCTCCATCTGAGCACACAGTTGTTGTTGTTGTTGTTATGTGTCGTCAAGTCAGCCTCAACTCATAGCGACACACAGACTGGGATGGAATTCCTTACAGCCCAGAAGGTAGTTGGGAGTGAGGGATAGCCACATCTCCATTCACATAGAGGTTGTGGGGTCTAAGAGTAACAATGGGAATATTGCACCTTTCCAGTCATTTGTGTCCTGAATGTCCTTGTGATTCTCAGCAAGTGAAGCCTATTAAGTCCTTAGAATCTGGGAGATTACTATTGCTTTAAATATCCAAAATGGTCTAACCACTTGTAAACACTCAAAATGGCTATGCCTTTCAGGCAGGCAGAAGTCCACAGGTCAGCCTGACATCTTCTTTGCTTCTTCCCCTTTTATTCACCAGCCACCAGTGCAGCCCTCTATGCAGCCCCTAGCTAGCAGGCCTGATTTTTAGATTAAGTCTTAAGTCCTAACACCACTCATCAATATCCAAGCTGTCCATGCCATCAGAATCAGTGACAGACTGCAGCTTTTTATGTCTCCTTTTTTGGTGTTTTCATGCAGGTATTTCTACTAGTTGGAGTTTAGTCCACTTCTATATCCTTCCCTTGAAAGCTCCAGGCTCCAGGATTATCTTCTGTATCTGTATTAATTGGTGCCCCTTTTCTTTGTTGAAGAGCATTTGTGCAGTTTGTCTGCCTAGTCTACCATCTTACTGGCACTCCTTCTGAGCCACCAACCTTTTTATTAGCAGCCAAATACCTTAAACACTACACCACCAGAACTCCTTATTATCTCTGTACAAAGATTTAATTTCACCTGTCAAAGTGTTCTATTTTCCCCTCAAACTCACTGCCATAGAGTGGTTCTAATTCATAGCAACCCCCTTCGAGTTTCTGAGGTGGTAAATCTTTACAAAAGTAGATTGCCCACTCTTCCTTCCATGGAATAGCTGGTGGTTTGAACTGCCAACCTTCTGGTTAGCAGTCAAATGCCTTAGGCACTACCCCTAATTACATAAGAACTTTAGAAACATTTTCTTCTCTTTCTTCCCTGTTATAGATTGAATCATAACCCTCAAATTATGTATTATAATCCAAATTCTTATACCTGTGGATTTAATCCTATTTTGATATAGAGTTTTTGTTTATTTATTATATTAATTGGATCATACCTGAGTAGGGTAGATTTTAAATCTTATCTGAATTATAAAAAAAGCAAACACAGAGACCAATACACAGGGAAAGACAGAGTTCATGTGAGTATAGTCTGTAAGCCAAGGAACCAAAGACAACTACAAGGAAGGAATCCACACGGCCTAGACCCTGGTTTGGACTTTTAGCTTTCAGACCTGTGAGAAAATAAATTTCTGTTCTTTAAAGCTACTCACTGGTTTTATATTATAATAGAACTATATAACTAAGACAAACCCTCACTTCAAATGATATTGTTAGTATTTTTTAGACTCCTCTACCACCACTTTCTTTTCCTTGAATCTTGAGTTGTAGGTTTTGATACAGTGTTCTAGGCAATTTTTAAGATTTTTTTTTTTTTTTATGCATTCCTTCCACTTCAAGAGTGTACTTGAACATTGTCTCTGTCAATCTTTTCTTATGCATTTAGAAAGAAAGATAGCTGTCATTTCTTACACTTCTTTCCCTTCCTCTTTTATCCACCTTGTCCTAAAGCTTCAGTTCTTGCTCATCCCTTGTTTACTCCCAGTTGTTCTTGAAGATTTCCTTCAGATGGGGTATATGCCTACAACAATATGTGGATTATTGTCTAGTCTCAGTAATTTCATCTTACTCTGACAAGTCAGTGATATTTTGATTGAGTGTGGGATTCTAAAACTACAGTCATTTTCCCTCAGTTGTCTGTGGACACTATGTCATTATCTTCCAATGTTGCAGATGAGTTCAGTACTGTCTGATTCTTGTTCCTTTGTAAACAACTTTTTCTTTTTATGGGGAGTTTGTAAGATTACATGACCTGCAGAATTCAGGAATTTTATTACAACATGCCTAGGCATGTGTTTCTCCTTATCAATGCAGCCTAGAATTGAGTAAACCTATTTATTCTTCACATTGAGGTCCCTTCAGCCCCCCAAAACTTTCTATTATTTGTTCGGATTTTTATCTCTCTTATCAGTTCATTTTTCTCCATATGAAATGATCTTTATTTGAATATTAAATCTCATGTCTGTCCTCAAGATTTTCATCTTTTTATCCTTTTAATCTGTACTTTGAGATATGTTTTTCTCCTGGTATTCCAGGCAACCAAATTGAGATTCAGCAGTGACATTTTCTCTTTCTATTTAACTACAGAATTTATTGGTTGAGAAATCATGTAATTTTTTTTTATTCCTGAAATACTTTTTTGCTGTTTTTGAATTTCCTTAAATATTCTCTTTTTTTTAAAAAAAAATTCACTTTGTCATCTCCAGTGAATCTCTTTTA
Organism: Orycteropus afer afer; assembly: GCF_000298275.1. NCBI lineage: Eukaryota > Metazoa > Chordata > Mammalia > Tubulidentata > Orycteropodidae > Orycteropus > Orycteropus afer. The sequence goes on along the minus strand of NW_006921902.1, from coordinate 2,129,558 downwards.
CTATTTGTCCTCTGTTCTGACAGATCTTTCTTCTCTGAATGCTAATCCCCCATTAAAAAGATCTTTTTTTTTTTTTTTTGTCAATACATAAGGATTCAAGTCATGTTGTAAAATTACCAGATAATTAGTAGGAGGTGGAGTGGTTGCTTCTCTAGAGATGAGTGGTATAGAGGTACCAAAGTAATTCCTTCCACTAATCTTACACATAAACTCCTGGCTTCAATGTTAAGGAGCACTCAGTCCCTCTGTTCAGCTCCTTCTTTATTTCATGGGGACCAAAGAGGACCAGGACATTCAAACCAGGCAGATGATGAGATGTTGATCTCCATAAGATCCCACTGGTATCTATGAAATAAGCCTGTCCTATGTTCCACATTCTGGTCTTGTCTAATGCTGATTTCCAGTTCTTATCTAACTGACAGGAGAGAAAGCCCAGTAGAAATTTTCTTCATAGCATTTCCAGAAGAGTTTCTTGGAACAAACTTCCTTTTGATCCCAAGCAGATAGTCAAGAGAGACAAAATCTGGAAATGAGGAGAATAGAAATTTTCAGTTATCCGTCTTAGCAGGTTTATTTTAATCATTCAAAAATATCTTTGGATCAATCTCCATCAAACTTAGAATGCACGAAGCAAGAACAACAACTACTGTTAAAATGCTCAGTGTCTATGGTTTACAAAACATATTCACATACATACTGCCATTTGATCATTGAGATCATCATGTGATGTGGGTATTATTGTAAGAAAATAGATGTAAAGTGCTTTAATGCAATACCTGAATTTATGAGTTGATAAAGAGCAAGAGCAAAACCAAACCTTTTCTCTCCAAGTTGAATGCTTTTTGCACAATGGCTTTGACCAGCAAAGAAATCAAGGCTTGTTTCATCCCTAACTACTTTAAACCAAGTATGACCTAAAATAAGGAAACAACTCTCAACCTCAATGTAAAAAGAATATTTTGAGATATTCTCACTAAGGGAGAAAACATTTTCTTCTATTCAGTACAGTGTAATCTTCCTTCTTGTTTTTGTTATTTGCCATCGAGTCAGACCTGACTCGTAGCGACCCTCCTTGAGTTTCTGAGGCAGTATCCCTATGGAAGTAGATTGCCCAACCTTCCTTCTGAGGAGTGGCTGGTGTGTTTGAACTGCCAGCCTTCTGGTTAGCAGTCAAGTGCCTTAGGCACTACACTACCAGAGACAATATCTATGTGTGTGTGTGTTTAAATTTCTATTGAGTATAATTTTTGTGCATGTCATGCATACATACACACATATAGAATATATTCACAGCTTCATGAATTTTACAAACTGAATACATCCATGCAACCAGCACTCTGAGTGATAAGATGTTACCAACATTCAAGAACCTCTCTCATGATCCCATAGAGTCATTATTCATGCCACATAGGGTAACCATTATCTTGACTGCTAGTAGCTTAGGTATATTTTACCAGGTGTCTTGGTTACTTAATGACACTTTGACAGGAATATATATCACAAATGGGTTGGCTTTAACAAATAGGAATTTATTCTCTTACAGTTGGAGGCTTTAGTAGAAGTTCAAAGTGCCAGACTCTATGGAATGGATGAAAGCCCCACAACTTTGGGCTTCAGCTGTGTTTCCTGCTCCTAGCCCACTGAAGCTAGAGGCTTTTCTTCTTAGATAGCTTCTGGCTGCTGAAGCAGACAAACCCAGGGTCAACAAGTAACAAGGCACAGTCCCAATATTATGAAACAACATGGCAGGCCATTGATTCAAGTCCATTGAAAGTGCCATGATCAGCAGACCATGGCAGGCTGCTCAACAATGACCTGACAACATGCAGGGTTCAAGTGTGTCATTAACTAGGGGCCATTCCCAGTGCTGCTTCTTATATATGGGAAGAAGACTACATCCCTAAAGCAGCTACTCAGCTGCTTGTGGTAGATCCCACCATGAAGCTGGTTGCCAGTCTCATCATTGGGAATAACTACCACCACCTGCCCAAGCACTCAAACAGGCCCAGCCAAGTTGACCCACAACCTTAACTACCACACCAGGTTAACCTAATTTGCCATTCCATACACAGGTCTTAACATAGAATGTTTGCTGTGCCTGATACATATTTGTTGGATAGGTGAATGAATGTGTGCATCAGTGAATAACTGAGTCAATAATTAACTGAAGAGATTCTTGGAGGTGAAACATTGTCAAATATAGTTTTGTGTCCAGTGTTTAAAGCAAACACAAGTGTTCAACTGATTGGGAAATTTAAGGCTTATTATTTAATCTCATTGAACCTCAATTTACTAATCTAAATACAGAAACACCAGTGTCTATTTTATGGAGCAGCTTGTGATAGCATTAAAGTAATGTATATAGAACTGATGCCTGGTACCTAGTAGGCTGTTATTTATACCTGTAAATGTTGTTGTTTTGGGTTAAAAAGAGAAGTAGCTGCTTCCTTATGGGGCATGACTAATACCCTTGCCTTGGTCATTTCTGTTTTAAATACTAGTCAATTTTTTTCTTTTTTCTTTTCTTTTCTTTTTTTTTTTTTTTTAATGTAGAAAGTCAAAGACAGATTCACACATGGAAGAAAACTTTCTTTGTTCATTACAGGAGCGAAGGAGAGGAGGGAGGGAAAATTGTTATTTATTTATTTATTTATTTATTTAAGAGTTAATAAGACTTTAACCCTATTCTACATATTAGGGATTTCATTTTACACAATCAATCCCAATGGAAACAGCAGCCAAGAAACCAGACCACTTATTACACTGGGCAAATCTTTTGCAAAAGATCTCCTTAAAGTGTTAAAGAGCCAGGATGGCACTTTGGAAACTAAATGCATGACCCAAAACATGGTATTTTCAATCACCTCATACTCATGTAAAAGTCAGACAATGAATAAGGAGGATCAGAGAATTGATGCAGTTGAATTGTGATGTTGGTGAAGAATACTGAAAATACCATGGACTGCCAGAAGAACAAACAAATCTATTTTGCAGGAAGTACAGACAGATACTCTTGAAAGCAAAATTGGCTGGACTCCATCTCATGTACTTTGAATTTTGTTACATTGTCAGAAGGGGCTGGTCCCTGGAGAAGGATATAGTACTTGATAAAATAGTCAATGAAAAAGGGGAAGATTCTGAACAAGATGTATTGACACGGTGGCAGCAATGATAGGCTCAAGCAAAGCAAAGATTGTGAGGAGGATGCAAACCATGCAATGTTTCCTTCTATTGTCTATAGGGCCATTATGAGTGGGAATTGACTCAATGGCACACAACAACAACATCCTAGCCAAAAAAAAAACCAGAAGGAAGGGAGAGATAAAGAGAGAGAAAGGAAGAAAGAAAATATGGAAGGAATGAAAACGAGAGAGAGAGAAAGAAAGAAAGTTATGGGTAATGCAGTTAGTATTTCTCCTGGAGTAGTGTGTCTACTCCCCTGTCTCCTGTACCTTCTAACCAAGCTATGTTCTCATGGATTTCTGACTCCTCAGCCTTGACTTATCTCTGGTGGTGGTGGTTCAGGTTGGCTTTAAGTTGGTATCAGATCAAGCCCAAATTCCAATTCTATGCTTTGGTTACTGTCATCTCATGATGACCTTGTGCCATGTGACCCCTACCCCCATCTCTCAACATAGGAAATATCCGCCCATTCTCTGATCTTCTCATTACTTATTCCTTCATCTCTGATCATTTCATTTGGAAAAGCTGTGCTCCTCATTTCTGACTGCTCAATCCCCGCCAATCCTCCATGGCTTAGGCTCCCAGCCCCTAGTCAAGAAGCCATACTGGACTAGGCTAGACATCTTTGAGTCTGTCTTCAGGCTTTGGATAATACTGTGTCTTAATTCTAGCACAAATTTAGTATAGTCTGAGCCTTTGTGAGTCTTCTTGTTTGCTCTGATCTGGCACTTAGCACATACTAAATTTTATGTGTTTTATTATTTGTCTAGTAGTTCAACCAGACTAAAAGTGCATGAGGGTAGAACTCAATTTTGTTTATTAACTTGTACCCTATTTCTGTCTTCAATTCAACGGAAGAGTGTTTTCCAGGGGTACAGCCTAAATATATGCTTATCTTGGCCATATCCTCTAATTGTTTCATGCATAAAATGTATCAAGGCCATTTTACTATAAGTACATTATAATCTTTTGGAAGAAAATGGATGCTTTGTTGTGGGGGGGAAAAAAAATGAAGGTGTCTGTCTAGGGACCTAAGAACGGAGAGAATCTTTGGAGGTCAATTTCATTCACAATCTGGTAATAATAAAAATTACTGCTGATGTTGATAATAATCATTACAATAGTTATTTAATAACTCCTTACAATATGCTAAGCATGATACCTTCTGATCGTCATGTATTTATATTTAATCCTGAAAGAAATCTTTATGAGAAATCATTGTGACTGTTATACATATGAGGAAACTGAGTTTTATGGAGTTTAATTAACTCATTAAAGTCATACAGATAGTAAATCTGGAGACAAGACTGTGGTCCAGAGATGACTGAGTCCAAACTCCAGGCTCTTAACTTCTATATAATGCCACCACTCACCATCTGCTTAACATTCTTCCTATCACTCAGGCCTTCACTATCTCCTCACTGCTCTGCCTATGCCAGTAAAAAGATGCAGCTAAGATGTTCATAAAAAATGGATATGACATTGCTACACTGTCCTTTTGAAATGCCAGGTTTTGGCCTTGCTCTTGATTTCTTACTGTTTTCATTTATGTTTTAAGTTAAAAAGACTAGGCAGAGAAGTAGTTGGTTTGATATCTAAGAAAAAAAATTAGGCTATATAAATGGCTTGTTTTCTGCAATTCTAGCAAATATTTGTTGGGTAGGTAAATATCCTTGGAATGAATTGTATTAGTTCTAGTCAAGTTGCTTAATTTTTCTTATTATCTGGCACAAAGTAATGGTACCTCCTTTTTATACTGATTAAAAAACTGAGTGTCAGAGCTGTTAAACAATTTATCAAAGCCACTACCCCTGTGTTTCTAACTCAGGTCAGTCCCATTTGAAAGTCTGTACAAAACAGTGCCTAAGGCACTTGACTGCCAACCAGAGGGCTGGAGATTCAAACCCGCCAGCCACTCCTCAGAAGGAAGGTTGGACAATCTACTTTCATAGTGATACTGCCTTGGAAACCCAAGGAGGGGTCGCTATGAGTCAGGTCCGACTCGAAGGCACATAACAACAACAGCAACAACAACAACATCTTTCACTATTCCATAACAGCACAAGTTTTTGGAACCACAAGAAGAAAGCCTCTTACAGAGCAGTTGAAATTCATATATAGTACAAACTTACCCCATCATGTTTCTGGCCTCACATTCCCACCCTCCACCCCTCACCCCCCTCAAAAAAAGAAGAACTGATGTGCCAGTTAAAGATCTTGATAGAAGATTCCTGAAGCACGGGTGCAAAATGTTCATCCCCCTGCATGGGTCAGACGCAGCATCAGAATATGAAACTGGAATTAAGCTTCCAGCTGCTGTGCAGCCTCTTTTTCCTGTCATTTCTGCATCAGGGAGAGGTAGACAAATTGGAAGGTTCTCAACATAGAGCAACAAGAATGATTAGAGGGCTGGAGGGATTGACTCATGAGATAAGATTAAAAGACCTCAACATTTATCTTTTGTCTGAGCTGTGACTGTAGGACAGACAGGATAACCATCTACAAATATTGCTGGGTGTAATCACCTCAGACCACTGAACTCTCATGGTTCTGTGGGCAAGTGGATGCTGGTTGTTAAAAGGAAGTTAAAACCATGAGGTTATGGAAAGTGATGGTAAGAACAGCCTGCCTCCCTGTCACCACCCTGAGTTATTTGGGCTGCTTTAGCAGCTCTGGCCTTGGAGAAGAAACTCCATCTCCCCACAGACACCCTGTGGGCAGTCACACTGACATTTTGGGCACGAGCCAGTCTTTTGAACCAGAGTAAACAATTCATTGTGGCCTATTTTAAAATAAGACAGTAAAGTGAAGGGCATAATCCCATAATTCAGTGCTATTTGGAGTTATGTAACTCAGGCAGCACATTCACAATTGCTATTAGTCAGAAAAGTCACCTGGGGTCTTCATGTCCTGATGCGTCTCCTATAAATTAATACTGTAACCCAGCTAGTCTTCTTTACTCTTCATCTACAGTGTACTAATTTACCTTTTGAGAGTTATCCCAAGGAAGACAGGATTCTGCTCCTTGATGCTTTTAACCTGTTCATTCACTGAATTCCACAAGTGTCTGAATAAATAACAGCAATAGACTGTCTGGCACTAAATAGGTACTTGATGACTGGTGGTAATTGAATAAATGAATAAATAAATATGTAGTACAATTTAGTAAAAACCAGACCTTTTAGCAGTGATTTTCAACATAAAGGGCTCTAGAGTGCATGGCCTCTAAAAACCAGAGATGAATTGTATAGAATTAAGAGAAATAAAGACTTTGATATTATAGGTGAAAAATATTCATACACTTTGAAAACACCTACTTAAATTGCTCTACATTAAATAAAAACGTCCAGTTCAGCAAGTTAGAGTAGGTAATTCACTCTACAGATAAGACATCATGATCACCCTGTCCATATAGTGAGTAATGTATAATTAAGGTATTGATATCAGAGGAAAGTGAATTTGCTTTTCAGTTTCACTGCTTACTGGTTGTATAACCTTGATTGGTTTACAGAAGATTGAGGAATTGTCACCATATTGGAGCCTGAAGCAAAAAAAAAAAAGTAATACTAAGCCCATTTTTATTTAAACTTTAACACTTTGTTCATGGATTTTTGCATTCTTTTTTGTCTAAAATTTTATATTAAAGTATGTATTCTGACTACTGAGTTTTTTTGTACCCCTTTAAATTTTGTTCCCAATGCAGATGTTTCACTCATCTCACCCTAGTTCTAGCCTTTTCAGTATATCTTGTTTTCTTTATTTATAAAATAAAATAATTTCTCCTTAATAGTGATAGTTTTAGGATTTAATGAGATAATATAGTGTCCAAGTGTTCATAATATATATTCATTCAGTAGTAGATATTATAATTATTATTGGCTGTTTGTTTATTATCACTTAAACACGGAATAATGGTATTTTAAGACTGTCCTTACATAGTATATTTGTACAAGATCAAATGTTTAATCTGTCATTTGAGAAAATGCTACCTAGTCACCTCTAAGCTGCTTTTTGTATCTCCTCTTGTATTATTCTGTACCTGATAGCAAAACACTGCACTGCCAGGACAGAGCAAGAACATACCCATCCTAGCATTTTTCATGAGAATAACTGATCTGACTATCTTGGGAACAAGATGCTCATAGGAATGCAGTTCAAAATCAGGCCAGTGACTACAATCATTGCAACACAGTAAATGTTTACTATATATCTTCTATGTCCTAGGCATAGTCCCAGGTGCTGGAGAGACAATGATGTCATTTTGCAGGAGCAGTTGGTAGAGGGCAGGACCATGGGAAACTCAAAGTGATAGAGCAACAGCTATGTATGTCAAGGTATTAAGAATGCACAGATTGTTCTGAGAGTGCAGAGAAGAAGGCCTAGGCTAGTGTGGTGGGATTACTTCCTTGGAATGGGTGACGGCTGTGCTGCTACATGAAAGACGACTGGGCTTCTTACATGTATGGGAGAAGAAAAAATGCTTCAGAATGAGTGGATGTCATGAGCAAGTTGCACAGAAATAGAAAACACATCAGTTGCTTTACCAGAGATCATCCATTATAGGGAACTGGACAAAAAGGCGCTAAAAGAGTGGAAGAGCAAAAAGAAACAGTGAAGACTTACTGGAGCTGGGGAACAAAGGGAAGCTAGGGTTGGCATAGCAGCTCTGGTAGCACAGTGCCTAAGGCACTTGACTGCTAACCAGAAGGCTGGCGGTTCAAATCCACCAGCCACTCATCGGGAGGAAAGTTGGGCAATATACTTCCATACTGATACTGCCTCAGACACCCAAGGAGGGGTCGCTATGCGTTGGGTCTGATTTGATGGCACATAACAACTACAGGGTTGGCATACACTAGAGTTTGCACTTGTAGAAGAGGGCCTGCAACTCTGAGAAAAAGGTACTGCCTGGCTGCTACTGAGCTCTCAAGAGCTTAGTGGAGAGGCCTTGCTGATCAAGACTAAGACCTCTGGGGGAGGAAAATTGACTGCTGCTGCTGCTGATTCCCCTGAGAGTGAGCAAAGATTTGGGTTGGAGTTGTGGAAAAAACTCAAAACATGAACTGACTGCACCTGGATCTAACTGGTGTTGCTAGGGTGAGGGGCATTGTTGGGCAGTGCTGATAGAACAGCACCTGACAGGAAGGATCTATGTCCTTTTCTCCTTTCCTGCCTGCCATTCATTCTTTTGTAAGGCTCCCTGCTGAACCCCAAACTAGCAGGAAGCCTACTGACAAAGAAGATAATGAACTTGTAGAGTCTCATCCTTAGCATCAGAAAAAAAGAATGTAGAAGGCGGTCTTGGAGCTGAGACACAAAAGGATTATAAGTAATGAAAACTGGCATTGGCATAAATGGAAGAGGTGAATGGCTGGACTTACAGCAAGGTAGGGCCCAGGTGAGAAAAGGCTTGGTATTACATGCCCCTCTGTAGTGCATGGCCAATATGCTCTGCTTTATTTATTTATTCAGAGAGACTGAATCCTCACCTCCCTCCTTTCCAGAGTGGATGACATGTTGGTTAGAAAGAGCTGAATTCATTACACCTACCAATAATTGGAAGTGATATTTTGCAATATATTGAAAATATATAAATGATTAAATCAAAATTTCTTTCTTCCTTTTGTTTTCTCTTAGTAAAGCATTTCATTATTTAATGAATACTAAAGGAAATGCTTAGCATGCTCTAATAATGTAATTCTAATTAAATGCATTTTTAACATAAAATAAAAGATTCTGAATAATGTGCTTAGTAAATAATGGTATTCCTAAGTAATATTTCTACCAAGTAAACAATTTAATCATTTATTAGAAGCTAGTGAGATATATTTTTTTTTAATTGTATTTTCCAAGGAAGAGCAAAAGAACATCAAGAAATCAGTGAAAAGCATTTTATACAGATGGACAACTATCTCTGTTCTGCATCTTCATTTGCTCATATTTATAGAACATCTACTGTATATCTGACTCTGAAAGAGGTAACAGTTGCAACTAGCCTTAAAAATAAAACATGAGATTCTCATCTTGAAGAAATTAATAATTGAAGTGAAAAGATGAAGTGGACACAAAGCATATGCTCTGGTGGCATAATGCTTAAGGCATTTGACTGCTAACCAGAAGACTGGCAGTTCAAACCCACCAACTACTCCTTGGAAGGAAGATTGGGCAATCTACTTCTGTAGAGATACCGCCTCGGAAACCCAAGGAGAGGTTGCTATGGGTTGAATCAAATGGATGGCTGTGAATTTTTAATTTTTTTAATGGCAACATATTTATTTATCGCAGATACACAAGACAAGGAGCTCTGGTGGTGTAGTGCCTAAGGTATTTGACTGCTAACCAGAAGGCTGGTGGTTCAAAACCACCAGCTGCTCTGTGGAAGAAAGATTGGACAATCTACTTCCATAGTGATGTTGCCTCGGAAAACTAAAAATGGTCACTATGAGTCAGAATCCATTCGATGGCAGTGAGTTTGGTTTGGTTTTGGTATACAAGACAAAAGGAACTTATTCAAATATATGCAAAGAATCCCTGGTGGCACAGTGGTTCAGCACTCAGCTGATAGTGAAAATTAATTTGTTTGAACCCACTGGCTGCTCCATGGGAAAAAGATGTGGCAATCTGCTCTCATAAAGATTACACCCCTGGAAATCTTATAAGGCAGTTCTACTCTGTCCTAGAGGGCTACTGTGAGTCAAAATTGACTTGAAAGCAACAGGTTTAGTTTTGTTGATTTCAAATAGATGTCTTGTCTTTTATTTTATAGTCCCCTGTGGGAATCGCTGCTTACTTTTCAAGGTTGGACAATTTACTTCCATAGTGATACTGCCTCAGAATCCCAAGGAGGGGTTGCTATGCATAGAATCAAACTCAATGGCAGTGCATTGCATTTTGCATTGCTGATAAAGAAAAAATTCCCCAAATATTGAAAAGTGATAATGCATATATGGTAATGTGCATAAATCAATAATGCATTTTAGAACAATTACTAACATAAATTCCAGATGTATTTTCTCAAAGATGGATTTTTATATTCACTACAAAATAAGAATCATTTTATGTTATGTATCACTAATTAAAAACTGTTAAATAATTTCCAGTGGATATGAATTTAATTATTGGTAAGTCCACATCATGGCTGAGGTACAGTAATGTGCAAGTTAATAATTGTTGTTTTTGTTATGTGCCATCGAGATAGACCCAACTCATAGAGACCCCTCCTTGGGTTTCTGAGGCAGTATTACTGCGGAAATAGATTGCCCCATCTTCCTTCTGAGGAATGGCTGGTGGGTTTGAACCACCAGCCTTCTAGTTAGCAGTCAAGTGCCTTAGGAACTACGCTATCAGAGCTCTCAGTAAATAATTATCTCACCTTATATCACATAATTAAAATTATAATACCCCCAAAACAAATATTAACAGTCATAAATAATTCTAATTGTGCACAAGTTATAGCCATGTATTCATCTCTGTTGTATTTGTGATTTGTTCTTGTTATGTGCCATGGAGTCGGCCCCTACTCATAGAGACCCCTCTTTGGGTTTCTGAAGCAGTATCACTACAGAAGTAGGATTGCCCAAACTTCCTTCCAAGGAGTGGCAGGTGGGTTTGAACCTCCAGCCTTCTGGTTAGCAGTCAAGTGCCTTAGGCACTATGCTACCAGAGCTCATATTTGTGATTTAGAATTATATATTTCATTTGACTGCTAATTTATTAAATTAAAAAAAAAAATTAATTTGCCATTCTTAGTGGGTTAATCCCCTTTAAGTATACACTGGATGTTCTACTACTCAAGGTTGGCAACTGGGCCAAAAAAAAGAAAAGAAATTAATCAAGCATATTGATACAGCACTGTTTTAGTAATCTAGTTTTCTGCCACCACATAAAAAGCATCATCCTTTCTCATTGTCCAATTACATGTTCACATTTTTCTTTTAAAGCCTCACCGGAAGTGCATTTAACATTCACATTTCTAGCAATATTCTGTTGGTGGTATATATATATTCTCTAAAATGCTCTGGTAGCGTAGTGACTGAGGCACTTGACTGCTAACCAGAAGGCTTGCGGTTCAAATCCACCAGCCACTTCTTGGAAGGAAGATGGGGCAAACTTCTTCCATAGTGATACTGTCTCGGAAACCCAAGGAGGGGTCACTATGAGTCAGGTCCGACTCCATGGAACATAACAACAACAACAACAAAATGATAGAGACTTTCTCTCTCTCTCTCTTTTTTTTTTTAATTATTATTTTTATTTTAAGAGCTTGTTTTGCATTCAATGTCACACGTACATTTAGTTTCATTCTCTATTCGCCATGTCCAACCCTAACCCAGTCTCCGCCCCTCCCTACCATGCCACCTTCCCCCTGTGCCCCTCATAATTATGCACTCCTGTTTGTCCTGCATTTTCTAAGTTTGAATATTGGTCCTCTGGTGTCCCATGATCTATTGCTCTAAGGGATTATTACCACTGAGCGTGTGGGTGCAGCATCCTGGGTTGAGTGGTCTGAGTGTACATCTTGTTAACTATTGGGCTGAGAGCCTGCCGCTGGCTCATCTGGGGGTGAGTTTTATTCCAGGCACAGAATGTATTCCAGGGCCATAGTATTGGGAGTCTCACCAGATTTCATCTGACCAGTAATTCTGGTCATTATTGAGCTTTTGGATTTTGTTCCACGTTTTCCCTCCCACTCTATCTAGAATCTCCAGATTTGATCCTTTCCTGAGTGGTTGACATTGGTAGCCAGGCACCATTCAGTTCTTCTGATCTCAAGGGCCATGATGTCCTAGGGCTGATTCCTTCTAAATGCCTTTTTTTTTTTTTTTTTTTTTCCGCATTCTTCACTTCTGATGCTAGGAGACCATCAGCTGCATCCTAGATGGCTGCTTGAAAGCTTTTAAGAACCCAGTCACTACTCACCAATGAAGGATGTGCAGCAATGCTTTTATGTATTTCGTTGTGCCAATTGAGTCTGGTGTCCCTCAGTACTGTGGTCCTGAGGTAGTAGATCTATTAGATCTCTCTCCCATAGTGTTGAGATGTCTGTGAAGGATTATTCTGTGTCTGTCTTCTATGGTTTCTGTAAGGACTGCAGGTATTTTGTATCACTGGTATCTGTACAAGATTAGGCTCAGCTGAGTCTATCCTGGGTCTAGTGTATACCTCTATTCACTGACCCCTGTCTGATCCTCTCAGGTGTTTATGTGTTTATCTGTATAGCCTAGTGTTTGGTGTTAATGGCAATGTGGTATTGTGGACACATTGGTTGGTTTTAGCATCTGTTGTCTATCTTTTATGTGCACAGTTTGGTGTCCTCTCATTTCCCAATGTTATCATGGTGGTCATACATCCTTCTTGTATATCCCTCCCCCTACCCATGTGTAAGCCCCAACTAGCCCTAAATTAATCCCTCCCATTCCCTCCCCATCCAGGTAACATACTACATGAGTTCCCTATCCCAAGGAAACCCTTCTCTGTATTTTTACAGTAATGGGCTCATACAGTCCTTGTCCTTCTGTGATTAATAATGTCCTCCAGATTCATCCATGTTGTGAGATGATTTGCATATCCTTCATTGTTCTTTAATGTGGCATAGTATTCCACTGTGTGGATACACCATAGTTTGGTTATCTACTCATCCGTTGATGGGCATTTAGGTTGTTTCCATCTCTTTGCTATGGTGAATTGTGCTGCAATGAACATAGGTGTACATGTGTCTGTGCACTATCTCTCACCTCTTTAGGATATATTCCTAGTAATGGAATTGCTGGGTCAAATGGTACTTCTATTTTCAGTTTTCTAAGGAAATGCCATACAGTTTGCCACAATGGTTGTACCATTTTACAATCCCACCAGCAGTGCACAAGAGTTCCAATCTCTCCACAACTCCACCAGCATTTGTTACTATCTGATCTGTTAAACTTTGCTATTATTGCTGGGGTGAGATGATATTTCATTGTTGCTTTGATTTGTATCTCTCTAATGATTAATGATCATGAGCAATTTCTCATGTGTTTGTTGGTGGCTTGTATATCTTCTTTGGTTAAGTGTCTGTTCAAGTCTTTTGTCCATTTCTGAATTGGGTTATTTGTCTTTTTGGTGTTGAGGTGTTGAAGTTTTCTGTAGATTTTGGAGATAAATCCTTTGTCAGATATGTTATAAGCAAATATTTTCTCCCAATCTGTAGGTTCTCTTTTTACCCTTTTGATGAAATCTTTCGATGCACACAAGAATTTAATTTTTAAAAGGTCCCAGTCATCTAGCTTCTCTTCTATCTCCCGCACATTCTGGTTTATGCTTGCCTGTCTATTTATGCCATAAATTAGGGCTCCTAGAGGAGCTCTGGTAGCACAGTGCCTAAGGCACTTGCCTGCTAACCAGAAGGCTGGTGGTTCAAACCCACCAGCCACTCCTCGGAAGGAAGATGGGGCAATCTATTTCCATAGTGATACTGCCTTGGCAACCCAAGGAGGGGTCACTATGAGTCGAGTCCAACTCAGTGACACATAACAACAACAACAAAAGATTTGCCCCTATTTTATATTTGATGAATTTTATAGTTTTAGATTTTACATTTAAGTCTTTGATCTAGCTTGAGTTAGCTTTTGTGTATGGGGTGAGGTATGGGTCTTGTTCCATTTTTCTACACATGGATATCCAGTTTTGCCAGCACCATTTGTTAAAGAGGCTATCTCTTCCCCCTTTAATGGGCTTTCGGCATTTGTCAAAGATCAGTTGTCCATCGGGATGTCCAAACTTTTGATCCTGTTCCATTGGTTTATCCGTCTGAAAATGATAGAGACTTTCTCTATAGGTCTCCTCACTTTCTTCTGAACTCTCATCAGAATTGCCTTTGATGTTCATAACACCAACAATCTCTTCAAGGCAAACTAGATTTTTAGTATTAAGTATCTCAAAACTATTCCAGCCTCTGCTATTCCCGATTCCAAAAACACTTCCACATTTTAGGTATCTGTCAGAACAGCACCTCCTTCTTCTGGTACTAAAATCTGTCTTACTTATCTAGTGCTGCTATAACAGAAATACAACAAGTAGATGGCTTTAACAACAGAAATCTATTTTCTAACAGGTTAAGAGACTAGAAATCTGAACTCCGAGCACTGGCTGTAGTGAAAGGTTTTCTTTCTGTTGGCTCTGAAGGAAGGTCCTTGTCTCTTTATCTTCTGCTTCCTAGTTCTTTTTGTGTTGACATCTATCTTACCCCATCTCTCTCTCTGCACCATGTGTCTTGGTCTCTATCTTAACTCTTCTCTCTGCTCCATGTGCCTGGGCATCTATTTTATCCCACCTCTGTCTCTTCTTGCTTGTTTAATCTCTTTTTATTGACTAAAGATAAACCCTACACTAATTCTGTCCCATTAACATAACAAAGACAACCCATTCCCAAATGGGATTATAATCACAAACCTAGAGGTTAAGTTTCACAACATATATTTTTTGGGGACATAATCTAATTGATAACAAAGATCTAAACAAGAAAATGGTAGTAATAATGGGTGGGCAGAGTAAAATAAACTAATTGAAGCTTTTCTGTAAAGTAGTCCTATGATCCTGCTCTTAATGCTGCATGTGGGTGTGCAAGCTGCAGTCAGCAGGTTCCCCTTGGTATGTAACTTTCTCTCTTTCTAGCTGCCACTGTTACCATGGATATAGTAGAGGTCAGGCACAGGGCTACAATTTTCTTCTATTCTTCTGCTAAGGAACAACATCTAGGCACAGGGAGAAAATGCATTTAAGATATCTCAGATTCTTCCAAATGCTTCATTGCATCTGTCCCTCCTGAAGCCTAGCTTCAGCTTGAAGGATGATATGGGAGAAGGAGTGGCAAGACTGAGACATCGAAAAACTCATTACTTTAACTGATTCATGTAACAAATTATTTAATGCGTACTTACTATGTGCTTGACACTAGGGTTTGTAATGATTGTAAGGTTTCCTATCTTACAGAAAGAGAGCTAATAAACCTTCTTTGTTCTTTCAACTTGGAAAATGTATAGCCTATTGATCTATACCCATAAAGCAGTGTGTGGTCAATGTCCATTTCTACTAAAGTATGAATATCAGATAAATGTAGATGAATCATCTCTGACCTCAGGAATTCTGAGATCAGATACAGATCATTTAGAGTACCTCCAACCTCTTTCCCTGTAGATTGAGAATAACCATCTGTATTTGCACCTGTCTTTGGTTATTTAGGTACTATCCAAAAGCAGATGGTAGCTCTCAGTGAACTTCTAACTGCTTGTTCAGTGATTATTTCCCCTATTAGACTGTTATATAAATTTCATGAGAGTAGAGTCTGTGTCTATATTAATCAACAATGCATTTCCAGAAACTTGTTCAGTGTAAATATTTGTTGAATTTACTATTAAATAAAGCCCAAAAACAGTTTAAAAAAAAAGAGAATAACTTTACTGACATCTTGTATCTTTGTGTTTAATTAACAGTATTCTTCTTGAAAGACAATATGGCTGCATGTACCCCTTCACCTCAATCAGACTTCAATTCTAAAATTCTAAGTGACTCTTAAAGGAGAGTGCAGTTTGAACTTTCTTGTGTAAATGCCCAGAATCAGGTTGGAATGTTACACTAAGCACAGAGTTCTCAGTCAGCTCCAGGGACCATGCCAGCAATGGTGTTATCTGAGTTAATGGGCATCTTTGTCCCTTAAACTGAAAAGAAACCCTGCATAAGGAGATTTTATTTATTATTTCTACATTCTCAGGCAATGTGTGGGACATAGGGCAGCAGTCACAAATTGATCTATCTTGGAGAAGAGGGATAATAATTAGTCCCCCTAGTGACAGCAGGGAAAGCAAGAGATCTTCAGGTTTGGAGTTCAGCCTGGTACATCCTGACTTCATGGAGATTTGGCTTATATCTGTGAGCTAGAAGTGAGAAGCCCTGGTCTGGAGTTTTGAATGCAGGGACAGCTAAACACAGCAATAGTTCCAAATAGACTACCAGTGTCCGTATGTCTCCTTGCCTTGGGTGGGCAAAGGAGAGTAGCTGAGAGGATAAAAAGAAAAGAGAAATAGATCATCAATATGAGTTTGGCTCAGCTGCTCAGTTGGCAAAGTGTCTGAATTGTTAGATGGACGAAAGTGTAGAAGTTTCAAAATTATACTTGTAAAAATCTCCAAATAAACATCCTGTCTGGCCATATGAATATATGGAGACAATGCTATCAAGTCACAGGCAGTAATATGTTGTGACCCATAAGGTTTTCATTGGTTAAGTTTTGGAATTGGATTTTCAGGCCCCTCATTCTAATCTATCTAATCTGATAGCTCCAGTGAAACCTATTCCCAAGCCACCACAGTACAATAAACTGAAAGAAATGACACATGATTTTCATCCTTTCTCAACCTTTATACTGGCCTGACCCTCCTTCAAAGGATTGGAACCATCCTAGTAATACTGACTAGGTGACTTCTTTTCCCTGTTAACATTCTTAATGACCTATAGTCAGCTATGGCAGCAGTCAAGTGTAGTGGAATGAATTTGGACTTTGGAGTCAAGTGATTTTAGTTTGTATCCTAGTGCATCTATTATCATTTATGAGATCTTGGCTATTTTATCTTTTTGTTTTAACTTTTATGAAACTCATTACCTCTATCTGAAAATGAGGAAACAATTGTTATCTCTAAGGTTACTGGAAGATATAATGAAATGATGCACATGAAGAACCTTGTATGGTACCGGGCACATTCTCCATTCTCAGTAAATCACAATTTCCTATACACTTAGCAGAAAGCCAAGCAGAAGCTTAGTTAAAAGCTTGCAATTAAAAGCAGCCATATTTGCCAACACAAAGCTTTTTTGAGTTTGAGAATCTCAGAACATTGCTTGAGGAATTGTTTTAGTTATCTAATGCTGCTATAACAGAAGTAATGCAGTTTAGGAGGCTAGAAGTCCAAATTCAGGTTGCCAACTCTAGAGAAAGTCTTTCTCTCTGTTGCCTCTGGGGGAAGGTCTTTGTATCTTTTCAATATATTTGGGCTCACTGTTTCTTAGAGATCTCTATGTGTCTCGGCATCATCTTCCCCTAGGTCTCAGAGGTTCTCAATAAAAGGACCTCCAGTCTAAAGGACATGCTCTGCTCCCATTTCTTCTTCTTGGAGGTAATAGTTTCCTCTGATCTCTGCTAGCTTGTTTAATCTCTTTATATGTCAAAAGAGATTGACTCAAAATAGCACCTAATTCTGTAGATTATATCCTGCTTCATTAAGATAACTACCTCTAGTCCTTCTTCATCAACATGAAATAAGTTAGGATTTACAGTACATAGAATAATTCTCACTGCTGTTGAGTTGGATCTGACTCATAGAGACCCCTCCTTGGGTTTCTGATGTGGTATTACTACAGAAGTAGATTGCCCAATTACATCATCTCAAAAAATGGAGAATAATTACATAATACTGAGAATCATGACCTAGCCAAATTGACCCATACTTTTTGGGGATGGAATTCAATCTATAACATTCTACCTTATGGCCCCTCAAAATTTATGTCTTTGCCACATGTAAAACACCCATCATCTCAAAAGTTTTAAATTTACTCCACATCCAAATTCCATCCTAGAGCAAAATTCCTTTATATCTGAGAATCTAGAATACAAGTTATCTGCTTTCAAAATACAATGGTGGAACAGGTGCAAGGTAATTTTTAATTTCCCTTGCAAGTAGGAGAAATTAGAGGAAAAGAAGGGGTAAAGGCATTAAGCAAGTTAATAACCCAGCAGAACAATTTACATTAGCTCTCAAGGCTTTAAAATAATGTTCTGTTCCCTGAGACCATCTAAGCTGGCCCTGCTCTCCAGACTCTAGATGCTGGTCTTTGGATTCTGGGTGCAAGCCCCTCTGTCTAGACTTCAGCTCTGCCTTCCAGGCCCACTGAGATGGCAGGCAACTCTGCTTCCTCAGCTTTGGGCAGCCCCATTCTTCTAGTTCAATTGAGTGATGACCATATCCCTCAATCTTGGCAAACCTCATTTTTATGCCCCTTGGACATGGGAAGTGGATCAGCATTGCGTAGTGGTTCTAGACCCATCCCACTGGCACTCATGAACAACAGCCCAACACTTTGGGGTTGATGAAGATCTGACTCTTTAAAACCCAGTAGCCTGTGGTTTTACCCTATGACAAGCCAGAAGTCACAGCCCTACACTTTGATACTGAGGCAGCTCTACTTCCCAAGCTCCTTCATTCTTCAGTTTCTGCTTCCTGGATCCTTGGTCTCTCAGCCGCTTTGGGCCTCTTGGGCCTGGCCTTTAACCTGCTGAGGCAAATGTTACAAAGCTCCTTTGCCCTCCCAGTAAGTGCTTCAAGGTACCCCCCTCCACCAGTAAGCCTCTCAAAGGCGTTCAGTTCTATCACTCCATGGGTTGACAAGCCTAACTTTGCCAACAAGTGCCTGAAGGGACTCCACTCCATCAGGGAGCCTCCTGCCTGAGAGTGCTTTGCTCTCTTGGGTCGGTGGGTTGACTCTCCTATGTCATCTCATG
This sequence comes from Orycteropus afer afer, assembly GCF_000298275.1. Lineage (NCBI taxonomy): Eukaryota > Metazoa > Chordata > Mammalia > Tubulidentata > Orycteropodidae > Orycteropus > Orycteropus afer. Next base: position 2,110,849 of record NW_006921902.1, on the reverse strand, counting down.
TTGGTCTCTTGTTTCTACTGCCACTGATTCTCTGTCAGTACTGCTAGCTGTCTGCACCATTTCGGGTGTTAAAGCTTTCTTCATTTCCTTCTGAGCCCTCACTGGAATTGCATTTGATGTTCATAATTCCACCAACAGTTCCTTCAAGACAATCTAGGCTTATACTATTAAACACCTTAGAACTTTCCAGTCTCTAGCAATTACCCAATTCTAAAACTACTCCCACATTTTAGGTATGGGTTTAGAGTAGTACCCCACTCCTGCTGCCAAATTCCATCTTAGTTATCTAGTGCTACTGTAAGAGAAATATCACAAGTGGATGGATTTAATGAACAGAAATTTATTCTCTCACAGTTTAGGAAGCTAGAAATCCAAATCCAGGATGCCAGCTCCATGAGAAGGCTTTCTTTCTCTGTTGGCTATGAGGGAGTGTCTTTGTCTCTTTCAACACTTGTGGGCATTCCTTTGCAGATCTCCATGTGTCTTGGCATCAGTCTTCCTCCTGGATGTAGGAGGGTCTCAGTACAAGGACCTCAGGTCTGAAGGATGCACTCTGCTCACAGGTTTTCCTTCTCCATAGTGGTAGGTCCCTGTGATCTCTGCTCACTTGTTTAATTTTTTTATATGTCAAAAGAAATTGACTCAAGATGCAACCCAATCATGTAGACTGTATTCTGCCTCATTAACATAGCTACTTCTAACCCTGCCTCATTAACATCATAGAGGTTAGGATTTACAACACATAGGACAAATACATCAGGTCACAAAATGGAGGATAATTACATAATACTAAGAATCATGGCCTAGTCATGTTGATGCATTTTGGGGGGACACAATTCAATCCAACACTTATAGTCCCCATGCTTCATCTGGTGGAGATGACCTAAAGAAATTATGTTCCCTGTTTTACTGAAGATAAAGCAACCAGGCTAAGTGTTGTAACCACCATTTAGTCCATTATTCTGTGTTTATGACCAGAAAATGTGCTTTAAACCTGTGAGTTTCATCTTTTTCCCTCTCTGTTACCAGGGTTCTCATGGAAATTCAGAAATGTAGAACCCCAGACGTTCCCAAAGAAGATTACCTATTTTTTCTTCTCCTTACAAAAGATTCATATGGGCTAAAGATGTTGAAGGGATACATTTTGCTTTGTTTAAATAACAGTTGGTTTTGCTGTTTTTAATCATTAGTTCCCCTGAGCATGGAATGCTTTCCCTAGCATACATACCTAACAAATATTTTGAATACAACAGCTTGACTCTCCTGCTGCTTGGATGATAGCAATTGGCTAGATGTCCTATCCCCACCCCCCCAAATCTATGGCTGCAAGGAGATTTCAAGTGCAATTTGGCCTTGTACATCAAACAGCAATTTTCCTACAGAAATCACAACCTCCAAACATTCTACCCTAATCAAATCTATCAAGCCCAATTTAGGGGCAGACTTGTGTCTGTTTATCAAGGAAATGGAGTTGAAATTGCCCCCTTTAATGGAATCACAGCTGCCCACCATAATCTTTCACATGGATTTTTGAATTAATGGCAGGACATAACCCATGCTCTCCAATCTTGGAATTTGATTCCAGTTATAGAGAAATTGCTATAATTTCTGTTCTGGGATTCTCTGTGATCTTGGGGCATTTTAGGCTGAGGTTAGAATTAATGTATCAGGGGAATTAAAGAATTCAGAAGTGGTTGGGAGAAGATTAGCACTTTTACACAACACCCAATGACTCATTTCTGCATAAAACTCCCTGTGACCCAGGTAGACAACTTTTGACAAACAAAATAGAAAAATATATTTCTCTGAAGTTGAAATTTTAAATCAGAATGTAGTAGATGTAGGTAGATTGTATATATCCTTCTGAAGGACAGGGCAGCTTACTTGGGTCAATTGCATATTTGGAGTTGCCACATTGAATGGGCAAAGAGCCAAGCTAAGATGTAGAGGTCCTCCCTGAGCCAGGAGACAGGACAGTATCTGATAGTATTGTCTATCACTTCTCTCCCTTGTTCACAACTATTGTCACCCCAGGGCAGATTTTATTTTTTTCTCTACTGTAGCATTGTATCCCTGGGTATTCTCCTTAGAGTTTAGGTTCTTTTCAGCACATAGGGGCAGTATGGTGGTTTTTCTGTAGAACAGAGTAATTTAATCTTTTAAAATGCCATTTCCAAGGGACACTGTATTCCTCGTTCAAGCATAGTCCATATTGTATTTATATGGAGCTATTTTAACTTTTTTTTTTCTTTTGCACATTTTTTATGTTTTTATCCCATGTTTTCATTTTGTTCTCACAGAACAGAAGGGAGGTGAACTATTTATAATGCAATATTATAACTGAGGAAAACAAGGGTAAATGACAGATCCAGTTAATGGTGGCAATAGAATAAGACTTCCTTTCTTACAGATCTATGTTCTTTTCATAATGCTTCCTGACAACTTTCCATTTCCCTTCCAGCCCCTCTTTTGGACACTTCTTTCCTGATGCACATTCAACAAGTCCAGTTTCTGTACTGCCTAAACTTTCTGTACTGCCTAAACATACCTCACACTACACCTCTATTCTCACTCAAGGAATTTTCTTCTCATCTTCACCTTTCCCTTAATAAATCATCCTGAGCACTATAATAAATGGATAATAGATATACTTTTTTTCCTGAAATGCACTTGAAGTTTTTAATCTTTCAATTGAATGTAAAGGTCTCTTAAGTTAGAGAATCATAGACAACTAATAAATGTAGGAGTAGAGCCTATTCATTTTCTTCAAGAATGGTTAATGACACAGAATCATTTCAGCTTTTCTCTTGCTTCCTATTCTTGTTCTGTTCCCTTCTTACCATCCCTATCTCTCTTAATTTTTCATTTTCACCTACCCAGAGTTTTATCTGCTGACATTTATTCTCCCTCCCAATTCATAATCCCGTGACCTCAGCTTCATCTCTGCACCCAGCAAACCTGGTGATAACTAGAGGTAGGAGGGTGCACCTGCTAGTGCAATGAACACCTCTCTCTGTAGGATGGACCATGGAGAGTTCACTTTCAAAGGAGTGTCATGACCCTACCAAAAACAACTGCTGGGAAGTGGAGGAATGGAAGGACTAGGGAGTGAGAAATGAGTTGCCAAGCTGGCTTCCCTGAGTCTCACAGCTCTGCTCCTGTTCTGTTGATCAATTTTTTGTATGTGTTGGGAGGGCAGAAAGCAGTGGTGAGTTTTCTGTGCAGACAGAGTGCTATGCTATTCTTCTTTACTGCACTTTACATAGTTAATAGCCTGAGAATCTACAAAAAGAGGGAGAAACAAAAACAGTGTTATTTTCCCCTACTTTATAGAATTGCTCATTGGATTATTGATTAAGGTTTATCCATTATGTTGTTCAGTATCATTTGCTGCTGTTCATTTGCTGCTGTTGGGAACTGAGAAAGAATGCCTGTTACTTAGGAGAGACTGATTTGTTGAGCACATGAGTATGAGCATTGGGGAAGATACAAACCCAACTCTGGATTATTCAGGAGTGGCATGCATCAACATCTACAAATCAGTCTAACACTTTATTTACCTAGCATCCTGAGTTTCCAAATATTTCACAGAGATGCAATATAGCAAGTAAGGATAATTTAAATATTTTATCCTCCTGTAGAAGAATAGCGAGTTAAATTCTGTGAGGTATTTTCCTTTTTTCCATTTGACAAACTTTGTGAGAGAACATGCTGCAGTTGATGTTTACCACCAACTATATGCTTCTCCATATTTTGTCACTTGCTTTCTCTTCATAACAAACTTTTTCAACTCCACTCCTTAAATTTATCACTGCTTTATTAGTTATCAAATAAATTGGCTGAATCTCAATCTCAACCTACTCTCTTGTGTAGTGTTTTACTCCTGGCCATCCACGGCTCCTCCCTTTGAAGTTCACCTTCTCTCCCTCCACGGTATTGTCCTTTCCTCCCCTTCTCCTACCTCTCTGACCACTTGCTCTCTAACCCTCCTTGGTAACTTTTCCTTCCTATTCTCCAGGGCTTTGTCCTTGGCCCTTTTCTTTTTATATACTTTCTCCCTTGGTGTTCTCAGCACCTCCCACTGTTCAATTATCACCTCTGTAGGAATGATGCATAAATCTGTTTCCAGCCTTCATTCCTATTCTGAAATCTAATCCCACACTTATAATTGTGAGCAAAGTATCACCTGCATTCTCTCTCTCTCTCTCCCCTGTCTCTACATAAAATCAGTCTCTCAGTCTTTTTGAACTGTTGATTTTAACTTTATAATTTCCCATTCCTCATCTCCTTTTCATCTCCACCACCTCTATCCTAGTTTACTATTTCAGTATTTCTCACTTGAACAATCAGAATGACCAATTAATCTTTCTCCCTACTGTCTCTTGCCCTTCATATCTCGGCTATATTAATCTTCTCAAAGCATAGCTGTCTGACCCTGACACTCCTTAATTAGGAACAATTATTGCTACTTGTTTTGCCTGGAAAGTTAAGTCCAAAATCTTTTTTTAGGCAGGGGTGAGGGAGTTAGGCTAAACTCTTACGCTGGATTCTCAATGTTTCCGATGCTTTGCTCTAGTCTATTTGAAATTTTCATCTTCTTCCTTTTTGCACACACCAAACACTCATGCCACACTGGACCAGCTGTAGTCTCCTGAACATGTCATACTTGTGGTGCCTCTGAAATTGACCATGCTCTTCCCTCTGCTAAATTTATCATTCATTTCCCTACCCCATCCGACTCCATTCCATCCCCTTGCTGATCTAACAAATTCTTTAAAATCTTTCAAACTGAGTTAAGGATTATGCCATATGTAGGATCTTCCCTCTGCTGAGAAGTGAGTTACCACTCCCTTTTCTCTACTCCTACAGACAGAACCTTGTCTACTTCTATGTAACAAGGTCTGTTTCTATAAAGCAAAGACCACCTTGATCACTGTATTCATCATTATAGTCCAAGCATCTACAAACTTAGGGTCAATGACTGGACCTCATATTCCAGCCAATCTGGAATATTTATTATCCCTTGGGTGTATGCTGCTATGTTGTCCTGTCTCTTTCTCTTTTCGCTTTTGCTCTACTTTTTCCTTTTAGCTAGAAGCCCTCTATTATCTACTCACCAAAATTTTACCCCGTCCTAGTATCTTCTTCCACAAGAAACCTTCTTTGATCTCTTATCAGATGTAACCTTTTTTCCCCTTACTTTGTATGTGTGTGCATGTGTGTGTGAAATTCAAACACAGAAAGAACATAGTTTGTACTTATCTAATACATATATGAATTTGGTACTAGAGAAAGAGTTCTGTTACTTCACTTTTTAAAATGAGTTTACTCTATACTATTTTACTACAACAACTTATCTTACAAAGTTGATAATATTTGCAAAATTTTCTTTGATAAATCTGGACCATAGTAAATTATCAAGAAATGTTAATTAATATTTTTTCTTCTTTAAGGTTCTTACCATTGTATGACATTTAGCAGCCATTCATGTCCTTTTCTTACAATCGATAAAGGAAAACAATATTCCAATGGAAGAATAATATTTCATTTCCATATCTCTTTCAAGGATTGACTACCAGAACCTTTTGTATAATTTAGTTCCTCAAAGAATGTCTGTTGTTGTTGTTGTTATGTGCCATCGAGTGAAACCCGACTCATAGCGGCCCCTCCTTGGGTTTCCGAGGCAGTATCACTACGGAGCTCTGGTAGCATAGTGGCTAAAGCACTTGACTGCTAACCAGAAGGCTAGCGGTTCAAACCCACCAGCCACTCCTTGGAAGGAAGGTTGGGCAATC
>NW_006921902.1:2097246-2102769 GCF_000298275.1 Orycteropus afer afer | reverse complement strand
CACAGTTCCTCTGTTTTTCAGTCAGTGGTGTCTAATGCATCAAATCTATTCTTTAGATGGTCTCTAAATTCAGGTGGGATGTAATCAAGGTCATGTTTTGGCTCTCGTGGACTTCTTTTAACTGTCTTCAGCTTCAACTTGAACTTGCATGTGAACAGTTGATGGTCTGTTCCACAGTCCTTGTTTTGGCTAGAGATATGGAACTTCTCCATCGTCTCTTTCCACAGGTGTAGTAAATCTGATTCTTGTGTGTTCCATCTGGTGAAGTCCAAATGTACAGCCACTGTTTAAGTTGTTGAAAAAAATGTATTTGTAATGAATAAGTCATTGGTCTTGCAAAATTCTGTCATGCAGTCTCTGGCATTATTTCTATCTCCAAGGCCATATTTTCCAACTAGAGGTGATTCTTCTTTGTTTGAGTGTTTAATCAATTTCATACTGCAGAAGTTGGTAAAAATCTTCAGTTTTCTCATCTTTGGCTTTGATATTTGGTATGTAAATTTGAGTAATAGCAGTATTAAGTGGTCTTCCTTGTAGAGATATGGATATTGTCCATATATCCAATGCTGTAGTCTTCAATCTTCATCAGTAAGTGTATTTCAGGGTAGATCTTGAAACATTTTTTTCTGACAATGAATGCCACATCATTCCTCTTCAATTTGTCATTCCTGGCTTAGTAGATCATATGGTTACCTGATTCAAAATGGCCAAAACTCGTCCATCTCAGCTCAGTAATTACTAGGAAATTGATTTTTATGCATTCCATTTCATTTTTGACAACTTCTAATTTTCCTAGATTCATACTTTGTACATTCCATGATTTGGTTATTAATGGATGTTTGCAGCTGTTTCTTCCCATTTTAAGTCATGCCACATCAGCAAATGGATGTCCCAAAAGCCTTACTCTATCCATGTTATTAAAGTTGGCCCTATTCTGAGGAGGCAACCCTTTTCCAGTTGTATTATGAGTGCCTTCCAACCCAAGGGGCTCATCTTTCAGTGCTATATCAGACAATGTTTCAAGGCTATTCATGACATTTTCCAGTAATATATCAGACAATGTTTCACTGCTATTCATATGGTTTTCACTGACCACTTCTTTGATAAGTGGATGCCCCCTTCCTTCTTCTGAATCTGTCTTAGTCCAGAAGCTCCACTGAAATATGTCCACCATGGGTGACCCTGCTGGTATTTGAAATAGCAGTGGCATTCCCTTTAGCCTCCCAGCAACACACAAGCCACTGCTATATGACAAACTGACAGACAAGTGGTGGAATCTTATTTTAGAGATGAGAAAATCAACACTCAAAAGGATCAGGAAATTAGGATTCAAGGCCAGATCTGTCTTCTCTCACAGTGCAGGCCTTTTTTCCTGTTCCATGGAGTCCTCTGGAATGTTTGTGTGTGTATGGGTGCACGCTCACATGTAGCTGACCTTTTTTCTCTATTTTCACCCTAATTTTTGCTATCCTCCCTACTATGTGGGCTGTCCTACAGCATGATTACTTAGTACAGGCCTTGCATGAATTGCTTCCCATAGCTGGGAATGCTCTTTCTACCTCTATGTGAAATCTAATGCACAGTTCAACACCAAACTTATGAGTCATCTTTTTTTTACAGCACTAACTCAACCTAACAGAGCTGACTCTTCTCTATTTTGATATTAGTATATATCTCTATCAGAGGATTTTCTTTCTTCTCTATATTGGATTTACTTGTTTAAAGGCATGTCTCCTTTATGATCACAGAAGCAGTCTTGTTCACATTTCTTTACACCATGCTTAGAATACTGTGTTACTCATTTATAAATGTTTATTGGAAGTGGTTGGAAGTTTTTTTTTTTTTTTTTTTCACTAATGATATTTTAATGAAGGAAAGTGCATTCTGATAACAACAACAAACAGAATCACAGAAATTCAATGAGTACTCCAATTCATGAAGACCTGTAACTGGGCTGCTAACTCCTGATTATCATTAGAAATCTGTGAATACTCTATGAGCCCTCTCTACCTACTACTTCTATCCTTCTTAAGTCATCAACATGTAACCACTCATAAACAGAATCTTTGTTCATAACCCCCATTTCAAGGATGAGAAAATTTAGTCTTAGAACATGGCTAAGCTCTTGTGATCTGATGAGTTAGTTGAATAGCCAAAATAGGCAGCTAGGCTTTTCTATCATTGCAGTTTAACCTTAGCTTAGTAATCTTCTAAATAAAATTCAACAATTAACTTCTCCAAGTTGTTCATTTTTAATCTACAATTTCTGTTTCCTGAGCTCTCCATGGAATGCATAGAGTGACTGTCAGTTTTAGAAATGATTGTGAAATCATTGATAATGTTCCTTATATAAACATATAAAGGGAGCTCTGGTGGCATAGTGCCTAAGGCATTTGAATACTAACCAGAAGGCTAGCAGTTCAGACCACCAGCCACTCCTCAGAAGGAAGATTGGACAATCTATTTCCATAGAGATACCACCTCAGAAACTCAAGGAGGGGTTGCAATTTCTGTTTCCTAAGCTCTTTATGGAATACATTGAAAGTGATTGTCAGTTCTAGAAATGATTGTGAAATCATTAATAATCTTCCTTGTATGAACATAAACAGTCTGAAGACATAAGTTATAATCCCAATGTAAATTACTTCATCTATAATCATATTAGAAGAATCTGAAAGAAAAAAATTCAAAGAAGAAAACACTGACAATAACAACAAAAGTAATAACAAATATTTATTAAAAGCCTACTATCTATTAGACACTTCCCTAGGGACTGGGAACATAATGAGTGAATAAAAGTGCCTGCTCTTGCAAAACCTGTATTACACATCAATATTTTTATACCAACAAGAGCAACTGATGTTTACTCAGACTTTTATTTTACCTAGCACTCTTTTTAGCAACATTGTAAGTGGGCACAATAGTCCCATTTTATAAACTTAAAAGAGTGCATTGAGAATTTAAGTCACACAAAGACACAAAAAAGACAGTCTGCAACTAAAGCCCAAGTTGGTAATTCTTCTCCATAATGTTTCTTCTGTTTTGTTTTGTTTCATCTTATCACACTTTTCCTATTTGGGGAAAATTTTCTGAACTTTTGATGTTTGTTGTTGTTGTTGTTATGTGCCGTCGAGTCAAACCTGACTCATAGCGACCCCTCCTTGGGTTTCCAAGGCAGTATCACTATGGAAGAAGGATTGCCCAACCTTCCTTCCGAGGAATGGCTGGTGGGTTTGAACCGCCAGCCGTCTGGTTAGCAGGCAAGTGTCTTAGCCACTATGCTACCAGAGCTCCCAAACTTTTGATGTAGTCTTGGAAATAGTTTCCTTGCCTTTAGTCGCTCCACTCTAATCATATTGCAGACAGAATGACTTTTCCAAAAGGATAGTCCCCCTATTCAAACAGCTTCAATGGCTATTTCCTCATTATCTCTCAAATAAAGTCCTGATTCCAAGTATAGTATTTATGACCTCAACGATCTGACTAAACTTTACAGACTTCATCCCATAACTCCTACCATAATTCCTATAAATCTCAGCTTTGAGGAAGGGAGGCAGTGTCAACCTCCTTCATGCTCCTGGAATTTTCCTTTGCCTAGTCTGTTCCCTCTCTTCTATGTTTATGTCCAGTGTTTCAACAATTAGCCTAAATATCACTTTCTCCATAAATACCATTTCACTCGCCCAGCTTTGCCTGGTGTACAGTTTTATTTAAGAACTCCATTCACTGTAAAGCTGTAGAATGTCATATATATCTTTATTATAGTATCATTGTCCACTTTTGCTTGACAATGAATAAGGAAGACCAAAGAAAAAGCAATGCCTCTGAATTATGGTGTTGGCAAAAACACTGAATATACTCTGGACTTCCAAAGGAACAAACATTCTGCCATGCAAAAAATATGGGCACAATGGTCCTTGGAAATGAGGAGGTGAGACTTCATCTCACATATTTTGAATGTGTCATCAGGAGGGATAAGTCCCTGGAGGATATCATGCATGGTAAAGTAGAGGGGCAGCAAAAAAGAGGAAGACCCTCAATGGATGGATTGACACAATGACTACAATGGGCTCAAATGTAGCAACACTTGCAAGGATGGCACAAGATTGGGTGGTGTTTCATTCTATTGTAAATAGGGTTGCTGTGTACAACAAATGTATATTTTGTAGTGGCTTATGTGTTGTTCTCTTCATATAAATTGGTGGATCTTAAAGCAAAGAATGTGTGCAATTCATTTGTATTCATTTCAGGGTTTAGCATCATGCCTAGTTGGATTGCAATTTCTGTTCATTTTATCCAGTGTTAGAATGTATTACATATGTGAGATGATTGATTACAATGTAATGTTTGTGAAAAGCATTGGCCCAGAAAGAATGACCTGGCCCTTGCTCTGTCCATAGCTTTCTGTGAGACACTGGGAAAATTTCTTATCCTCTCTAGGTCTCAGTTACCCCATATAAATGACTGGGTAGCACCAGATCACATAAATTCCATTGTGACATTTTAAAATCCTCAAAAATCTTCCTCAAATTCTTCATGTGTTCCATAAATATTTATAGAGTACTTTTCTGTGTCAGGCATTATACTAGGTTGCAAGGATGTGTAATAAACTCTGGATCAAGAACTTCATGTGGTTATCACATAACTTTGTGTGGTAAGATTATTATTATTAATCTTGGATTCTTTCTCAGAAGAGAAAACTAAAGTTTGGAGGGCTTTAATATTTCATAAATAGTAGATTATTTTAATATTCTGAGGTGTGGTTTTTGAATGCACACAACAAATACTTTATAATTTATCTCATAGTTGATAATCACATTCTCTAGAGAAATTCCACAACTTATCTATCTATCTATCTATCATCTATCTATCTATCTATCTCTCTATCCATCTATCTACTAAATTACTGCATGAAATTTGCCAAGTAATCTAATTTATCTCCTTACACACTTAAAGGAATATTGTCAGGTCAATGTCATTTGAGTGTTTCAGGCTTATGGTATAGCTAACAGTCTTCACAGACAGGATGAACACCTCCTCTGTTAAAAACACTAAACTGAAACAATGGATGTTGAATCTGATTTTCCCATGGAAAATATTACTATCATATAGGTTACATCAGAGGGACCTACTACCCCCAAGAAAGAAGAGCCAGGATTGGAGGACATACTTTGGACCCTGGGTACTTGCACTGAGAAACTCCTACACTCAGGAGAAGATTCAGAATAAGGCAGGCTCAGAAGAAGGAAAAGGGCATCCACTTATCAAAGAATTGGTCAGTGAAAACCTTAGAAATAGCAATGAAACACTGTCTGATATATTACTGGAAAACTTCATGAATAGCCCTGAAACATTGTCTGATATAGTGCTGGAAGATAAGCCCCTTGGATTGGAAGGCACTCAAAATACAACTGGAAAAGGGTTGCCTCCTCAGAATAGAGTCAACTTTAATAATGTGGATAGAGTAAAGCTTTTGGGACATCCATTTGCTGATGTGGCATGACTTAAAATGGGAAGAAACAG
>NW_006921902.1:2095232-2097146 GCF_000298275.1 Orycteropus afer afer | reverse complement strand
CCTTCCTTCTGAGGAGTGGCTGGTGGGTTTGAACCGCCAGCCGTCTGGTTAGCAGGCAAGTGTCTTAGCCACTATGCTACCAGAGCTCCCCAAAGAATGTCTATTGAGTTAAATAAAATAAACTGATTTATAAAAACTTTATATTTAAAAATGAATATAATTGTGTTATTTGTACAAAATTAAGTATGGATTTATAGTCATGCCTGTAAAATGTTGAAGATTACATTTTTCATGAGTGTTGAAACCTATGTTGTTGTTAGGTGTTACCAAGTTACCTCTGACTAATAGCAACCCTGTATGTAGAACAGAAGGAAACACTGCTCGGCCCTGTGCCAGGCTCACATCCTTGCTATGTCGGAGCCCATCATTAAACCTAATTTGTCAATCCATCTCACTGAAGGCCTTTCACTTTTTGGTGATCCTCCACTTTACCAAGCATGATATTCTTCTCCAGGAAATGGTCTCTTCTGACAACATGACCAAAGTAGGTCATACGAAGTCTGACCATTCTTGCTTCCAAGGAGCATTCCAGTTGCACTTCTTCCAGGTCAGATTTGTTCATTCTTTTGGCAGTCCATGGTATTTTCAGTATTCTTCACCAACATCACAACTCAAAACAGCAACTCTTCCGTCTTCCTCATTCATTGTCCAGCTTTTCCATGCATATATGAAGTGATTGAAAATACTATGGCTTTGGTTAGGTGCACTTTAGTCTTCAAAGAGACATCTTTGCTCTTGAGCACTTTAAAAGGTCTTTTGCAACATGTTTGCCCAGAGCAATACGTCATCTGATATCTTGACTGCTGCTTCCATTGGTGTTGATTGTAGAAACAAGTAATATGAAATCTTTAACTTCAATCTTTTCTCCACTTATTGTGATGCTGCTTATTGATCCAGGTGTGAGGAATTTCATTTTCTTTATGTAGAGATGCAATCCATACTGCAGACTGTAGTCTTCAATCTTCATCAGTAAGTGCTTCAAGTCATCCTCACTTTCAGCAAACAAAGTTGTGTCATCTGGATATCACAGGTTTCTAATGAGTCTTCCTCCAATCCTGATGCCACCACAGTCTTCTTCATATAGTCCACCTTCTCAGATTATTTTCTCACCAAAAAGATTGAATAAGTGTGGTGAAAGGAACCCTGACATACTCTCTTCCTGATTTTAAGCCATGTAGCATTCTCTTGTTGTGTTTGAATGACAGCCTCCTGGTATGTATAGTTTCTTCATGAGCATAATTCAGTGTTCTGGATTCCCCATTCTTCTCAATATTATCCATAATTTGTCATGATCCACACAATTGAATGCTTTTGTCAATGGAAAACAAGAAAATATCTTTCTGGTATTCTTTGCTTTCAGTCAAGATCCATCTGACATCAGCAATGATATCCCTCATCCCAAGCCTTCATCTGAATCCAGCTTGCATTTCTGGAAATTCTCTGTCGATATACTGCTGCAACCATTTTTTAATTATCATCAGCAATATTTTACTTGCATGTGATGTTATTGATATTGTTGGGTCACCTTTCTTTGGAAGGGGTACAAATATGGATCTCTTCCAGGCAGTTGATCTGGTAGCGTCTTCCAAATTTCTTGGCACGGATGAGTAATTGCCTCCAGTGTGGCATCCATTTGTTGAAACACCTCAGTGGGTTTTCTGTCAATTCCTTGAGCCCTATTATTTGCCAATTCTTTCGGTGCAGCTTCGACTTTTTCTTTCAATGCCATTCATTCTTGATCATATGCCACCTCCTGAAATAGATGATGAACATGGAACAATTCTTTTTGGTACAGTGACTCTGTGGATTTCTTCCATCTTCTTTGATGTTTCCTGCATCACTCAATATTTTGCCCATAGAGACTTTCAATATTGCAACTTGAAGCTTGAATTTTTTCTTCAGTTCTTTCAGCTT
>NW_006921902.1:2088045-2091382 GCF_000298275.1 Orycteropus afer afer | reverse complement strand
TTTATGGTGAGAAAATAGTCTGAGAAGGTGAACTATATGAAGAACACTGTGGTGGTTTCAGGATTGGAGGAAGACTGATTAGAAACCTGTGATACCCAGATGACACAACTTTGCTTGTTGAAAGTGAGGATGACTTGAAGCACTTACTGATAAAGACTAAATACTAAAGACTACAGTCTGCAGTATAGATTGCATCTCTACATGAAGAAAATGAAATCCTTCACACTTGGATCGATAAGCAGCATCACAAAATTGAAGTTAAAGATTTCATATTACTTGTTTCTACAATCAACACCAATGGAATCAGCAGTCAAGACATCAGATGATGTATTGCACTGCTCAAATGTGCTGCAAAAGACCTCTTTAAAGTGCTTCAAGATGAAAGATATCTCTTTGAAGACTAAAGTGCACCTAACCCAAGCCATAGTATTTTCAATCACCTCATATATGCATGGGAAAGCTGGACAATGAATGAAGAAGACAGAAGAGTTGCTGTTTTGAGTTGTGATGTTGGTGAAGAATACTGAAAATACCATGGACTGCCAAAAGAACAAACAAATCTGACCTGGAAGAAGTGCAACTGGAATGCTCCTTGGAAGCAAGAATGGTCAGACTTTGTATGACCTACTTTGGTCATGTTGTCAGAAGGGATCATTCCCTGGAGAAGAATATCATGATTAGTAAAGAGGAGGGTCAACTAAAGAAAGGAAGGCCCTTGATGAGATGGATTGACACAGTGGCTACAACAATGGGCTCAGGTATAGCAAGGATTTTGAGGGTGGCACAGGACTGGGCATTGCTTTATTCTGTTGTATTTGGGGTTGTTATGAGTCATAACCAACTCAACTGCACCCAAAAAAACAAAATAAGATTCATTATATATACTGAGCAGTGCTGATGTGACTAAAAGCTGTGTGTCTTACTTTTATGTGTCTGAAAATTCAGGAATGAGTGTGTGCATATGTGACCAGTGGATTTATTAACACTAGTGCACACATACATACACACACAGTTCTAATATGTAAAATTTATACAGAGAGAGAGAGAGATAGGGTATTGATTGATTGACAGATTGAGTTGGAAATATATTCAATGGTTAATTTCTTTAAGTCTATCCTTCTATGAAAGCTGTCTGAAAAAATAGTGCAGCCACTTGGATCATCATGCAACAATGACACCAATTGGTTAGCAAATAACAACTCTTTAGTTTATTCTACCAGCTTTCTTGGGACATCATTGGTAGCTGGTGCACCTACCCACATCTTGCCCTAGTGCCCAGCCTATCCACAGATTGTGGGGCATTGGTTGGTATTTGCTCATGACCAATGCTTCTGTGACCACTAAATTCTTCCATGCCATGTGGGAGGCCATTCATGTAAGCAGGGTACCATAGAGTGGGGAAAAAACTTTAAGACAAGTGGCATGATAACTGTTCTGGTTACCTAGTGCTGCTCTGACAAGAATATACCACAAATGGGAATAAACAGGAGTTTATTCTCTTACAGTTCAGGAGGCTAGATGTCCGAGTTCAAAATGCCAGGCTTTAGGGGCTGTGTGAAAGCCCCCTGATCTTGGGCTTCAGGTCTGCCTCTTGTTCCTGGACCATTGAAGCTAGAGGTGTTTCTTCACCCAGACAGCTGCTGGCTGCTAAGGCTGACAAGCCCAAAGTCGACAAATAAAATGCCACACTTCTGATGTTACCAAACCACATGGCAGGCCATTAATTCAAGTCCATTGTAAGTCCCTAGGTCAGCAGAGCATGGCAGGCTGCTGAACAACAACACGGCTACATGCAGGGTCCAAGCATGCCATATGCTAGAGACCATTCCCAAAGCTACTTCTTATATACGAGAAGCAGACCCCATACCCAAAGCAGCTACTTAGCTGCTTGTGATAGATCCCACCATGGATTGATTGCCAGTCTCATCATAGGGAATAACTACCACCAGCTGCCTAGCCACTCAACCAGGCCCAGCCAAGTTGACACAGAAACATAACCCCCACAGTAATTATGCTTCAGAGGTATGCCCAACACATCAAATTGTGTTCAAACACAGTTTTGGAATTTCCTAGATATGCACTCTTCCCCTCTTTCCAGCTGTTTCCTCAGTTTTGTTGGTGTGAAATCTCCTTTCTCCTTTTTTGGAGAACTCTGTGATTCTGATCTGAGGGAGCTGTCATCTGGTGACAATCAGCCATTTCCATTAACAGTGCCAAAATAAATCCTTGCTTCCCCTTGGTTCTTGTCAAAGATGTGAGCCAGGGTGCCAAGGGAAGCAGTAGCTTTCCTGACTATGTCCCAGAGGCAGTCAAGATATTTGGGCTCCAGTGGCTGTCCTTCCAAATCACCTACGAGATTTGTTTCCAAACTCCTGCCTGACGTCGATGTGTGTTTTGATAGAAGGTTAATGCATACGTGAATATACAACTTTTTGATTTATTGTCTTTGTGAGCTCATCACTCTTTCCTTTAAATTAAAACTCCCTTCAGATGGGAATCTGTGACACAGATTTATTGATCTGCAATAAAACCTCACTCATAATCTCTACAGCTGCCCATTCATCTTCTCTAGAAAGAGGGTTCATTATTCTGAATGTCCCAAGAACGAAAGCCAGAAGCTAACTTTCTCCTTTTGTTTCCTGCTTGCCCCTCCTCTGCTGTTTCTCTCTTCCCTCCCTCCCTCTGCCTTTCTGCTTTTACTTCATGAGGCCAGCTGAATTTCCCCAAACAGAATTTCTCCTTTCCTTTTCATCTGTTTTTTTTTTTCTTTCCTTATATTTTCTCTTCACTTCTTGCCAGCACCCCTTTAGATGCCCTAACTTTTCACAAGCATCTTGAAAGTGTTGCGACATTGAATTTAATTCCTGGCTGCATATCAATAATCCAATTCTGCGCTCTGTTCTTTCCAGATGGGTCTGTACTCTCTGGTTTGGACTCTGCTAGATTAATAAAATACTTTTATAAAGGAGATTTCAGTAATAAGAATTATAGAAATCAGAAAGAGTGGCAGAAGGGAAGGTCCTAGGTCTGTGGCTGAACAGGGTTAAGAGTAGACAAAGAGCAGTTACCACTCTGTATTTTGTTGAGTCCAAAGAGCCCTCTGATTTATTGCCTAAGAGATATTCTGGGGTGCACATGCAATCAAGGCTGTTTCTACTGGTCAGCAGATGGCTTGGCCAGTGTGCCAGGAAACAGAAGTAGCTGTTATCTCAGACTCAACAGATGGAAGGAAAAAAAGGAATTTTGGAGTGATCAAATGGATTGCCTAGTCAGTTCATTGGAGTATCTCTTCATATCACTAAAATTATCTTGGATTTCCTGGCTGGGGAAAAAAAAA
>NW_006921902.1:2085510-2087423 GCF_000298275.1 Orycteropus afer afer | reverse complement strand
TGGGTTTGAACCGCCAGCCTTCTGGTTAGCAGTCAAGTGCCTTAGGCACTACACTACCAGAGCTCTATATATGCACT
This sequence comes from Orycteropus afer afer, assembly GCF_000298275.1. NCBI lineage: Eukaryota > Metazoa > Chordata > Mammalia > Tubulidentata > Orycteropodidae > Orycteropus > Orycteropus afer. Next base: position 2,087,346 of record NW_006921902.1, on the reverse strand, counting down.
TGTATTAAAAATTAGCCATATAAATTATAAAAGTAACAAAAGACAGAGTTGGAATAACATCTCAGAGACAACAAAACACCTTGAAAGAGAGAATCACTGGGCCTGCTGACTCGGAACCATAGTCTGGGGGGACATCATGTTCAATTAGCACAACATAATGCATAAAAATCTTGTTCTACAACCTATTTTGGTGAGTAGTGACTGGGGTCTTAAAAGCTTTCAAGCAGCCATCTAAGATGCAACTATTGATCTCCTCTCATCTGGATCAAAGAAGAGTGAAGAATATCAAAGGCACCTGGAAACAATTAGTCCAAAGATAAGATGGACCATGAGGACCTCAGCCTTCATGATCCCAAGATCAGAAAAACTAGATGGTGTCCAGCTACCAATGCCAACCACTTGGAAAAGGATGAAAACTGGAGATCCTAGATAGAGTGAGAGGAAAAATGTGGAACAAAATTCAAAAACACAAAAATGACCAGAATTACTGGTCGGATAGAGTTTTGTGTTTCTTTGTTATTCATAAGGTTTTCCCTGGCCAATTCTTTGAGAAGTGGATGGTCTCTTCCTTCTTCCTAGTCTGTCTCAGTCTATAAGCTGGGCTGTTACCTGTGCACCAGGTGCATCTCACTGGGTTTTAAACACCAGAGGTTCAGCCTCAAAACTCACGTCTACATGTCACCACAGTAGGACAAACTGACAGACAAGTTTGTCTTACTGTTGGAGACCTCTTGTATCACCCCCACCTGGGTCCCTGTGGCTGACTGTACCTCTGTCTGGCTTCCTGGCTTTTAATCCCCTTTCTCCTGTTCTTCCCCCCTGCTACTTTGGGCATCCCTGAGTTGTCTCTCCTCACCTGTAACTCTGGGGCTGACTGCTCTTCTGTCCAGGTTCCTGGCTTTTATCCCCTATTTTGGTCATGTTGTAAGAAGGGACCATTCCCTGGAGAAGGATGTCATGCTTGGTAGGGTGGAGGGTCCGACCAAAGAGGGGGAGGCCTTCAACGAGATGGATTGACATGGTGACTGCGATGATGGGCTCAAGTATAGCAGGGATTGTGGGGCTGGCGTGGATCAGGCAGTGTTTCGTTCTGCTGTGCATGGGATCACTATGAGTTGGAAACAACTCGACAGCACTTAACAACAACAACAACAGAGTTTTGTGGAACCCCCAAGATTATGGCCCTGAGGTTACCCTTTAGGTCTAGAAATGGACTCATTCCTATGGATTGGCTCTCATTCCAACAGTAGAAAGACCTACATGCAGAACACCCACCCCAGGGCTATACACCCTCCAACTCTAGGGAAATGCACCCCTTAGATCAATCAGCCATGAAACACCAGAGAGGCAGCTTTCACATAGAGGGAAAGTTGGACAGATAGGAATTCATAGATATGAAGGGCACAGGGAGGGGGTAATCACAGGGATGGGAGGTTGTTGTTGTTGTTATTATGTGCCATCAAGTCAGACCTGACTCATAGTGACCCCTCCTTGGGTTTCCAAGGCGATATCACTATGGAAGTAGATTGTTAACCTTCCTTCTGAGGAGTGGCCACTGAGTTTGAACCACCACCCTTCTGGTTAGCAGTCAAGTGCTTAGGCACTACACTACCAGAGCTCCCTGGGACAGGAGGGAAAGAAAGATTTTTTTTTTTTATGATTGGGGATGGTAATTGGGGTGTGAAATCAGATGTGCATGAATTGCTGCTTTGTAAATTCGTACCCAAAGCACAGAAAAATTAAAAAAAAAAAAATGGGAAGAAACACTGAAATATTTGCAGTGGGTTTTCCTTGAGTGATGCAATTTCAGGTTATTATAAATTTCTTTTCTCTTTT
>NW_006921902.1:2077359-2085410 GCF_000298275.1 Orycteropus afer afer | reverse complement strand
TGCTTTGTAAATTCGTACCCAAAGCACAGAAAAATTAAAAAAAAAAAGCAAAAATAGAAATAAATATATAAATCTATAACAAATCTATTAGAACAGATTCAAGATTATCCTTATAATAATATCATTTTCATTCATGTGAATTTGATATATTTTCTTAAATATAATTGGGATGTAGTAAGAGCTCACCTGACAGATATCACACATTTCATCCAGGTCTGTGGGGTATGTGGCTAATCCTCATCGCTGGGAATGGTGAATTACTGTCCTGGTCCTTCTTTTCTAGGCAGAAGGACAATCCTTAAAAGAACTTGAAGTGCTCATCTCTGTGTCCTCACAGAATGAGGATGGATGCAGCTTCTCAACCTCATTTTAAAATATCCAAGTCATAACCCAGACCCAAAGCAATGCCAAAGTCAGGATTTGAATCTGAGGGTACAAATTAGCATTCCAGAGTGTACTTTTCAATAACCACTACCTCCTCTAAGAGGCAGGGCAAGGAGCTTGGGGCAGAAGTGAGGAACATGTAGAGGTAGAGAGAAAGTCGGAAATTAATCACCGTTTATCACCATAATCAGGAAGCTGCCCCAAGCAGGTTTAATCACCCCATGCAGAGAGAATGCAGAGCAGGTTTATGGTTTACAGTGAGCAGACTGACACAGCTGATTGATGTCAAATATGTCATGATGTATATTGTAAAGCAGGGAGATTTAATGATGTAACTCTATGGCAGGCTTATAAGTGAGTTGCTGCAGGGAGGAGTGATGGATGGGCTCATTTACATGTAAAATTGCCAATGGCATTGACAGCACTGGTATGTGAGGGGAAGATAAGAGTCACATAGCAAGATTGACTCTTGTCCTAGTATTAAAATATTAAAATACAGCTATGGCAGCATCTGGAATTAGCAAAGGCTTTAAAGATATAATTATTTTTCACCTTTTAGCTCTGGGATAGTCAACCATATTTTAGAAGGTGTGCTGCTCCCCACCCCCCAACCCCTGGCACTAGAAACCAGAAATAACCATTTTATTATGTATTATGATCACTGATATTGTGGGTAAGGAATTCAGACAGAGCATAAGAATGGCTTTCTTTCCTGGATGTAATACAAGGCCTCAGTTGAGAAGGTTTAGCAGAAGGTGACTTGACTGCTGGTGACTCAAATCATCTGGAAGCTTCTTCATTTACATAGTGATGGATACTAGCTGTTCATTGGTGCTTTAGCTGGCCTACAAGCTATACCTCCCACTAGTACCTTTGTGGTCTCTCTTTATGTGCTAGTTTGGGCTTCCTCGTTGTGATGTCCTGATTTCAAAATGCTTCAAGATTCCATAAATGAGCATCCCCAAAGAGCAAGGAAGAAGTACAAGAAAGTCTATGTTCAGAAATAAGGTAGCATCACTTCAACTGTAGTCACAGCCTATCCAGACTCAGGGAGAATGATATATACCCACTCTGCATGGAAGGTGTGTTAAAGAGCATGCGGGATGGAGAATAGCATTGTGATCATCTCTTGGAAATAGAATTTGTCCTCATTCAACAGAGGGATTGGGATTGGAATGATGGATGCTAGACTCTGTTCAGCTCCTTGTCTCTGTCCTCTAAAAAGAAACCACAAGTCCCTCCCAATATCTAACTATTTGTTCAGCCAGTGATACTTCCCCTGTAAGAAGGAGAAATAAGGGCTTCCTACATGGAGCAATCTACTTCTGCAGTGATACCTGCCTCGGAAAACCCAAGGAGGGGTCGCTATGAGTCGGGTCTGACTCAACGGCACATAATAACAACAACATCCTCTATATGGGGACTGGCACCAAAGCCCTTTGCCCACATCAGACACTGACTCAGGCTCATTGCTACCACTGGAAAGATACGAGTAAGGAGACCAAGTTTTCAGTCTCCTGAGACCTCCATTAAAATGCAGTGCTGGCCCTATGGAACCTTCCTCCTGACTCCAACAATGCAACTAATCTGAACCAAGATGTTGGAATGGTAAAGGAACTGAACACACCCTTCATGACTGCAGGGTCTGGGGCATAACCCTTTACACAGCTCATTACCCCAGCATTCCTAGAAGAGAAAGGGCCACCAGTGTCACTGAGATGGCATGAAAAGCCCAGGAGAACAAGCTTAGGCACTACAGGAGTTAGCCAGGAACTCCCCAAAGTCTTTGTTCCCTGGATCTTTTATCCCAGTAACCTCTTAGATTGTGTCTTGTTCCTGTTTCACAATCTAAAAACAGAACCACCAGAATCCCACAGTTCTTTCCTCCCATCAGGCTGTGTCTCTCTTGGCAAAGCAGAGTCTAGGGCTTCCCCAGGATAAGACTGTGAACGTGAAGTTTCCAGGGACCACCACAATTTCCATCCCTGCTTCTCAACCCTACCTGTCTCTGTCTTCTTTGCTGATTCTTCTGATTCCAAAACTCACAGGTCAGTGTGGCCACCCTCAGGTAATACTTGAAATTTCAAATACCTCAGGCTAGTATTTGAAATGCTGGTGGCATAGCTACTAACATCACAGCAATAAACAAGCTCCCAGAGCTGCCATGGAGTTTATTCCATTCATGGTAACTTCATGTGTGTCAGAGTGTAACTACTCTTCACAAGGTATTACTTTTCTTCTTTTCTTAAGATAACTTCAATGGATATTTTCAGTTCACATTTTGAAGATTTACTCAGAATATAGATTCAAGGGTTCCTCTAGCCTCAATAGGTCCAGAAAGTCTGAATGCAATAAGAATTTGGAATTCTTTTCCACAAGCTTTTTCCTTTTTGATTAAAAAAATCAGTAATGATAGTCAGGCACATTCCAGTTCTGGTCTCATGGCTAAGGAGGCAATAGCCACTGCAAAAAGGATGTAAGGGTGGCATCTTTCAACCTCCTCTAACTTTACAAGGTAGGAGAGGATTAAAATCCACATCAACAATCCAAGGCCAATTCCTATTAGGCAGAGGTCAGACATACAGCCACCCTCTAACTTTTTTTATCAGTTCTGACACCAACCATCCCTCCCATGGCACTCTCTACTTCTCTGCTGTATTTGATAATTCATTGCAATGGCCACACAGAACTGATAGACAATATTCATGATTATGGAGTTTGTTAGGGAAGTAACAGGTTACAATTCAGGATCAGAAACAACTCAATCAGGACATCTTTTTCTGAGCTGTGTCACAGGCACACTTCTCTCTTGCCTTGGCCTCTGCCAGGATTACACAGCTTCACTAGCTTTGTCTATAGGTCCCCCAAAGGGCACCTTACTGTGACAGCAAGGCTCCTGTCTGAAGGCACTCAGCTTCTTTGCTCTGTAGGCCAAGAAGGCCACCACTCTGTCTCATGGTTGTCTCTTGGATCTGCTGCCTCCAGTGTTGTGGTTTCTCTGCCACAATCTTTCTGCTGTCTCTGCAATTGTTTTGCTGTCTCTCTGCCATTGTATCAGTGCAGGGATCTTGGGTCCCAGGATGCACTCCATTCCTAGCTCTTTTCTCTTGATGGCAGTGAGATCCCCCTTTTCTGTCTTTAAGATGGCTCATTTTAAGCCCAGCAAGATGGCAAAACTGACCAGACCCCATGTTAGGGTTCCATACACCCTATTTTCATGGTCTCACCCCCCCACCATAATATACCTTATTTATATTATTAGCAAGCTATCCCCATGATGGGCCATAAGCACCTTACATTTGCATAATTCCACACAGTCATCTGGTGAAAGTCACAAAGGCCATGGCTAAAAGAGCCCCATTATATAATTAACTGCACTGCAGGCAGTTACACCTGCAGTTCAGTTCTTTCTCCAATCCTTGGGTTTCCTTCTTCCTCTGATGTTCCAAGTAAATAGAAAACCATTGTTCATGGCTGCTGGCAAGCTTTTAAGACTCCAGGCACTACTCACCAAATTACAGAGTGGAACAGTAGCTTAAAACAGTATTAGGCAAATTGAGTGAACAGTCTGATAAAGCCTTGACCCTGCACATTCAAACAGACAGAACTAATCCCATGAGGTTGCTTGGATATATTTAAGTAGTATATGCTTATTTTCATTTATTTACTTATTTTGGTTGCTTTTGTTATAAAATTATATATAATACAGTATTTGCAATGTCACGCTTTTCCTTGTATAGAATGTAGCAGTATCAGTTACACTCATCAAGTTGTTCAACTATTAGTCTTAACTGATGCCAATTTTCCCATCACCATAAACATAAACCCACTACTTGCCAAAGAATAATTCCCTCTCTACCTCTTACCTTCCACACCAAGTAACCATTAAAAGCCATTCCAAAAAACCAAACCCACTGCTATCAAGTTGACTACAACTGATAGCAACCCTATAGGTTGAAGTAGAATTGTCCCCACAGATTTCTGTTGTAAATCTCTATGGAAGTGGAATGCCTCATCTTTCTTTCCCAGAGTGGCTGGTGGGTTTGAACCACTGACCTTTTACACAGCACCACCAGAGTTCCTTCTCTAATAGCCATTGGTCTATTATTAGTATCTTTTTAAATACATTTTATTAAAATATAATTTATGTACAGTGAAGTACACAAAACTAAAGTGACATGGGTCAATACATTTTTTTATTATTATAGTTTTATATAAGGGAGGTCATTCATATTTGTCATTTCATGATTGACTTATTTCACTCAGCAGAATGTCTTCAAAATCTATCTGTGTTGTAGCATGTACCAGGATGTCATTTCTTTTTATAGCTCAGTAGTCTTCCCTTGTATGTATGTAGTACATTTTGTCTATCTATTCATCTGTTGATAGGCAACCAGAGCTCTGGTAGCGTAGTGCCTAAAGCACTTGACTGCTAACCAGAAGGATGGTGGTTCAAATCCACCAGCCATTCCTCAGAAGTAAGATTGAGCAATCTATTTCTGTAGTGATGCTGCCTCAAAAACCCAAGGAAAGGTTGCTATGAGTTGGGTCTGACTCGATGGCACATAACAACAGCAACAACATTGATCTGTTGATGGGCAACTTAGATTGTTTCTACCTTTTCACTATTGTGAATAGTCCTGGAATAAACATTTGTAGGCATGTCTGTTTGTGTCACTACTTTCAGGTCACTTAAGTATGTACCTAGAGATGGAATTGCTGGAATTAGCAATCATATAGTAGTTCTATTTTTAGATATTTGAGGAACTGCAATACTGTTTTCCACAACAGTTTTACCATTTAAATTCCAACCACAATGGATAAGGGTGCTGATCTCCCCACATCCTTGCCAACATTTGTTATTTTTCTGTTTTTTCGATTTTTACCATTATAGTAGCATTGAGGTGGTTTATCATTGTAGTTATGACTTATATCTCTCTAATGGCTGATAACAATGAGTATCTTTCCATGTGTTTGTCTGCCACTTGAATATTATCTTTAGTGAAATATCTGTTTATGGCCTTTGTCCATTTTTTGATTGGGTTATTTGTCTTTTTATTGTTGAATTGTAGAAATTTCATATGTATTTTAGATAGTACACATTTATTGTCTATATCATTCCCAGAGATTATTTCTCAGTTTGCAGACAGTCTTTTTTTACTCTTGTGATAAGACTTTGACATAAGTATTTAATTTTTATTTTTTATGAGGTTTCAATTCTCTGCTTATTCTTTTGTTGCTCATCTATTCAATGTTGTGTTTGATAATTTATCACTGAAAAACGGTTAGGTCCCATAGCTTTACCTGTACATTTTCATCCAAGAATTTTATAGTATTAGATTTAATATTTAGACCCTTGATCCATTTAATTAGTTTTTGTGTATGGTATGGTATGAGGTACGAATTTTGCTTCATTTCCCTTCATGGGGAAAATACAATTTTGCCAGCACCATTTTCTAAAGATATTGTTCTTTCTCTACTGCAAGAATTTAGTGCCCTTGTCAAAAGTCAGTTTACCATAGATATATGGATTTAATTTTGTTCTTAATGCTAATCCATTGATCTATGTGTCTATCATTGAACAAGTATCAGACTGTTTTGATTACTATAGCTATGTAATATGTTAAAGTCAGAAAGTATGAGGCTTCCTACTTTGTTTGTCTTCTTCAAAATTGTTTTGGCCATTTGGGGTCTCTTGCACTTCAATATAAATCTGAGGATTATTTTTTTCCATTTCTGTAAAAAAAAAAGTTGTTGGAATTTTGATCAGGATTGCACTGAATCAATAATCACTTTGGGTTGTTGTATTGATCTTTTGGGAGCTCTGGTGGCATAGTGCCTAAGGCATTTGATGGCTAACCAGAAGGTTGGTGGTTCAAACCCACCAGCCACCCTTGGAAGGAAGGTTGGGGAATCTACTTCTGCAGTAATACCACCTTGGAAACCCAAAGTGGGGTCTCTGTGAGTCGGATCCGACTCCATGACAGTGAGTTTGGTTTGTTTTTATTGATCTTTTAACAATATTAAGTCTTACAATCCATGCATATAAAATGGCTTTTCATCTATTTAGGTCTATCTTATTCTCTTTTACCAGAGCTTTATAAATTTCATTGTATAAATCACTGACATCTCTGAATAAATTTATTCCTAGCTATTTTATTCTCTTAGATGGTATTATAAAAGAAGTTGTTTTTTTAGTCTCCTTTTCGGATTTCTCAGTGATGGTGTATAGATACCCAGTTAATTTTTGTGTGCTGACCTTGTAGTCTGAAACTTTGCTAAATTCCTCTATCAGCACTAGAAGAAGTTTAGTGGATTTTTGGTGATTTCTTATATACAGTATCATGTATTCTGTGAATAGAGATAGTTTATGCACTCCTTTTTAAATTTGGATACATTTATTTATTTCTGTTGCCTTACTGCTATTGATAGAACTTCCAATACAGTATTAAATAGTAGTGGTGAGATCAGGCATCCTTGTTTTGTTCTCATTTCCCATGGGAAAGTTCTCAGTATTGCTCTAGTAAGAATAATGTTGGGTGTTGATTTTTCATAAGTGAATTAATCATATCGAGGAATACCATTTTATTCCTCTTTTTGAAAGTTTTAATCAAGAAAGGGTATTGGATTTTATCAAATGACTTTTCTGTGTCAACTGAGATGATCATATGTTTCTTTTCTTTTGTTCTATTCATATGATATATTATAATGATCTATTTTCTAATGTTGAACCACCCTTGCATTCCTGGAATAAATCTCAATTGATCATGGTATATAATTAGTTTAATATGCTGTTGGGCCCTGTTCACTAGTATTTTGTTGTGGATTTTGGCATCTGTATTTATAAGGACCACCATTCATCTAATAGCTTGTCATACTGTGGTGACTTATGTGCTACTGTGATGCTGGAAACTATGTCACTAGTATTTCAAAAACCAGCAAGTTAACCCATAGTGGACATATTTCAGCAGAGTTTCCAGACTAAGACAGACTGCGAAAGACAACTTGGCAATCTACTTCTAAAACAATTGGCCAGTGAAAGCCTTATGACATCAAGGACATCACACATGAAGAAAGTAAAAGGTCATTAAAAAGATAGGAAAGAAACAAAAGGCCAAAATGGATATCAGAAGAGACTTTAAAACTGGCTGTTGAATATAGAGTGGAGAAAAGGAGGGAACTCTGGTAGCATAGTGCCTAAGGCACTTGATTGCTAACCAGAAGGCTGGTGGTTCAAACCCACCAGCCATTCCTCAGAAGGAAGATGGGGAAATCTACTTCTGTAGTGATACTGCCTCTGAAACCCAAGGAGGAGTCGCTATGAGTCGGATCCGACTTGAGGGCACATAACAACAACAACAACAAGGAGAAAGGAAGAAATGAAGAAGTAAAACAGCTGAACAGAAGATTTTAAAGGGCTGCTTGAGAAGACAAAGTAAATACTTTAACAAAATGTGCAAAGATGTCGAGTTAGAACACCAAACAGGCTGAATGCACTTGGCATTTCTCAAGCAGAAAGGATTATTAAAGAAATAATTCAAACCTCAGTTCGCAATATTGAGGGAAAAATATTGATTCAAAGAAGAAAAGAAGATGGATGGAATACACAAATATTGCTATTCCAAAAAGAAGTGCTCAATATTTAAACATTTCAGGAGGTAGCATAT
>NW_006921902.1:2067939-2077064 GCF_000298275.1 Orycteropus afer afer | reverse complement strand
CATTAACATTACATGCAAGTAATATTTCACTGACGATACTACAAAAATTGTTTCAGCATTATATTGACAGGGAACTCCCAGGAATTCAAGGTATATTCAGAAGAAGACATACAATGAGGGATGTCATTGCTCATGTCAAATGGATCTTGACTGAAAGCAGAGACTATCAGGAAGTTGTTTACCTGTGTTTTATTGACTATGCAGACATTCAACTGTATGGATCAAAACAAATTATGGATAAAAGAACAAAGAGTGAGAATTCTAGAACATTAATTGTGTGTATGTGGAACTTAGACCAAGAGGCAGTAGTCTCCACAGAACAAGGGGATACTGCATGGTTTAAAATCAGTAAATGTGTGCATCAGGGTTGTATCCTTTTACCATACTTATTCAATCTCTATGCTGAGCATATAATTAAAGAAACTGAATTATGTGAAGAAGAACACAGCATTAGGATTGGAAGAAGTCTCATTAACAACCTGCAATATGCACATGACACAACCTTGTTTGCTGAAATAACTGACATACTTACCTTTGAAGATGAAATACTAGAGCTCTCAATATGGATTACACCTCAACATAAAGAAAAGAAAAATCCTCACAACTGGACCAATAAACAACATCATCATAAATAGAGAAAAGATTGAAGTTGTCAAAGATTTCATTTTATTTGTATATACAATCAACACCCATAGAAAAAGCAGCCAATAAATGATAGAATATATTTCATTGAGCAAATTTTCTTCAAAAGACCTTTTTTAAAATGCTAAAAAGCAAAGATGCCACTTTGAGGGCTGAAGTGTGCTGGATCCAAGCCATGAAATATTCATTCACCTGATGTGCATAACCTGGATAATGAATAAGGAAGACCAAAGAAGAATCAATACTTTTAAATTATGGTGTTGGCAAAAATATTTAATATACATGGACTGTCAGAACAAACTTGTCTATCTTGGAAGAAGTACTGCGGGAATGCTTCTTAAAAGTGAGGATGGCAAAGTTTCATCTTAGGTACTTTGTATATGTTATCAGGAGGAATCAGTCCCTGATGCTTGGTAAAATAAAAGATGAGCTAAAAAGAAGAAGATCCTCAAGGAGATGGATTAACACAGTGACTGCAAAAATGGTCTTAAACAGCAATGATTTTAAGGATGGTGTTGGATAGGTCAGTGTTTCTTTCTGTTATACACAGGGTCTCTATGACTCAGAACTGACTCTGAATAACCTATTAACAACAATTCATAAAGAATAATGGTCTGCAATTTTCTTGTGGTGCCTTTGTCTAGTTTTGGTATCAGGGTAATGCTGGTTTCATAGTAACAAGAAGTATTCCTTCATCTTCTACTTTTTGGAATAGTTTGAAAAGGATTTTCACTCTATAATGATTGGTAGAATTCTCTAGTGAAGCCATTTGGTCCAGGGCTTTCTTTTTTGGAAGTTTTATTATTATTGTTACTAGTTCAATATCTTCGTTTGTTATTAGTCTGTTGAAAGTATTTATTTCCTCTTGAGGCAGTTTACGAAAGTTATGTTCTTCTAGGAATTTGTCCACTTCATCTCAATTATCGATTTTATTGGAATACCGTTATTAATAGTGTCCTATTAGGAAAATTTTTAATTCATTTGGGTAATTTACTTCATTTCTGCTTTTGTTTCTTATTTTTGTCATTTACATCTCCTTTCTGTTTCTTTGAGCTCTGGTGGCATAATGCCTAAGGCATTTGACTGCTATCCAGAAAGCTGGCAGTTCAAACCCACCAGCAACAACTTGGAAGGAAGATTGGGCAATCTACTTCCATAGTGATACTGCCTCGGAAACCCAAGGAGGGGTCTCTATGAGTCAGATCCAACTCGACGGCAGTGAGTTTGAGTTTTTGTTTTCTGTTTCTTTGCCAACCTAGCTAAAGGTTTGCCAGTTTTTTTTATTTTTATTTTTAAAGAACCAATTCCTAGTTTATTATTATTATTCTGTCTATAGTTTTCTTATTCTCTATTTAATTTTTTCCCCTCTGATAATTGTTACTTCCTCTTCTAGTAGCCCTGGGTTTAGGTTTCTCTTGTTCCTCAAGTGGCAAAACTAAACTATTTACTCAAAATCTTTCTTTCTGTTTTTTAATGTTGATGTTTATTACCGTAAATTCTTCTATGAGGTGTGTCCTCACTGTATCCCATATGTCTTTCTATCATTTTTATTTTCATTTAACTTTAGGCTTCTTTCTTTTTTTCCCCTCTCTCTCTTGATTTCTTCCTTGATCTGTTTGTTGTTTAGTAGTGCATTAATATCCACATATTTATTTGTGTGTTTTCTAGTTTTCCTTCTGCTATTAATATAGAATTTCATTCTTTTGAAGTCACAAAGAATGTTTTGTGTAATTCCAAATAATATTATAAAAATAAAATTTAGAATTTATTTTTGTTGAGACTTATTTTGTGGCCTTTAATATGGTCTAACCTGGAGAATGACACATAAAAAGGAGAAAAATGAGTTGATTTGATATTGTAGACAGTATTCTAAACATATCCATTCGTTCTAATTGTTTTGTAGTATTATTTAAGTCCTCTATGACTTATTTGAGAGCACTGGTGGCATAATGCCTAAGGCATTTGACTGCTAATCAGAAAGCTGATGGTTCAAACCCACCAGCCACTCCTCAGAGGGAAGACTGGGCAATCTAGTTCCATAGTGATACCACCTCAGAAACCCAAGGAGGTGTCGCTATGAGTTGGGTCCAGCTCTAAGGCAGTGTGTATGCCCTTACTTATCTTCTTTTTAGGTGTTTTTCTCAGTACTGAATGTGGTATATTGAAATCCCCAACTATTATTATAGGTACTATTACTGTCTATTACTCTTTTCAGATGAATCAGTATTCGTTTCATATATTTGCCTAAGGCATTTCATTGCTAACCAGAAGACTGGTGGTTCAAACCCACCAGCCACTCCTTGGAGGGAAGACTGGGAAATCTATTTCCGTAGAGATAGCACCTCAGAAACCTAAGGAGGGAGGGGTCACTATGAGTCAGTAGACTTGATGGCAGTGAGGTTTTTTTTTTTTTTTTTTTTTTTTGGTTTAGAGGTTAGGTACATGTATATGTATAATTGTTATATCTTCTTAAAGGATTGACACTTTTATTGTTATGTAATGTTCTTGTTCATCTCTTATAAATTTGAGTGAAAATATATTTTGTCTGATATCAATATAACCACCCCTGGACTCTTGGTTACTAGATACATGGACTATTATTTTCATCCTTTATTTTTCAGTCCTGTTTGTGTCCTTGGGCCTAAGATACATCTCTTCTAGACAACATAATGATGAATCATGTTTTACTTTGTTTTAAAATCTATTCTGCCTCTCATTGCTTTTTTAATGGACCATGTAAATGATTTACATTTAAGATAATTATTGAAAATGAAAGACTCACTATTTTTTTCATGTTTCTAATTATTTTTTGTGTTCCTATGTCTTCTGTTCCCAAAAATTGTGTGTTTATAGTTATATTTTATATTGGGTTGTTTTCTTCTTCCTTTGTGTGTATACTTTTAAAATATGTTTTTAGTGATTACCACGAAAATCACATTATTAAAAAATGTTACACCTTACATTTATAACTTATTTTAGCTTGATATTAACATTTAACATGCAAACAATAAATAACATGAGACATGAGCATACTAAAACTATATTCCTATTTTTCTCCTCCTTCCCCAATCTTTGTTGTTGTGGAACCAATTATAATATTATACATCTTGTGTCTTTTAGGCTAAATTTGTACTTACATCTTACGCATTTGATGTTATAATGTTTGTAGAACTTAAGTATTAAATATATCCACTGGGGACACCATGCAACTAGCCCTTTTATTTGTTGATGTCATTATTTTTATTGGAGATCTTTTATTTTTTTTAATTATATTTTTTATATGTGGCCTTTCTTTTACATTCAAAGGACTCCCTTTATTAATTTTTATACAGCATGTCTAACTCATTGCTGTTGAGTAGGATCCAACTCATAGCAACCCCTCCTTGGGTTTCTGAGGCAATATCACTATGGAAGTAGATTGCCCAACCTTCCTTCTGAGAAATGGCTGGTGGGTTTGAACCTCCACCCTTCTGGTTAGCAGTCAAATGCCTTAAGCACTGTGATACCAGAGCTCCAACAACATGTCTGGTGGTAACAAATGCCCACAACTTTTGTTTATCTGAGAATGTCTTGATTTCATCCACACTTTTGAATAACAGGTTTGCAGAGTAAAGAGTTCTTGGTTTACAATGTTTTGTTTTCTTTCACTATTTTATATATGGCATTCCATTGTCTCTTGCCCTTCAGGATTTCTGAAGCATGGAGCACAGAGAAGGAGAGAAGGCAATGACAGTACCTCATGATGACTGCTATAAAATGCCAGACAAGTTTATACAGAAATGCATGGGAATGTTCCTATGGGGCAAAAGGAGGATGGGGATGATAGTAAGATAATAGAAAGGACTTATCAGAGAAATTAGCATCTGAACTAAGACTGAAGGAAGAGTAGAAGATAGCAAGGCAAAAGAGACAGAGAGAGAGAGAGAGAGAGAGAGAAGAGAGGAGGTTACAATAAGGGAGGAAATTGTTCATATGTGCATCTGTCCAAAGCAAGAAACTGGTAAATTTGAGGACCTGAAACTAATATAATACAAGAGAAAATAGAATGTGAGGAGAAACAGTCAGGAGTTGAAACTAAAGTCATAATCACCATCATGAAGGGCCTTGATGCACCTGGTTAAAAAGTGTGGAGTAAAGGAACTCTGGTGGTGTAGTGATTAAGGCATTTGGCAGTCAACCAAAATTTCAGTGGTTTGAACGCACTAACTGCTCCATAGGAGCCCTGGTAGTGTAGTGCCTACCACTGCTAATTGGAAGGCTGGTGGTTCAAACCCACCAGCCACCCCTCAGAAGGAAGATGGGGCAATCTACCTCTGTAGTGATACTGCCTCGGAAACCCAAGGAGGGGACACTTTGAGTCAGGTCCGACTTGATGGCAAATAACAACAACAACAACTGCTCCATGGAAGAAACATGAGCTAGTCTGCTTCTGTAAAGATTACAGCCTAAGAAACCCAATGGAGGTCTCTACGAGTTGGAATCAACCCAATGACAGTGAGTTTGAGTTTATTGGACAATAAAGGATCCCTTTATTGTTTTAGATTTGCCCTATCTATGTATTTGCCTTTAAGAAGTTTGACTTTATTTCTTGATGTGTGTTTCAATTTTGTGGTAAGGAAGATTATAGAGATAATAATAAAAATAGTTGTCAAGGCCATGTCATTGAGGGTTCTTACTGTAAATAAGTACATAATGTTAAAAATTGAGGATTTATTAAATATATTCATGAATTCAGTTTAATATATTTTATGTACTTCTTCCAATAATCAAACTATCGATATTATGACAGCAAATTATTTTTCACATTAGTTACTAGCTTCCATACTTTATGATCTAATAATTCTTTCAGTCTTCCAAAACAATATATTGAAAGGGTACTAAGTTTAAGGCACTATGCTATAGGCAGAGGGCACAAAGATGAATAATATAAGATTCCTCCTTATAACCTAATGAGGAAAAAATATATACAAGATTATTATAAACACATCATGAAAAAGTTTTAATAAAGGATGGATTTGGGGTTTGGAGAGTGGAGGAATTTAAAATTCTGGGAAGCTCAACAAAAGAAATAATACTTGGAGAGCAGAATACGGCATCCTATTAACAGACCATGTGCCAAATCACTCTATCAGCAGAGATTTTCAGAAACTCAGTAAAAGAGATATAAATAATGATACTGGAGTTGTGAGCAGCTAATGAAAAAATAAAGTATTAGAACCAGTGAAGATGGAAAAGGGAGGAGGTTAAGCAACTGGGAGAAAAAGAAAAAAAAAAAAAAAAAAAGAAAGAAAGAAACCTGCCCAGCTGGCAGAACCCAGGAGAACCCATTAGAAATACAAATGAGGTCAAGGAGGAGAAAGAGGGGGTGGGAATACACTGAACCCACAGGTGTTAAAGACACAGAATTGTCACAGCAGGAGTATTTCAAGGTGAGTTACAACCACAAGTGGTGGTGAAGATTACTGGGGAATGGATCAGAACCCCCTTAGCTTAAGCTGCCAAGGAGTGTGAAAGTAAGTGGAGTAAATGGGAGAGAAACTCTCTCCAAATAAATAAACCCCAAATCAGATGCACGGCAGTGAACTCAAGTCCAACTCTTAGCAAGGCTTTTCAGCACAGAGTGGAACTGAGGCTTGGGATTATGAGACTTGTGCATCCCCATGGAGGAAGGCGGTCCTTTATCCTACTGGTGGATTTGATTGCAGGGCTTTGACTGATGGCTGAATGCTATCATTGACAAACTGCTCCAAATGGAATCAGGAGGTTTGGCTGTCCTCCACACCTGTATCACTGCCTAAATTATCTGTCTCACACTAAGCACAGCAATGGCTTTGGCTCTCTCCCCAGGGAGTTGCTTCTTGTGCCAACCTATTGTACCTGCATGGGTGCTCCAGTGAGTGAGTGGATGTTGCTTCAAAGGCCAGGGCCCAGGGCCTCTGGCTGAACATAACTGGAGGAATCCCTCCTCAAGTACCTTATCCTCCCTTCACTTTATAGTATCCTCTTGCCAAATTTTTCTTCCTTTATATCTGGTCACTTACCCATTGCATCTTCATCTTCTTTAATTTTCATCCCTCTCATCCACACACTTTTGTTTTCTCTCTTTTTCTTATATTATTTTTCTTTTTCCCCTACTTCTTTTCTTCTATTTTTGTTTTATCTCTTCATCTCTCCTTCTCCTTGGCTTTTTTTCCTCCCTGCCTCATCCAATAAGAGAAACATATTAACCCTCCATTAGTCAGTCATAGCTACTACACTGACCACATGACCCAACAGACAAGTAACCCCAATATTTCCTGCACCACAGGATCAAGGAAAGATGGAGAATACTTGCTTATCCAAACTGCAAATCCTCTTTGTGACAAACAAAAACCGTCAACCACATCATCTCCAGTGATTCCACCAACACAGAGAAAGCTGGAGAGCGACCCAATACAGCTGCATTAACAATCAAAGAAATACACCTGCTTCAAACTTGCAAATAAATTAAAACAAAGTGAAACATAAATCCAGGATGGGACAAATCAGTAAATAACTAACAAATAAAGATAATGACTTCAAGATGTTTAGAAAACAACAGACACTTCAAATCAAACAAACAAAGGATAAGGTAATAGAAACAAGTGTCCATACTAAAGCATTATGAAATCTCCCCAAGGAAGAACAAGCAATAGAACTATCTAATAAGGAATTCAAAAGCTATCTATATCTCTTGCTCTATCTCTATCTATCTATCTATCTATAACACTCCAAAAGCTCAAGGAAATCATAAACAGAAGCAATGAGAAGACAGATAATACCCTTGAAGAATTCAAAGAAATCATTCAAGAACAAAATAAATACACAATTAGGATTCATACAAAAACACCATTAGAAATCCAGAAGATGAACAATAGAATTTCAGGGATAGATAAAACATTGGAAGGACAAAAGAGTAGACTAGAACTGGCTGAAGAATGCATTTCCCAGCTAGAACAATCCCTGATGTCAGTTTATATGAGGGAAATTTAGAACAAAGATTTAAGAGAACTGAAAAAAACCTAAAAGTTATATGGAATGACATGAAAAGAAATAACATACACATGATTGGAATTCCAGAATAAGAGGAGACAGAAATAAAATAAAATTAATAACCACTGAGAAAATCATTGATGACTTGCTAACAGAAAATTTCCCTCATGTCATGAGAGAAGAAAACATATCCATCCAAGAAGATCAATGAACCCCATACAGGATAGACTCCAAGAGAAAGTCATTAAGACATATCATAATCAAATTTTCAAAAACCAAAGACAAAGAAATAATTCTGGGAGCATCTTGAGAAAAATGAAACATTACCTACAATGGGCAACCAATAAGACTAAGCTCTGAATTGTCAGCAGAAACTACATAGGCAAGGAGGCAAGGGGATGACATATACAAAACCTTGAAAGAAAAGAATTGCCAAAATTGCCAACCAATAATTATATACCCAGCTAAATTGTCCCTCAAATGTGAGAGTGAAATCAAGACATTCCCTGACAAACAGAAATTAAGAGAATTTGTGAAAACAAAACCAACCCTACATGACATGTTAAAGGTGGTACTTTCAATAGAAAACCCATAACAGAGAGGAACAAATTAAAATAAGACACTTGACACCACCACCTAGAAACCAACCCAGAAAAAGATTCTCAAAATGAGCTCACACAAAAAAATTTGAGTAGAGAAATAGGAGAGTCGATCTGCAAATGACACCAACAACAAAATAAACAGAGGGTATAAAAGTATTAATTATAAAATTTCCAAATGAAGAAGAAGAAAGGACAATGTCTTTATAGAACAGACTGTTACAAGCTTAGAGAGATAAGAATTTACTTCATAGTAACAACAAAGAAAATTAACAATCCTTCTAGCCAAACTAAGAAAGAAGAAAATGGCAAGGGTTTAGTGAAAACAAATCCAACAATAATTAAGAAAAGAGAAAAAGGACTTCCCATAAGATGGAGGAATAGGCAGACAAGTGACACAGACCCTCTTCAACAAAGAAAAGAAAAACCAAGTGACAGAGATACAGAAGATGATCCAGATGATCCTGGAATCCCAAGCTCTGAAATGAACTATACAGAAGTGGATTAGGCACCAACTAGTTCAGAAAAACCTGAATGAAAACAATGAGTACAGAGATGGTTGGAGCTGTGGACTATCAGCTCCTCTCACAGGACCAACACCCTGAATATTTCCAAGTGGTGTTGGGACCTGAGAATTGACTTAAAGATCAGCCCTGGTGACCAAGGGCTACAGAGACAACTGGGCTGGTGGCCTATGACTGAGAAGGGAAACAGCAAGATGGGAGACAGCCTGAGCTGTTGACTTTCTGCTGTCTGGAGGGTGCAGCCATTTAGATTGTTTACACATGGCAGCCATTTGGGATATTTAAAGTGACTGAAGGCATAGTCATTTTGAATCTTTACAAGTGGCAACTGTTTTGGATTTTAAAGTGA
>NW_006921902.1:2049885-2067041 GCF_000298275.1 Orycteropus afer afer | reverse complement strand
ACCAAAACCAAAGGCAAAGAAAGAATCATGAGAGCAGCATGGGAAAAATGAAAAGTTACCTACAAGGGGCAACCAATAAGACTAAACTTGGATTTCTTGACAGAAACCATACAGGCGAGAAGAAAATGGGATGGTATATATAAAACCCTGAAAGAGAAAAATTTCCAACCAAGAATTATGTACCCAACAAAACCATCTCTCAAATATGATGGTGAAATCAGGGCATTTCCAGATAAGCAGAAATTAAGGGAATTTGTTAAAACCACACCAACCTTACAAAACATGCTAAAGGGAGTCCTTTGGACAGAGAATCAGCAACATCCAACAACAACTGACCATTAACACACATGATGATATAACCCAGAAACCAACTCAGTTGTGGAAGTATCCAAAGTAAACAAGCCTTCAAGGTTGTAAACAGGGAACCAGAGACATCAATTGACAAATGAGGACAACTACCAACCAAAAAGAGGGAAAAAAACTGTGTTGTTACAGAACTTCTAGATGGTAGAGAAGTCAAGACAACTACAAGATAGAATAGACTGCTGTAAACTTGGGAGGAAAGCTATAAATCACAAGGTAACCTCAAAGAAAAATGATAAACCTTCACATCAAAATAAAAAAGAGGACCAGCATAAGTATTCAGCAAATACTAATACAATAGCAATGAAGGAAGGGTTGACATGATTCATAAACAAAACAATCTCAGCACAGAAAATTATATGGAACAAAGAAATTGGCACCACGAAAAAGCACATAACAAAAATGACAGCAACAAATTCATATTGCTGATAATGATGTATAGGGCAAGAGACTTATCTCTAAGATTTATAGTGGAAGAATGGATGACAAACTATGGTACATACACATAATGGAATGCTATGCAGCACTAAGAATAATGTAGAGTCTGCAAAACACCACATAATATGGGTGAACTTGGAGGATATCATGCTAAGTGAAGTAAGTCAATCACAGAAGGACAAATACAGTATTAATTCATTGTTGTGGAAGGTCCAGGAAAGGTTTATATATATATATAGAGAGAGAGAGAGAGGGAAACTTTCTATGTTGGTTGAGAGTGGAGGGAGGCGTTCCCAACACTGCAAAAAAAAAAAAAAAAATGCAGTGACCTCTGTCACTTTAGTTTTATGTATTTCACTGTACATAAATTATATTTCAATAAAATGTACAAAAAAAAAAAAAGAAAGAAAAGAAAAAAAAATACTTGATGACAAAATGAACTCAGTACAGAAAAATATTTGGGTCAAAGATCACCAACAACATGATGAAAAAAAACCACAGTAGAATGACAGCAATAAATTCATTCTTATCAGTAATTACACTTAATGTGAATGGACTAAATGCCAACAGTCAAGGGAAAGAGAGTAGCAGATTAGATTAAAAAAACAAGACCATCAATATGCTGCCTACAAGAGACTTAGACACAAAGATAAAAATAAATTAAAAATCCAAGGGTGGGAAAAAATATACCAAGCTAATAGCAATAATAATAATAATAAAAGGCAGGCAAGGCAATATTAATTTCTGATAAAAAAGACTTCAAGGTGAAAACCAGCATATGGGACAAAGAAGGGTATTATATATTAAGAGGGTCAATTGATTAAGAGGACATTATCATAACAAATATCTGTGTACCCAATGAAAGAGCTCCAAAATTCATAAAGCAAATGTTAACTGAATTGAAAGGAAAAATAGACAATTCTGCAATAATGGTAGGAGATTCTAACACACCACTTTTAAGGAAAGACAAGCAACTAGAAGAAAATTCAACAAAGGTAAAGAACTCAGCAACACAATCCACCAACCTGACCTCAGAGACATAAAAAGAGCACTCCACCCAACAAAATCACAATATACATTCTTCTTCAGTGCACATGGATCATTCTCCAAATAAACCATATGTTAGGCCACAAAATGAGCCTCAATAAATTTAAAAACATTGAAATACTACAAAGCATCTTCTCAGATCACAATACTATAAAATTAGAAATCAATAATAGGAAAACCAAGGGGAAAAAAAAATCAAATATGTGGAAACTGACTAATATACTGCTGAAAAACTACTGAGTAACAGAAGAAATGAAGTATGAAATTTAAAAAATTCCTAAAAACAAATGAGAATCAAAAGTCAACTTACCAAAACCTCTAGGACACAGCAAGAGCAGTACTCAGAGGTCAATTTATAGCAATAAATGTGCATATCAAAAAGAAGAAAGAATCAAAATCAACAATTTAACTCAACAACTCCAACATTTAGAAAAAGACCAACAGAAGAAATGTGCAGTATCTAGAAGAAAGGAAATAATAAAGATCAGAGCAGAAATAAATGAAGGAGAAAACAAAACAAAACAAAAAACAATATAGAAAATCAACAAGACAAGAAGCTGGTTCTTGGAAAAGATTAATAAAATTGACAAACCACTGGCAAATTTAACAAAGAAAAATAAAGGAAGATGCAAATAACATGAATAATAAATGAAAAAAGCAACATCACAACAGAACCAACTGAAATAAAAAAGATAATAACAGATTATGAAAAACAGTACTCCAACAGATTTGAGAACCTAGAAGAGATGGACACATTTCTAGAAACACAAGACCTGCCTAAACCAGCCCAGTCTGAAACAGAATACTTGAACAGACCCATAAAAAAAAAAAAAAAAGAAGAAGAAGAAAATGAGCAAGCCATTAAATAAATAAATAGATAGATAAATAAATAAACAAACTCCTCACAAAAACAGTCCTCGCCCAGATACCTGCACTGGAGAATTCTGCCAAATGTTCAGAGAAGAGCTGATACCTATACTAATCAAACTATTCCAGAACATAGAAAAAGATGTTTTATGAAGCAAGCAAAATATTGATATGAAAATCAGGGAAAGACACCACTAAACAGGAAAACTGCACAGCAATATCCCTCATAAATATAGTCACAACAATCTTCAACAAAATCCTAGCCAACAGAATCCAACAACATATCAAGAAAATAGTACACCATGACCAAGTGGGATTCTTACCAGGTATGCAAGGGTTGTTTAACATCAGAAAAACAATCAAGGTAATCCATCACACAAGTGAAATAAAAGAAAAACAAAACAAAACATATGACCATATCAATTGATGCAGGAAAGGCATTTGATAAAATCTAACACCCATTCCTGTTCAAAATTTGCAGCAAAATAGGGATAGAAGGGAAAATCCTCAACATAATAAAGGGCATATACGCAAAACCAACAGCCAACATTATTGTCAATAAAGACTGAAAGCATATCCTTTGTGAACAGGAACCAGACAGGGGTGCCCTATATCACCATTTCTATTTAGCATTGTATTGGAAGTTCTAGCAGGGCAATAAAGGCAAGAAAGAGAAGTAAAAGGCATCCAAATTGGCAAAGAAACAGTAAAGCTGTCTCTATTTGCAGATGATATGATCCTATACGTAGAAAACCCAAGAGAATCACCAAGATAATTACTGGAACTAATAGAAAGATCAGCAAAGTGGCAGGATTCAAGGTCAACATAAAAAAAATTAGGTGGATTCCTGTACATCAACAAACTCACAGCCGTCAAGTCAGATCCGACTCTCTGAAAAGGGTATATGGAAAACAATACCATTTACAATAGCTACTAAAAAGACAAAATACTTCAGAATAAATCTTACCAGGGACATGAAAGACCTATACAAGAAAACTACAAAAAAAAAAAAGACTACAAGAAACCAAAAAAGTTCTTGGTTTACATAAATAGAAGATGATGCCTTGTTCATGGATAGGAAGACTGAATATTGTGAAAATGTTAATCCTCAAAGCAATCTACACATTCAGTGCAATTCCAATCCAGATTCTATCAGCATTCTTTAAAGACATGGACAAAACAATCACCAACCTCATATGGAAAGGGAAGAGACTTCAAATAAGTCTCTTAATTCAACATATATGTTTGTTGAAAAACAAAAACAAAGTAGGAGGTCTCACACTCCCGGTTCTCAAAACCTACTATACAGCCCCAATAGTCAAAACAGTGTGGTATTGGTACAAGACTAAACAAATAGAATCAAGAACCCAGAAATAGACCCATCAATCTATGGATAGCTGATCTTTGACAAAGGACCAAAACCCATTAAATGGGGGAGACGCAGCATCTTTAACAAATAGTGCTAGCAAAATTGGTCATCCACTCAGAGAAAAATGAACGAAGACCCATACCTCACCCCGTACATAAAAACGAACTCAAGCTGGATAAAAGACTTAAATGTAAAATCCAAAACCATAAAGTTCATCAAAGATAAAATAGGGGAAAATTTAGGGGCCCTAATAAAGGGCATAAATAGACTATCAAGCATAATCCGAACTGGATAAACAGTGGAAGAAAATCTAGATGATGGGGAGATTTTTAAATTCTTATGTGCATCAAAGATTCTCCAAAAGGATAAAAAGAGAACATACGTATTGGGGGGGAAAAAAAAATGACTATGACATATCTGACAAGGGAATGATCTCCAAAATGTATGTTGTTGTTGTTGCATGTCATCGAGTCAGACCCAACTCATAGCGACCCCTCCTTGGGTTTCCGAGACGGTGTCACTATGGAAGTAGATTGCCGAGCCTTTCTTCCAAGGGCACCTCAACACCAAAAAGGCAAACAACCCATTCAAAAATGGGCAAAGGACATGAACAGACTTCACTAAAGAAATATACAAGGAGCAATAAATGTATAAGGAAATGTCCATGATCATTACCCATTAAACTCACTGCCTTTGAGTCAAATCTGATTCATGAGACTCCTCCTTGGATTTCTGAGGTGGTATCTCTACAAAAGTAGATTGCCCAGCCTTCCTTCTGAGGAATGGCTGGTGAGTTTGAACCACCAGCCTTCTGGTTAACAGTCAAATGCCTTAGGCACTATGCCACCAGAGCTCCCCATTAGCCATTAGAGATACAAATCAAAACAACAATGAGATATCATCTCACCCTGGCAGTAGTAGCAAATTTCAGCAAGACAGAAAATAACAAAGGCTGGTGAGGGTGTAGAAAGTTTGGAACTCTCATACAGTCATACACTGCTGGTGGGACTGTAAAATGGGAAAGATACTGTGCAACATAGTATTTTCCTTTTAAGGAAATTCTTTTCCTTAAAAAAATTGGAAATGGAAATACCATTTGGTCCAGCAATTCCATTACTAGGAATATATCCTAAAGAAGTGAGGTCCAGGACATGAATAGACATATGTACACCCATGTTCATCACAGCACAATTCACTATAGCAAAGAGATGGAAAAAACCTAAGTGTCCATCAACAGGTGAATGGATAACCAAACTATGTATGGTACATTCACACAATAGAATACTATGCAACATTAAGGAATAATGAAAAATTCAAAGTCATCTTACAATGTGGATGAATTTGGAGGACTCTGTTGTTGTTGTTGTTGTTATGTGCCCTCGAGTTGGACCTGACTCATAGTGACTCTCTCTTGGGATTCCGAGGCAGTATCACTACAGAAGTAGATTGCCCCATATTCCTTCTGAGGAGTGGCTGGTGGGTTTGAACTGCCAGCCTTTTGGTTAGCAGTCAAGTGCCTTAGGCACTACGCTACCAGAGGTCCCTGGAGGACATTATGTTGAGTGAAATAAATCAATCACAGAAGGACAAATATTATGAGTCCATTAATTGTAAAAAATCAAGGAAAATCAAGGTTTATGCAGAGAAGGAAATTCACTTTGTTGGTTACCAGGGATAGAAAGGAAAGGGAGGGAAAATTTCTAATTAGTTGGGGGTCACATGTTGATTTGGGTGAGGGAGGCATGGTGTGGCTAGAATGTGTGACCTGCATGGTAACAATGAAAGAGAGAGGAAACAAACTTGCACAAAAGTTAAAGAAAACAGAGGCAAATACTATTTCATGTACAATAATGCATTACCACTGACAGCAAATACTAGGCAATGGGTAAATGTATAGATAGATGAGAAGATCAGATGAGGGTAGGTGAACTGGAATATATGCAAGATCAAGGGTGGATTTGGCTGAAGATAGCCTGATATATGTATTTATGCTACAAAATTATGCACATACATTACAGAAGTAATAGAAGACAAGGTTGGAGTAGCTTCTCAGGGACAACCAAACACCTTGAAGGAGAGGATCACTGGGCCTGCGTGCTTGGGACTATGGTCTTAGGTGACATCATGGTCAATTGGCACAACATAATAAATAGAAATCTTGTTCTACATCCTGCTTTGTTAAGTAGTGACTGGGGTCTTAAAAGGTTTTGAGTGGCCATCTAAGATGCAACTATAGGTGTCCTCTCATCTGGAGCGAAAAATAGAAAAATCATTTGGAAACAATTAATCCAAAGATATGATGCACCACAAGGACCTCAGCCTTCACAACCCTAAGAGCAGAAGAGTTAGATGGTGCCAGGCTACCAATGCCAACCACTCAGAAAGCAATCAAAATAGGAGATCCTGAATAGAGTGGCAGGAAAATGTGGAACAAAATTCAAAACCACAAAAATGACCAGAATTACTGGTCAGATAGAGACTGGTGGAACCCCAAAGACTATGGCCCCAAGTTATCCTTTGGGCCTGGAAATGGACTCGCTTCCATGGATTACCTCTCAGCCCAACAGTAGAAAGCAAAACACCTAACCCAGGGAGATGCACCCACCTACCTAGGGAAATGCACCGCTTAGCTCAATCAATCTTGAGACACGAGAAGGGCAGCATCCACATAGAGGGAAAGCTGGACAGATAGGAATGC
The DNA here is from genome assembly GCF_000298275.1 of Orycteropus afer afer. NCBI lineage: Eukaryota > Metazoa > Chordata > Mammalia > Tubulidentata > Orycteropodidae > Orycteropus > Orycteropus afer. The sequence continues at coordinate 2,060,259 of NW_006921902.1, read as the reverse complement.
ATAGATAAGAAGGGCACAGGGAGGAGAGGGGAGGAAGGATTTTTATAGTTGAGGATTGCAATGGGGGCTGTGAAATCAAATGAGAGTAAAATGAATCTGCTTTGTAAATTTGCAACCATATCACAATTAAAAAAATGAGAAAAAAGAAGAAATAATATTTATGCTTCAGCTCTACAAAATTATCCTTTATTTCTTCTAGGAATTTGCTTGCAATGTTATTTCTAGTGTGCTATTGGCAGTATAAGATTGAGGTTAGGAACAAAATCTCTGGAATCACAGAGACTTGGGTTCTAATTTCATCTTTGCTGCTTAATAGCTGGGAGACCTTAGGTGAGTCACTTAAAATCTCTAATATTCCATTTCCTCCTTTGTAATAGTGCCTGCTTTATAGAATTCATAGAGTATTAGAAGAGGTAATTTTCTCAGCTCATTGTCAGGCACACAGTAAGAGTTAAATAATGCTACCCATGTATGATTAATATTATTATTATTATCTGTCATTTGACCCCTAATGAAGTATTGAATGAACCAAAACCCAGTGACTTTATAGCTCTAATGTACCTCCTAGTGATCATAATTGAGCATGCTTCTCATCTCTTCAGAAAGAATTCGGTCCCATAATAAATCACAATGCAAAAGTGGTTATGCATGATCCTTATTCTCTGCTTGCCACTTGAGTTTTACTCCAATTATTTTCCTATTTTCCCTGGTGTTTCCATTTTTGATACTCAGCTGAAAACTTCATGAATGTGCAGTTTACTTCCTCTTCCAAATCATTAACAAAGCTGCTCTGAAAGCCTGCACCTGGCTCTCCCTCCTCCAACATCCCTCTAGGTGGCTCCCCCAGCTGGTCCTGTGCTAAAACAGATTGCAAGTCCACACAAATACATTATTACACATAAGCTTTGTCATTGTGGAAACAAATATTCCAAAACACTTTCATGTAGTTTCCAATTACTATGTTTGCACACACACATTTTTTTTTTCTTTTTTCAATCATGTTTATTCTGAAAGGCACTGTTAAACCTAATCCCATTCTTAATAAATCCAAGAAAGTAAAATTCATAATACAGAAACAGAATGGAGAATTGAGGGATGCTTCCGTTATAAACCAAGTTTTTGCCACTTGTTCTGCATTTTGTCCCCAGGTTTCCCTGCACCATTTACTGTTTTACATATAACCTCTAAAGAATGTCTTCTGCATGCACTGCTTCCCTACCCAGGTACCCAGTATTGAAACCTGAACTTTCACCTTGTTTTCATTCTTTTCTTCAGACATCACATCCAGTGGCAAAGTATATCCTAACAACCTCTCCTCCTAAACATCTCCCAAAACCAACCACCATTCCTCAGCTCCATCATCAACTTCTGATACCAGCAGGATACAGGCAATGACTGTTGGTCTTTCACCTTCATTTTGCTCTCCTCCAGGCTTTTTTTTTTTTTTTTTTCTTTTTTCCTTTCTCTGCTTAGAAATCAGTGATCTTCTCGAATGCAAATCTGATCATGTTATTCTCTGATTGAAAATTCTTCCATGGTTTTCTGTTATCCTTAGGATCAAATTTGAACTCCTTTACTTGGTTTGATCTTTGTGACCCTTTCATCACAAATGTCTGCTTTACTACTTGTATCTTCACCTTTCTCCAGCTCACTCCTCCACTTTTCTGTTTGGACTCAATCACTGCCATCGAGTCGCATCCAATTCATAGCAACTTCTCTGGGTTTCCAAGGTGGTATCACGATGGAAGTAGATTGCCCAACCTTCCTTCCAAAGAGTGGTTGGTGGATTCCATTGATCATAACCCTTAAGAAGCTACACTCTTCTGTAGTTGTTCTAATGACTGGATGCCTCCCCTGCTAGTCATGGCTCTGAGAGAACATGGATGGTATCTCTTGATCACAGTGATATTCTAGCAAAATTTGTGGAACACAGTAAGTACTCTATGCATATTGGTAGGATTCACTAAGAATCCTCTTGAACAGTACCAGTTACCAGTGACTGTTGGGTTGACACCAACTCGTGGCAATTCTATGTGTGCTAGAATTGAATTAGGCTCCGTAGGGTTTTAAATAGCTGATTTTTCAGAATTATATCACCAGGACTTTCTTCCTAGGTGACCTTGGGTGGACTAGAACTGACAAGATTTCAGTTAGCAGCAAGCACTTAACCATTTGCACCATTAAGGGACTCCGTTGAAAGGTAAAAAAATAGCAGCAATAAGAAATAGAGCCTAAATTATCCTGGGAGTGGGAATGAGAACTCCCTTTTGCACAGGATCTGGATTGGGTTTAGTTTCTGTCCCCCATCTGCCCTCCTGCCACCTGCATCCCTCCCCAGCACTTTTCCCAATTCAGTCTCTCATTTCTCTCAACTTGACAGTCAGTAGAAGGGACTAAATTAGGATATTTTCCAGAGGCAGGTTGAGTAAGCACTGGCTGAGCTGACCCTGATAGAAATGCTTAAGAAGCTTTGCAGGAAGATTAAGCAGCTGCCTTTAATCTTGCTTTCTTCTGGGTGGCTGCAGCATATTCCAGCAAGTGGGCTGGGCTGCCTGTAAGCCTGAGCCTCACCAAGTAGCAGACTGGGGGTGGGTGGGCACTGTACACTGGAAAGCCAGGAGATGGGAATGGGGAGAAAGATCAGGTAAAACTGACATTTGTTTAGATTTCAACATTTCTAAGAACCTAACTGAATTAATTTCTTTTCTCCTTACCTTCTCTTATTTTCAATTTAGAAAGCAGAAGGGAATCAACTGCTTTAATATTCATAAGTGTGAGACACTCTTATTAGTGGATGAAATTTTCTGCATTTGTGACTTTTGTAACAACCAAGGCTAAACTTGGAGACATATAAGCACAAGAGGATTTATTCTGGATCGCACCAAGTGAATACATGGAGGGAAACATTAGAGACTCAGTCATCCATCATGAATACATCTTATACACAATGATCCCAAATCAGTCTGCTGATTTGTTAAAAGTGTCATAAGTGACCTGAGAGTACAGCATCTGTTCCTTAGTCTTAACACTCCTCAAGTAGTAGACAGTTACCATAAGGTTACCTCACATGATGAAACCTAAACCAAACCCACTGCCATCAAGTTGATTCTGACTCATAGTGACCCTATAGTACAGAATGAACCTCCCTATTGTTTTTCAAGGCTGTAAAACATTATGAATGTACATTGCCACATCTTTCTCCTGCAGAACAGCTAGTGGGTTTGAACTACCAATATTTAGTTAGCCACCAAGCACTTTAACTATTGAACCATCAAGGCTGCTCTACCTGTGTTTCTTAAAAGCCATAAAAAGGAAGAGTTGACTTAAAAAAAAAAAAAAAAAAAATTCTGGCATGTGTCCCTTCTCGGATATACCTTACCTTAGAGATGTTATTAGTGTGCATTAAAGAAAAAAGCAGTTGAGTTCTGAGTAAGGAAATAATATGTTTAGATATTAAAGCTAGAAAAGGAGTTTAAAGGTTATCTAATCCAACTGATCACTGACAGAATGAGCTGAGTCTTAGAGATTTGCCCCAAATCATGTATCTCTATAGAGACTGACTTGAATGAGGACTAATGTAATTTTTGCCATGCCCCTTTAGATCTTTTAGAGCTTATGGGTTTATAGGTCAGTCTGTACCTTTGATGAGAGCTCTGTGCAGAGCCCAAATGGATCATGAATCATATGAGCCTCATTTCAGCCCCAGGGTTTACAGTTGAGTTTCTAGGTCAAGAGTCTATACTTAGCACAAAATCTAAAATATAGTAAACACTCAATGAGCATTAATAAAATAAATGTTGAATTAATGCTGGCTACTCACTATGAGTCAAAGTAGGCTCCATGGTAGTGCCTTTGGTTTGATTTTGGTTTAGTTCATATGCATTCTGAGTGAGATTTTTAGTTTGTCAGCTAGAATAACTCTAAATGGTTTACACAACCTTCCCTAGGATTTTTTTTTTTTTTTTAATGTATCACAGCATCTATTTCCAAATTTTTCTGATTCAGACTAAGGCTATGTTGGCACTTTGAAAGTTAGGATACATGGGGATGCATCTCCTAATTTTGTTTCAGTTGGGTCTATTGTTTCTGCTTTTTGATTTTAGTATCTTCAGGTGAGTCTCTCCTTAATTTTTTTTTTTTTTTTAATTTAAATACAGTTTGTCTGAGTACTTTGTACACCTTCTTGATTTTCTGTGACAGACTCAAGTGCACTCTTGCACTTGTGTATTAATAATGTATTTGATTAATTAATACTAGATCCCAGGCAATAAGACCTCAGGGTATATACATGACATTTAAGAGTAACAATTATTTCACGTGGAACAGATCTGCTTAAAAAATAAAATCATCTTTGGGGATTTAGAGAAAGTGAGAATGTAATGGATGGAGCTGCTTTTTAAAAAACAAACACTGGACCCTAAAACTGCTTTGCTCAGTCTCTTACTTTATTAAAAACAGAACACTGGCCTTATCCTTACCTCCAGGTAGCTGGCCTCTTACATGCAACATTTAGCAGCTCTCTTGCAGAGTGTCAGCCACTGATTTCCTGCTGCTTTGTCATCTCCTAGCCCATGCTCCAGTTTATGATAAAGGGGTACATATCAGCATTTTATGTGCACCCTTCACTTGGGTCTTTACACATGTTATCTTGTCAAAGGAGCACCCTATCTCACAGCTGACTTTCTGCTTAAATCTGTTTTGCCTTCTGCTGTCTTCCACCCTCTGGCCCCATTTGTCTGAGGTAACTCCTTGGCTACACCATTCCAATTAATAATAATTATCAGCCGTTGTGTGCATTGACTTAAGAATCACCACTACTTCTTTATGTAATTGATTTATACTGAATGACTTCTGAATACTTTCCTAAACACACAGGCTGAGAAGTCAATGGGACTGGTGCCAGCTGCTGTTGCTGGGTTTAAATTGTACCACTTACTGTCTTTGTAAATAAAGGCAAACCCTCTTGACTGTGCTTTCTTCAAAACACATTTTTCACCAACAACACTGAAAATGATAGGCTTGGGAGCATGAGGTTGATAATGCACACACCACACTTCCTTACTCTCACACAATAACAGATTTTCGTACCTGAGAGTCATCCACTGAAGGAATGTAAGAGGGACAATGACCTGAATTCTCCCCTCCTTGTGTCAGAATCCACTTTCACGCTGCAGTGCATCCTTTACAATGATTTCCAGTGAATTAATTTTAAATTGGTTTATTATATCCATTCAATAACTCTGCAGAAGGGTTCCCTCTATGCTCAGACTGCATGCTTCCAACTCAGATTCTCTCCTACTGACTTTTGTAAATAGGTAAAACACACCAAAACAATAGAAAACTGTCTTTATGGAGTTATACAGATCTCTACCTGGTGATACAGACTCAAATGTCACCAGGTACAAACCTGTCCTTCTTGGAGGACATCCCTTTTGGCTCTGAAGTTATAAATGTGCATAGCAGCAAAAGCCATGGACTTGTGTAGATGAATGGGCTTTTGGAGACCATCATACATAATTTAGGGAAGAAGTTTGTTTCTTGGAAATTTGGGAGGAGGGGGCTATTTAACATTTAGTAAGGCAGAAACAGTCAATTTCCAAAGACAAATCACATTTTTATGCCTGTATTAGAGGTACCATTCATTCATTCGATCCTGCAATCAGTGGTTATTGGATACCTCTTGTATTGGGCATTGTGTCATAACTGGGATACTAAGTGGTGATAATAATATAATAAGTATCAAAGTCTGTTTCTTCAGCCCTTTTGTATTCAGCTAGAAGTAGCCCTAGTTGTGCAGTGCTGAAAGCACTCAGCAGCAAATCAAAAGGTTGGCTGTCTGAACCCACCAGCCGCTCCATGGGAAAATGATGTAGCAGTCTTCTTCCAGAAAGATTTTCAGGCTTGGAATCCTCTGGGAGCAGTTCTACACTTTTCTATAGGATTACTTGTTGTTGTTGTTGTTAAGTGCTGTTGAGTCATTTCCGACTCATAGCGACCCCATGCACAGCAGAACGAAACGCTGCCCGATCCCGCCCCAGCCCCACAATCCCTGCTATACTTGAGCCCATCATCACAGCTACCGTGTCAATCCATCTTGTTGAAGGCCTCCCCCTCTTTCGTTGACCCTCCACCCTACCAAGCATGACATCCTTCTCCAGGGAATGGTCCCTTCTGACAACATGACCAAAATAGGTGAGACCAAGTCTGGCCGTTCTTGCTTCCAAGGAGCATTCTGGCTGCACTTCCTCCAGGACAGATCTGTTAGTTCTTTTAGCAGTCCATGGTACTTTCAGCATTCTCCACCAGCACCACAACTCAAAAGCATCAACTCTTTTTCGGTCTTCCTTATTCATTGTCCAGCTCTCACATGCATACGAGGTGATTGGAAATATCATGGCTTGTGTCAGGCGCACCTTAGTCCTCAAGGAGATATCCTTGCTCCTCAGCACTTGATACAGTTCCTTCGCAGTTGACTTTCCCAATGCTACACGTCATCTAATGTCCTGACTGCTGCTTCCGTTGGCATCAATTGTAGAACCAAGCAACGTGAATTCTTTGACAACCTCAATCTTCTCTCCATTTATTGTGATGCTGCTCATTGGTCTAGTTTGGATCACTCTGAGTCAGAATTGACTTGATGGCAGTAGATTTGGTTTGGTTTGGATATAGTTACATATATTTGCCAATTAGCTTTCTATCTAGCATCTATCTACAGTAAAACAGGGACTATGGATCCTGTTGCTGCTTCCTAGTAGATGCACATCTTTGATTTTCCTGCAGAGAAGTTACTCAATAAATATTTACACTACTGTTCTGCATGACTTCTGGGTCTTGACGTTTCAAGATCACAGAGCTGTCAAACTCAAAGGAACCAAAGGTTGACCTAGTTACCCTTCATCTATTTTAACAGATGAAGATACTGAGACTAGAAGAGTTTAGATTACTTGTCAAAGTCACAAAAATGGTCATTGGCAGTGGTGAGATCAGACCCCAAAAGTCCCGATTGCCTCCTGAATGCTCTTTCTTCTCTGTTAGTTTATGGCAAAAAAAACCCTGTAATTCCAGCTGAAGAGAACTCTAAGACACCATCTAGTCCAAGGAGTGTCAAATTTGGTTGCATATTCACCTATTTCTCTCGGCCAGAAATATAAATTTAGTTCATGTGAGGAATGGTCTCGACATCTGGATTTTAAAAAGATGACCTAGATAATTCTCATGTGTTGATTTTTTGGAAAAAACTTGAGTTGACAATTCTACTACCATGTTCATTCATTCATTCATTTCTTTATATGTCCTTAAAAATTAATTTAGCAAAGGAGACTTACACTGAAAATTTCTACAGCAGCACATTCCACGTGCTGTGTCAAGCTCTCAACACACCATGGGCACTGTTCATAGCCCTTATTAGTACTAAACATCCTAATGAGTAACATTCACCAGCAGGCCCCTGGAAGCTACAGTTAGCCTCATCTGTCAAGTATGACTCACACAAGAGCTACTAAATGATGGCGTAGAACCATGACAGAAGGATACCAGGGGCATATTTCCATTTATTTGCTTTTATTTATAATATTCTTCCATGTCTCTGTTTTCTACACTCCCCCCACTCTACCCCTCCCTGCCCTCCATGAGAGCTGCAACATTGTGTGATTTGGATGCTGGGGTACACCTCTCCACCTGTCTCTGAGTTTCACCCAGATAATTGATTTTGTTCTGTTCCCTGACACTTTCCTTTGCAGCACAGGGTGTTAGAAGGCCTTTGTTCCATATTTGAGTGACAAAGCCTTTACAAGCCAGCCAAGCAAAAGCAATTGTTGCATCTCTCACTTTTCTTATTAACTAACAGAGAATTGCAGGCAGCTTGAATCCCGCTGAGAGAAATAATAACGTAAGTGACTGCTTGGGAGCAAAGTGGGTCCTTTCAAGCACAACAGCCTGGCAAAATTAACAAGGGCCCCTTCTCTTACTTATTAGCTGGATCCTCAGATCTCATCTTTGTCCTCCATCTCCCTCTGTGAGTCCCCTATTACACCTCCATCTGCTTTGAGACACTGCCTCCCCAAAGCAACCCAAGTGGTCTAGTGAGAAGCAGCACCATGTGAGGTTCTTAGTGGCAGCAGGATCCTCCACTTGGACAGTGGGTCTCTTCCATGCCTTAAATCTCAGACCCTAAACACTCATTCTACCAATGATCACTTGTTGGGGCTTATAGGTTTTTTTACTTGTCTTTACTTATTTTGCACTGAGCTAGTAACCTATAATTTAGCAGATCAAACCCACCCAGCAGTGCTGCAGAATTGCCTAGTCATCTGCTTCTGTAAAGATTAAAGCCAAGATAACCCTATGGAGCAGTTCTATTCTGTAACACATTTGGTCACTATGAGTCAGAATTGACTTGACTGCAATCGGTTTGGTTTTTTGCTGAAAGATTTTAGACATAGAGAAAAAAGAAGAAAAAAAAAAATAGTGTTTCTACTATCTAGTGTCAAAAAATGTATGTTACCAATACCTATACAGATGATGCCTTCTTTGAGCCCCTTTCTGATCTACTCACTATCCTTCCCCCAGAGTTCAACAGTATTCTGAATTTGATACCTCTCATTTCCAAGCATTTATTTATATTACTACTACATATGTATGTGGGAACTCTGGTGGCATAGTGCCTAAGGCACTTAACTGCTAACCAGAAGGCTGATGGTTCAAACCCACCAGCCACTACTCAGAAGGAAGATGGGGCAATCTACTTCTGTAGTGATACTGCCTCGGAAACCCAAGGAGTGGTTGCTATGAGTCAAGTCCGACTCAACGGCACATGACAACAACATGATAAATCACAATGTACTTACTCATCCATTTGTGAAGTGTGTTTGGTTGCTTTAGTGCATTTTGTTATTAAAATATTGTTGCCATGCCATATTTGTGCTAATGTCTCCTTGAGCACATATGCAGGGATTTCCTTGGGCTTAAGCCTGGAAATGGAATTATTGGGTTCAACTGATTGTGCATCTTTTACTCTGGTAGATAATGCCATCCTGACCTCCAGAGTGATTTTCTCCTGATAATATAAGAAGATGACATATAGTTATGGTTAGTGTCATGTCACATGTGAGTACAGAGAAAAGCTTTCTTTATTTGTTTGGTCAGGAACACAACAGCAATGTAAAACAAAAGCCACCAGCATTGAGTCAATTCCAACTCACAGTGACCCTATAGGAAAGAGTACATCTGCCCCATAGGTTTTTAAGACTGTAAATCTATGGAAATATACTGCCTCACCTTTCTCCCACTGAACAGCTTATGGGTTTGAACTGCCAACCTTTTGGTTTTAAACCAAGTGTTTTAACAACTGCACCACCAGGGCTCCTGACAACAGCAATAAACCAAACTAAACAAAAGTCACTGCCGCTGAGTCAATTCTAACCCATAGAGACCTATTTTAGGTTTCTGAGGTGGTAAATCTTTACAGAAATAGATTCCCCAGTCTTCTTTCCACTGAGTGGCTGGTGGGTTTGAACCACCAGCCTTCTGGTTAGCAGTCAAATGCCTCACACACTACACCACCAGAGCCCCTTGACAAGGGCAATGTTGTTGTTGTTACGTGCCATTGAGTCAGACGTGACTCATAGAGACCCCGCCTTGGATTTTTGAGGTGGTATCACTATGGAAGTAGATTGCCCCACCTTCCTTCTGAGGAGTGGCTTGTGGGTTTGAACTGTCAGCCTTCTGGTTAGCAGTTAAGTTCCTTAGGCACTATGCTACCAGAGTTCCTTGACAAGGGCAATAGATCAAGAATGGAAATTTGGGGGACATTTTTTTTTTTTCTTTTCCTATTGACAAGAGCAATAGAAAAAGAATAAAACATGTTCCCAAATTTCCATTCTTGATCTCCCACCATTCAGGGTTTCTTGACTGAATAGACATGTTGTTAATGAAACTGGGGACCCATCCCTTCTGCTTTCCTTGGTGACTTTATTTCAATCCTCATATCATCTCATGTCATTGACAAGTAGGAAATTTATTCTCAGGCTTACACTTTATTGTAGATCAAGGAGGGAATTCCTGCTCTGGGAAATCCATTTTGACAAATTCCTTAAACCGCAAAATGAATTTGCACTCCCTCCATTTTTTTTTTTCCATGCATGGTTTAGGTGGACACATTGTAAAACCTAGTCCTTGCAGTAAGAGCTTGTCTTGAATTAGGTTCCAAACCACACTAGTTTTGTAACTTTGATCAATTACTTAACTTCTCAGAATCTGTGAAATGAGAATAATCATTAAAAAAAAAAAAAAAAAATTCACTGCTGTTGAGCCGATTTGACTCAAAGCGACCTCTCCTTGGGTTTCCAAGGCAGTTGTTGTTGTTGTTGTTAAGTG
>NW_006921902.1:2044596-2046140 GCF_000298275.1 Orycteropus afer afer | reverse complement strand
CTAAAGTTGCACGGTAATGTACCAAACAGTGTTTCTTTGCTATTCATAAGGTTTTCCCTGGCCAATTCTTTCAGAAGTGGACGGCCTCTTCCAAGGCAGTATCTCTATGGAAATAGGTTGCCCAATCTTCCTTCCAAGGAGTGGCTGGTGAATTTGAACCACCAGCACTATGCCTCACAGATATATGAGGATTAGGGAAATATATAAGCAAAATAATAAGCACAATGCAAGGTATTTAGTTGTTGCCCAATAAAAGTAGACATGGCTTTCAAATGCATGTTGTTCTATGCACATTTGGCCTGATGTGGCCTGTGAATCACCCGGAATAAAGGCTTCTTGGGAGGATGGTGTCTCCATTTCCTCCCTTTACCCTGGACTCCAAAAAAAGGGGTTGGGACATCTTGGAATTCTTATATCTTTGGTTGATCTATGGACATACAGGGAGGAGACTGACTTCATAGAATTTTCCTGTGCCTATCCCAATTCTCACCCAAGGATACTGATAAACCATTTACTGTGTAGGCAGAGTCTCAAATATATACATATGATGTTTCAGCCTTTACCCTCTCCCCCATCTTTGTACATGTAATTGTGCCTTGAAACAATGAGGAGGAATTTCCTCTCTCTCATTAAAAACTCAGCAATTTCAAGACATCCTTACAGACCTTGTTAGGGTACAACAGGAGATCAGGGGATTAGAACATACTATATGCTATGCAGCTTAAAGCTATGGTACATTTATGTCATTTTCTTCTTTGCAGTTCTCTTTGTGTTTGCTTTTTCTGACATTTTTTTCTCACGCATTTGTCACCGCATTTAATTATCCCTTATGTCTTTGTTTCTGTTTCCAGCTCCCGCCCCTCCTGATGCTTTTCTTTCTCATTGTCTCCTCATGTTTTCTTCCTCTTTGTAATGGCCTCCTGGCACCTTCACAACTCAATCCCCTGCCCCCACAAGATTATCATGCAGCCCTCTTAGATGAATGATTACAGGAAGGGATAGAATTGTTTAAACAGCAACAACAACAACAATTTTTTTTCTGTGCACCAGTGTGCAAAATTTACAATAATAAAGCACTAAATTATGTTTTTTAAAAAATACCAACCTGTCAAATACTATTAATGCTTGAATCGGTAGGAAGAATAAGAGTGTATGTACAGGGGGATCTTTTCTTCTTTTGTAAAGCAAATTCCAGCTCTTCATAACAGCTGGTTCCAGTGTCTTGAATGAGTAGCTTATAAATGGAAAAGAAGTAGGAAACTCCAATGAATGCTTTTCATGGTGTCAATGTAACACTTTATTTTTGTGTGGATTTCAGATGTGATTTTACATGCATGTAAAGGGCTCATTGCCCTTTCACTGGATTAATAGGATATCATAGTTCACTGGACAGGGTAAAGGAAAAGAGGAAATTATGAAGACTAAAGTGGGGGTAGAGGTGGGCATTCAACATTCTAAGACTGATTTGCTTCCCAAAAAAGGCAGGTTTGGAAGGAAAGCCTTGTACACAGGGAAATACCTTGTCTCTGTGAATAGACTAAAAG
>NW_006921902.1:2034856-2044271 GCF_000298275.1 Orycteropus afer afer | reverse complement strand
CCATAGTCATACCACTTCGGAAACCCAAGGAGGGGTCGCTATGAGTCGGATCTGACTTGATGGCAGTGAGTTTAGAGTGAGTTTAAATCTCTATGGAAGTAGATTGCCTCATTGTCTTCCCAAGTAGGAGCTGGTAGATTTGAACCACTGACCTGGTTAGCAGCCAATGTCTTACCCATTATGCCACCAGAGCACCTTCAGCTAGACCTAGGGAGTTATTTTTGTCTCCAGTGTTGCTGTAAAGAAAATCTGGCTGCTGAAGAGACAGCAGTGTTCCAACAGGTTCTCACCCTTCAGTCTCTCAAAGCTTTTTTAGATTCATCTAAACCTCTTGGTTTTGTCCTTCCATGGAAGATTAAACGAACAAGGCATTAGTTGAAGATGAAATTAGAGGTAGGATAAGCTATATTCTATACATATTTAGCTCACCTGCTCCACAGGAGATGGCAGGTTACATCTTGCTTGAACTGATGAATTTGCTATGAACCATTTGGATGGCATATAACAAAATTTCTAATGAATGATTATCCAGTTTTTACTCTTTGTGCTAACTATAAGAAGCCCTTGTGTCACAAGGGTTAAATGCACAGCTGCTAACTAAAAAGCTGGAGATTCAAACCCACTCAGGCAGCTCCACTGGAGAAAGACCTGGGAATCTGTTCCCATAAAGAGTACAACTTAGAAAACCCTACGAGGCAGGTGTATTCTGTTGTATGGGGCTGCTATAAGTAAAAATCAAATCCATAGCACCAAACAACAATAACAAATGTTAGCTAGAGTCTTTAAAAGTGCTTTGGTGACCCTTGTAAAAAGAAATATAAAAATAGAAATAAATCTTTTTATTATTTCTTAATTTAAAAGAGCATTTCCCTACCATATTTGTGTAAGTTTTCTATAGCTTCCTCTAATTGCCTCAGTGCACATTTCTTAAAATGAAAAAAAAAAAAAAAAATTGGGATTAGAGAAGAAATTGTGGTTATATTATTTCAGCTGAACATCAATTTCAGTGGCTAACCCCAAATGTAAAATGTTACTTTGGCCTAGTTTGCATTTAAAGTGTGCAAATACAAGGGTATAAGTCAGGAAGATGTGAAAGAGAGTAGAAGACTTTCTAGTTTCTATTTGTTCTTTGTATAATTCAAAGCCTGTGTATGATTACAGTGTTAGTTGCATTTAAGTGCTTTGTTTTCCCTTGGGTTACAAACATCTAAGGGAGGAGGGAGGGGAAGAGGACAAAGAGAATTGAAAAGCATTCTCAAAAGGCATTGTAGAACATATCAGCTGAAGAGAGAGTTATAAATGAATCTGAGGAAGAGACATTTAATTTCTTTCCACATGAGCTTGAGGCTGAACAAAAAAAAAAACAACAACTTAACTGGGTATAACTTTACTCATGAGGAGCAGCATATTTTAACAGCTCCTTAGTGTAGGGGGAAATGATTCAAGTCATTTAGTAATAATTATCCCTACATTTGTTCAGCATATCCTAGTTCCTTATACATTATGATTTCTATAAATCCAATTCCATACATATTAGTTGAATGCCTACTCTGTTCCTGACATGGTGCTAGGTTTGGGAATATGTTGTTGTTAATTGTCATCAAGTCAATTCTGACTCACGGAGACCTCATGGGTGCAGAGTAGAAATGTAATCTATAGGTTTTAAGGTTGTGACATTTGGAAGCAGATTATCAGGCCTATCTTCTGAAGCACCTCAGGATGCATTTCAACCACCAACCTTTCCTCTGATAGTTGAGTGCTTAACCACTCAACTTGCACCACTCAGGGCTTCCTAAATATGGGATCATAAGCCTCAATTGAGGTATAATCCTACTCTCAAGGAGGTCATAGTTTGTAGATAGACATATATGATAAATGAATGGAAATTTCAAAGATATTGTGGTAAATTCTTTAATAGTGGAAAGCTCAAACTATGAGGAGAATAGAGAAAAGTGAGCATTAATTCTATTCGTGGTTCTATTTAAATCCACATAGACTATGTATTAATGTAAGCACACTTTCATTCCAGTAGAATTATTTCATATGCTGACATGTGCCAGATATTATACTAATCAATGAATATGAAGGTTATTGTCAAAAATTATATACATGATGTATAATTTTAAACTGAAACAAGTTGAATAATAAAGGAATATTACTTAGGTTGCGTTCTTCTATAAGGTTGTCTTTCCTCACCTGCTCAAGGATCTGAGGAGTTAAAAGTAGTTAACAAGGTAAAAAGTGTGGAAAAGCATTCCAGACAGAAAGAAGAACATGTGCAAATTTCTGTTGTAACAACAACAAACATCCCTCTAATCTGTTAATTTTCCTCTATTTCCATCTTCTTCATCCTGGTTCATCTTAGTCCACTGTTTCTGTCCCAATTGATTGTAATAGTCTCCTAAGAGATCTACCCATTCACAACATTCCTGAAATAAATTCTATGGTGCCCAAACAGAACTACTTATTTCAAATGTCAATTTGACCATGCCATCCTTCTTCTCAAAATCTTAAGATAATGAGCAAAATCTTAAGCATGATTTACCAGTAGTCAAAGAAATAGAACAAATGAAACCTCATTTTTGTTTCCAATCTCATCCCATAGCATGATTCCCCTTGTTCTGTGAGATATAACTGTGCTAACCTACCTTCTCTGACTGTCATTTTGTTTCTGCCTCTTACAACAGTATTTGCTATATTTGGGCCCATTGTTGCAGCCACTTTGTCAATGCAGCTTGGTGAGAGTCCTCCCTTTTTTCACTGACTCTCTACATCACCTGGTGTGATATCCTTCTCCAAGGAATGGTCCCTTCAAACAATGTGACCAAAGTAGGTGAGACAAAGTCTGGCCATTCTTGCTTCCAAGGAACATTCTTGTTGCACTTCTTCCAGAACAGGACAGATTTGTTCATTCTTCTGGTGGTCCATGGTATTTTCAGCATTGTTCTACAATACCATAATTCAAAAGCATCAACTCTTCTTCAGTTTTCCTTATTCATTGTCCATCTTTCACATGCATGTGAATTGACTGAGACTATCATGGCTTGGGTTAGTTTCACCTTAGTCTTCTGAGTAAAAACTTTGCTTCTTAACACTCTAAAGAGGTCTTTTGTAGCAGATTTGCCCAGTACTATACAACATCTAATTTCTTGACTTCTGCTTCCATGGGTGTTGATTAAGGATCCAAGTAAAATGAATTCCCTGACAATGTCAATTATTTCTTCATTTATTGTGATGTTGCTTATTGGCTCAGTTGTGAGGATATTTGTTTTCCTTATGTTGAGGTATAGTCCATACTGAAGACTGTAGTCTTTGTTCTTCATCAGTAAGTGGTTCAAGTCATCTTCACTTTCAGTAAGCAGGGTTATGTTATCTGCATATCACAGCTTGTTAATGAGTGTTCCTACAATCCTGATGCCATGTTCTTCTTCATGTAGTCCAGCTTCTTGGATTATTTGCTCAGCATACAGATTGAATAAGTATGGTGAAAAGATAAACCCTGAAGCACACCTTTCTTGATTTTAAGCCATGAAATATCCCCTTGTCCTGTTTGAACAATTGTCTCTTGGTCTATGTACAGGTTCCTCATAAGCACAATAGTCTTCTAGATTCCCATTCTTTACAATGTTATCCATAGTTTTTTATTATCAACACAGTCAAATGCCTTTACATAATCAATAAAATACAGGTAAACATCTTTCTGGTATTCTTTGCTTGCCATCAAGATCCATCTGACATCAGCGATGATATCCCTTGTTCCGCATGATCTTCTGAATCCAGTTGAATTTCTGAAGTTCCCTGTCAATATACTGCAGCAAAATCTTACTAAAGTGTTGAGATTAATATTATTTGCACCATGTTGGATTATCTTTCTTTGGAACTGGTGACAATGTGGATTTCTCCCAGTTGGCCAGGGAGCTGTCTTCCAAATTTCCTGGCATAAATTAGTAAGTATCCATTTGTTGAAATATTGTCAATTCTTAGAACTTTGTTTTTCACCAATTTCTTCAGTGAAGCTTGGGTTTCTTCCTTCAGTACCACTGGTTCTTTATCATATGCTACCCACAGAAATATTTGAACATTGACCAATTTTTTTGCCCATGAATCCTACAGAATTGAAACTGGAAGCTTGAATTTTTCTTCAGTTCTTTCATCTTGAGAAATGCTGAGCATATTCTTTCATTTTTTTTTTTTTTAACTTGAAGGCTTTGCACATTTCATTATAATACTTTACTTTGTCTTCTTGATCTGCCCTTTGAAATCTTCTGTTCAGCTCCTTTATCTCATTTTTTCCATTCACTTTAGCTACTGTCCATTCAAGAGCAAGTTTCAGAGTCCCTTCTGACATGCATTTTGGTCTTTTCTTCCTGCCTGCATTTTTAAGGAGCATTTGCTTTCTTCATGTATGATGTTATTGATGTCGTTCCACAGCTCATCTAGTTTTCGGTCATTAGTGTTCAATGAGTCAAATCTGTTTTTCACATAGTCTCTAAATTCATGTGGGATATAATCAAGGTTGTATTTTAGTTCTCTTGGACTTATTTTAATTTTCTTCAGCTTCAACTTAAACTTGCATATGAGCAACAGATGGTCTGTTCCACAGTCAGTTCTTGGTCTTGTTTTGATTGAAGATATTGAGCTTCTCCATCACTTCTTTCCATAGGTGTAGTTACTGTGATTCTGATGTATTCCATCTGGTGAGGTCCACATGTATTGCCATTATTTATGTTGTTGAAAAAAAGGTATCTTCAATGAATAAGTTTTTGGTCTTGCGAAATTCTATGATGAGATCTCGAGTGTCATTTCTATTACTAAGGCCATATTTTCCAATGGTTCTTGTTTATTTCCAACTTTTACATTACAATCACCAGTAATAATCAATACATGTTGATTGCATGTATGTTTAATTTCAGACTGCAGATAAAAATTTGCAATTTCTTCAACTTTGAATAATAGTAGTATTAACTGGTCTTCTTTATAGATGTATAGATATTATCCTATAACTGACAGCATTGTACTTCAGGATAGATCTTGAAATACTCTTTTTGATGATGAATGTGATATTGTTACACATTCATCATTTTATCATTCCTGGAGTAGTAGATCCTATAATTGTCTGATTCAAAGTGGTCAATACCAATCCCTTTCAGCTCACTAATGCCTAGATTATTGATCTTTATGTGTTCCATTTCATTTCTGACAACTTCCAATTTTCCTAGATTCATACTTCATACATTCTATATCAGATTATTAATGGCTATCTTCCCATTTTGAGTCATGCTCCATTAACATATAAAGGTCCTAAAAACTTTATTCCTTCCATGTCATTAAGGTTGACTCTACTTTGAGGAGATAGCTCTTCCCCAGTTGTATTTTGATGCCTTCCAACCTAAGGGTCTCATGTTCCAGCACTATATTGACAATGTTTCAGGGCTATCTGCAAGTTTTCCAGTAATACATCAGGCAGTGTTTCACTGCTATTCACAAGGTTTTTATTCACCTGCCAATTTCTTTCAAAAATGGATGGCCCTGTCCTTCTTTTCAGTCTGTCTTAGTCTGGAAACTCCACTGAAACCTGTCCAGCATGGGTGACCCTGCTGGTATTTGAATTAGCAGTGGCATAGCCTCCATCCTCACAAGAACATGCAAGCCACTAGAGTATAACAAACTGACAGACAAGAAGTGGAGGGAGATTTTTAAAAGATAAAATCAATAAGACCAGGTGATGCATTAAGGTAGTAAACAAGAGGATAGGGTAAATGATAGCAACTGCAACACTCTGGTGCAACATTACTACACAGGACCCGGCTTGGGGGGATTCTGGATCTCAGAAAAGAGCTAGAGATATATATTTGGAATAATTGTTGCATATTTTGGCCCATAAAATAAGCTATGGGTTGGGAAAACTGTCTTAGGGAGAGTGTGGTATAAAGAGTGAGGGTCTAAGAATGTGCTTTGAGAAACTCAACCTTCTGAAGGCTGAATAAAGAAGTATACACTGCAGGAGTGTGAGGAGAATGGTTGCCAGAAAGGTAAGAGGAAAAGGAATAAAGTATATCAAGAAGTGGAAGGTGGTGTTGAAAATATAAACTATTAATGTCTGAGATAAATGAAATGGGAACAGAAGAGATATTCATTGGATTCAGTAAGATGAAGTCAATATTCATGGTAGAATAAGGCAATCAGTATTGTAGTGTGATGAGGAGTAAATAGGAGCAGAGAAAATAGATAAAATATATGCAGATATTTTGCTCTAGTATATATAGCAAGAAAGAAAAGAAGGCTATGGATGGAGAGGGATATATAATCAAGGGAAGAATTGTAAAGATGGGAGAAATTGAGCACATTGAAAAACTGATGTAGGGGTGATGGAAGGGAAAATTGCTAGATAGGTAAGGGACAAGTATTGATTTGGATGAAGGAAAAAAAAGAAAAACAAATGTAGGAGAAGAGCTACATGTATAATGGAAGATAGGTAAAATCAACACAATCAGATTGTAGAGAAGATTGGAATGGATTGAACCCAAATAAATATTTATGGACAGTTTTAGATAAGAAAATGAATATTTTTTATGTTGTGTCAGTAGAGAGGAAAAAGAGAGTGGGCTTAGAAATAGATATGATAGTATAACCATTGTTTTACTTTTATAATAACTGCCGTCACCTTTTCTCTTAAAAAAAAGAAAATCCTCCTTTTTCCTATATGCAGCAGGGATTTTTTATTAATATGTGCTTGATTCCATGTGCATCAATCAATTAAATTAAAAAAAAAAAAAAAAAAACTTGGTCCATGCCACTTTAATGTTAGAATTTACTATTTTACTCAAAGTCTCCTTCCCTAACATGAACTTAGATTTTGGTTTGAGTATCTTGAGGTTCACTGGAAGTTCTCAGTGACTTATGCCAAGAAATTTCAAAGACAGCTAGTTGACCAACAGACTGGAAGAAATCCGTATTTGTGCCCATTCCATAAAAAGGTGATCCAACACAATAAGGAAATTATCAAACAATATCAATAGTATTCATGCAAGTAAAGTTTTGCTGAAGAAAACTGAAAACTGGTTGCACCAGTACATTGACAGGGAACTATTGGAAATGCAAGCTAGATTCAAAAGAGGATGTAGAACAAGGGATCTCATTGTTGATGTCTGATCAAAATTGGTTGAAAGCAGAGATAACCAGAAAGATGTTTACCTGTGTTTTTTATTGACTATACAAAAACATTTGACTATGTGGATTATAACACATTATGGATAACTTTGGAAGATTGGGAATTCCAGAACACTTAATTGTTCTCATGCAGAACCTTCACATAGACCAAAAAGCAGATGTTCAAACAGAACTAGAGGATACAGCATGGTTAAAATTGACAAGGCTGTGCATCAGTGTTGTATTCTTTCACCATACTTAATTCAAACTGTATGCTGAACAGGTAATCTGAGAAGCTGGAGAACAAGAAGAAGAATGCAGCATCACAATTGGAGGAAGGCTCAGTCACAATCTGTGATATGTAAATGAAACAACCTTGATATCTGAAAGTGAAGAAGACTTGAAGCCTTTAATGATGAAAATTAAAGACTGCAGTCTTTAGTATGGATTACACTACTACATAAAGAAAATAAAAATCTTCACAACTGGACCAATAACCACACATACAATAAACAGAGAAAATACTGATGTTGGCAAGGATTTAATTTTACTTGGATCAACAATCAATGCCCATGGAAACAGCAGTGAAGAAATCAAATGACATGTTCATTGGGCAAATGTGCTGCAAAAGGACTCTTTAAAGTGTTCAAAAGCAAAGAAGTCATTGTGAGGACAAAAATGCATCAGACCCAAACCATAATATTTTCAATTGCTTCATATGTGAAAGCTGGACAATGAATAAGGAAGACAAAAGAAGACTGGATGCATGAGAATTATGGCGTTGGTGAAGAATATTGAATATACTATGGATTGTCAGAAGAACAAAAACATCTGTCTTGGAAGAAGTACAGCTAGAATTCTCCTTAAAAGAGAGAATGGTGAGACTTCATTACACATACTCTCTACATGCTATTAGCAGGGACCAGTTCCTGGAGAAGGACATCATTCTTGGTAAAGTAGAGCGTGAGAGAAAAAGAAAACCCTCAATGAGATGGATTGTTATAGTGGCTGTAGCAATGGGCTTAAATTTAGCAATTATTTTGAAGATGGCTGAGTACAAGGCACTATGTCATTTTGTTGTACATAGGGTTGCTATAAGTCAGAACCAATTTGACGGCACCTAACAACAATAGCTTGGGGTGCAGATGGTACATGGATATAGTATCCTTCCCAAGCCTTTAAGGCCTTTCTTCTTTCTTGCATCATCTTGAATGATGTTGGAACAAAGAAAAAAGAAGTTAAAAAAAGTCTGTCTAAGAAGACTCAAAATGTAGTCTCACCAGTGAGGAGCACGCTTTTTTTTCCCTCTGGCATCTAAAGACTTTGAAAACTAGGTACAACAGTTTGAATTAGGAACTTTGGTGCTCTGAACAGCTCACTGAATCAGAGTGCACCAAACACAGAAGAGCAGAATTAGAAGAAAGGCATAGGGAAATTATTTAGGAAAGAGCTACTGTCAGAGGATGGACAGGCACCCAAGAGAGACCATTGGAAACTTTCCTGGGGAAGTCACTGTCTGCTGGGTGAGGGCAGCTGCCTGAGATCCCTGAGCCAAGAACGAAGTCACCTTATAGTAGCATACCAGCAACCACTACAATATTCCAGCGAGCAGCGGCAGAGACCTGCCTCCAGCAGCTGATTTTGTCAGTAATTTAGGTGGTCTGGGTGCAGGCAGGTACAGGCATCACTGCTGAGATTCAGGTGAAGATCTCACTGTTGCACCAGAAAGGCTAGCTCCCTCTCCTCCCAGAGGATCACAGAGCAGGTTTGGGTCAGACTGGGAGACACTGTGCTTTTCCTTGCCACAGATATTGGGACCACAGGTCACTAGCAGGTACTCCGTTGACTCCAACACAGCTGAAATTACACACATCTTTGGCACCACAGGTGGGTGGTATCGCAAACTCCAGAGCTGGCCATTAGCGGTCTGGCAGGATTGTGTCAGCACCATGGGAAGTCGGGGCATGGAGAGCAAGGAAACCACAGCTGAGTGCGGCCTGTGAATTTTGCCATGGAGCCATGCTTTGGCTCTGTGGGGTTGCAGAGGTGGGGTCTTTGAATGTGCCTGAAACTGGTGGAAATTTGTGACTCTCTAACAACAGGAATCTTTCCTGAAGTTGAGCTGCCAACTTGCAAATAAATATGTCATCAAGAATAGCTTGCTCAAAGCCCTAGAAACCAACCCTAGCAACACCAAGCTTTCCTTCTTCTGCTCCCACCTTCTCTGCCAATAACTTCACTCATTCAATAGAAGAAACCATATTCA